>NC_139023.1:161138326-161543573 GCF_964662115.1 Mustela nivalis | reverse complement strand
AAACCAATGGTAAAAATATTATGTTGTCTCATCATGTGCTTTATCTTAAAAATACATACAGTTCTTTGTTAATGAGCATCTTGTAGTTCAGATCTGTCTGAACTGGCTGAGTGAATTAAAGACAGGGTGTTTTACTCCTAGACCTACCTCCATGGTCCAATTAAATTGACCACTTAACACTTGGCTCTTTAAAGGAAAGGAGGCTTATTTCTTAGGTATTATGTGAAAAATGACATCCACTGCCTGTTGGTCATGTGCTGCCACCCTCATCCTAATGCAGGACATTCACAGTTGTGGCATTTCCCCTCTTCAGATGGCTCTAGCTAGTGACAGATGTGGTGTTTACAGCTCCTCTTGGATATGGTTCAGCTGCCAAAGTTCTACCAATAGAGGGTAGGGACTGGAAGGACTGGATCTCAGGGGCATCCTCTGAAAAAAATGGAGCGAGAATGCCAACTCTAGTAACTTCCTGTGTGGCCAACTTCTGACTCAGCTCTTCTGAAGAGTTTCTTTTGTTCCCTTGTGTTGGAGCAGTCACTGATGGAACTCCCCAAGGACTGAGGTAGGGGCGGGGCTTTCTTCTGTTTGGCTCATTTACATGTAAGACCCAGTCAGTCAGAAAAAAATGTAGTCATTTTTTTGGGTCATTGGTCTAAGAGCTCTACCTCATGTAATTTTCAGGGTTCTGTGGAAAAATAAAAGCCATTCCAGTTATTCTAAGCAGAAACATTTAATACAGGAAAATAAGTGTTTATAGACTCATTGGAAAGCTGGAGGAGTGAGTAATAGGTTGAGCCTCCAGGAATCCAAACACCAGAGAACTCCCACCAGGGGTGCTACGATATTGTTAGTGGGGAGGGTGGAGAATCTGGCTGTGGAGCTGTTGAGTTACAGAACACCTCATAGCTGCAGTCCAGTGATCAAATCCCCACAGTTCCAGCTGCCTCTGGAGAACCACAGAGCTGAAGACTGGACCCTGGGACACCTGAAAGGAAAAAGCCCACAGACAATGCCTCCTGGGTGCTAGGCACATTGCAGCTTAATGACACAGTGACAGAGGTGGAAGATGTCTGTCCTGACAGAACTTTCATTTTAGTGGAGGGACAGACAAGAAACAAAAATAAATTGTATGGCATTTAAAAGGTGACAGGCACTTGGGAATTTTTTGACATGGGAGAAGGAGTCTCCAGGTGGTAGGTAGCTCAGCATATCACAGTTGAGGAAGTGTCACTGGAGGAAGTGAACTGGCAGGACCAGTAGGAGGTGAGGACAGCCAGAATTAGGAGCAGCAAAGGAGGCTGGCTGGAGCTGAAACCAGGAGGGAGAACGCAGGGCAGCAAAGGAAGTGTGGGGTGGGTGGTCCAGGTCAGCTGGTCTTTAGGCCACCAAGCGGACTTTGGCTGTCTTCTAAGTGAAACGGTTCACTGTCACAAGTGTTACCCGGGTTTTAGAAGGTAAAGGTAGAAGCAGAGATATGTCTGAAGGCTGCTACAGTCATCCTGGTGACGGTTGGTTGTGCTGAGGACCAGGGTGGAAAGAGGGGAGGTTTTAGGAAGTGCATGGATTCTGGGTAGTTCCTTCAAAGGTGGGGCCAGCATGCTATGCTGATATTAAGGTGGGGTGTGAGGGAAAGAAGAATCAGACTCCACAACTTTGGCAGGAATCAGCTACAATGGTAGGAAAGTGGCCTGCCTTCCACCTTTCACATCTCAATTGATGGAAACTGATTCACATCCAGAACCCCAGCACAAGAGATTTGGGGAAATGTGGTATTCCCTTTCTTTCACTTGTTTTATTTTTATTTATTTACTTATTTATTTGGTGGTATTCCCTTTCTAACCCCAGTAATCAGGTGGCACTTGAGCTCCCATAAGCTGTATTCATCACAGTTGGCTTAAGGATCCAAAATTTTAATATAAACTTTCTGTGACCATGTCCTGGTGCCAATCCAAAGTTACAGTTCTCTCTGATTCATTCCTTCAAAACAGTATATCCCAAATGAAAGCACAGTCGGTACATAAAACTAGCCATATTCCATGTGGCTCTTAAACCTTTTCCTAGGTCAAGATAATCATAGGAATTCTTTCAGAAATGTCTCAATTATTTTGGTAGGATTCTTTATTAAAAATGACTTTGCCGAGTCAGGTCTATGACATTTTTAAGGCTTCGATAGATACTGTCCTCCAGAATCCCTTCACATGCCCATCAACAGTGTGTAAGACTTGCTCCTGCACTTGTAAAGTTAAATGTATCATCAAGATTCTTTTAAATTATATAAATGTAAAAGGAGGCTGAGTAGCAGATCTGACCCGTACTCAAGTGGACAGGTAACTAATGTTCTCTCTCTTCCCTCCAACAAACATCAGAGAGGGTTGATGCTGGGAAGAATGCACTGCTCCCTCAGTTGGGTTATGTGCAAAGTCAGTTATGTTTTCCCCAGCTTGGTTCTGCCAGTTGTGTTCGCTGTTGTAATTGTGGAGTTCAGTTAAACATTGCATAAACTAATAAAATATGAGGGCTAAGAGAAAGTACTTCTGATGAAAATAAGTAATGATACTTCTGATAAAAATAGGTAATGAAATACTATATAAACTGACGAACAGCGAATGCTAAAACAAAGTTCTTCTAAACCAAAGCAAATGCTGTGGAAAGACTTAATAAAAGCAAGTCAATAAAAAATACTGTTGAATTAGGTGTAGGCAAGGAAGACATAAAGATGGGAGTAATTGTAAACATCCAGGGTATCGCATTCACATGGCTTCACAAGTTCCCTAAGACTTTGCCTTTGCATTCTGCTTTTGGAGAAATCCAAACTGGTGATCTTAGCAGTGCATCGTTGGCATGTGTAGTTTCTGTGAATGCTAATTAGTGGAACCCTACTCAAAGAGAAGAACTCGTCCCCACACAAAAAGACCAGTGGATGAATGTCCATTAATAAGTGTCAAGTTAAAATATTTAAAATAGCTACGTTTCTTTCACTAGGAACGTTCCCCAAAATATCAGTTAATATTAGATTCAGCTATGAGAAATGGAGCCATCCAAAAACAGTGGTTTAAACAAATAGGATTTTATTTCTCTCCTGTAAAATCTCTAAAATGTAGTCTGAACTGGTGTGGATAGCAGCTCTGGGCCACAAAGAGCCAAGGGCCTAGGGTTTCTCCAGCTTATCTCCCTATAGTGTCTAGGGTATGGTCCTCATCCTCATGTTCTAAGTGCAAGACCAGAGCTCTAGTCATTGCATCCCTACCCCAGGTGGCCAGATAAATGAAAGGTTCATAGCCTTCCCGTTTGCTAAAGGACATAGTGTGTATCATATCTCCTTTTAGGGAGTTTCCTGGGAGCTGTCTCATAATGTTGATGATTATATATCTTTGTCCAGAAAGTAGAGACATAGTCACCCCTGGCCTTGAAGGAGACTGAGAAATATGGTCTTTGTTTTGAATGAGCATGTACCCTCCTAAGAGTCAAAGTTCATGATCATGGAAGAAGGAAACAGAGGATATTGTGGAACAACGAGTACACTTTGTCACATCTGCTTAAATACTTTAATAATAACTGAACAGGAGCACCTGGATGGCTCAGTCGGTTAAGCACTGACTCTTGGTCTCAGCTCAGGGATTGATCCCACGGTTGTGAGTTCAAGCCCTGCACTGGGCTCTATGCTGGGTGGAGCCTACTTAAAAACAAACAAACCTGAATTGCTGGTCCCAGTTGTGACAGGGAGGAGTTTCTAAGGCACATCACTTACATAAGCAAACCCTCAATTGCCTCTGTAGATATCATGCGTGGTCATTATAACAACTTCCTTGCATACACCCTCAGTGCCCTTGCTCTTCTTTCCTGTTTTACTCATTGGGGAAAAAATCCCACTCTTAGGTAGATCTAAGTCTCTGCTTACTCTGCATTTCCTCTGAGAGCTTAAACTTGGATGGAGAAACACCCGGCAAGCTGATGGTCTCACTTTAAGACCAATAATCTATATTTTCTTAGTCTTTTTATTTTCCTCACTCCCCAGAGAGTACCAGCTAACCACTATTCCTGTGTCCTCAAAACTTCAACAGCTCTCCATTTCTCAGTCTTAGCTGACAGCCCTGTTTCTTATTGCAATAAGCAAGCAGAAGCACTTAGAACACGCAGTCCCTCTATGGCATTGAGGGCTCTGTCTGTATCTGTGTCCCAGTGCACAGCCTCACCTCCTATTACTGTGGATGGACTGTCTTGCTCCCCGCTGAGACCAGACACTTCCCTGGGGCACTAGATTCCATCCCCTCTTCCTATTCCAAGGATATTGCTCCAGCAACCCCCCTACACAATACCCCAATTTCACCCTCTATTAGATCATTTTCACAGGATACAAATAGGCTCTTACTGATCCATCTTGAAAACAACAAATTTTCCTTCAAGGTTGTGTTGATCTCCAGTTAAGCCTTTTTCCTCTGCTTCCCTTGGCAGTAAAATGTCTTGAAAGAGTTGTCTTTACATGTCTCCCCACATTCTCATTGATTCTTTCTTGAACCCATTCCAAAGAGCTCTCCTCAAGGTCACCAGTGACATCTTGACCAAAAAATAGAAATTAGCAATCCTTATTTGATAGAATCTGTTACCACATTTGACACAGTTGAGCACTCCTTTAAGTACCTTCTTTTCTTGGCTTCAGGGTCACTCCCCTCACATTGAATGTGCTCCTCATCCTTCCCAGTACCGCCCCATCTCCGCACCTCTAATTGCTTTGAGGGTTTCTCATGTCCTCTCGTTCCCTCAGCTTTCTCCTTTCACATCTGGAATTGGCTTTAAACTCTCTATGCCCATGACTTTCAATTTATTGTTGCCAGTTGGATCCCTCCTGTCTTCCAGCCTTATATCCAGCTGTACTCTCCCATCTCTTTTTGTATGTCTACTAGGCAACTCGACCCTAAGTACCAACTTCAGAGAAATATAGGATCCAAGAAACATGTTAAAATAAGCCATGAGAGTCCAGTAAGCAAAATCTTGATTGTGTCTCAGGACAAATGACTCCATTTCTTCAACAAACAAGTCGTAAGGGATAAAAAGGAAGAATCAGGAGGACCCTATAGGTTAAAAGAAATTTAAGAGAGAATGTCAGTCAGTTACAATATATGGACCTTATCTGATATAGATTCTGAGAACTGCA
The DNA here is from genome assembly GCF_964662115.1 of Mustela nivalis. Lineage (NCBI taxonomy): Eukaryota > Metazoa > Chordata > Mammalia > Carnivora > Mustelidae > Mustela > Mustela nivalis. Next base: position 161,538,421 of record NC_139023.1, on the reverse strand, counting down.
AAAACCTCTCAATATGAAGGCTCCCTTTAAACCCCCACCCTGAGGCTTGACCAAACTCTAACATGCCTTCTAGCAGCCAAAGGCCTCATCCCTGGGACAACACAGCTCCTTTTGAGTTCTCTTTTGGAAAAGCTCAGAGCTGTCCAAAAAAAAAAAAAAATTGCTGTTTGTTTTAGATAATACCCAACATCGGCCCCATCTTGTTTTCTTAGAGCACTCATTAAAAAGGGCTTGCAGTTGTGAATCCTTCCTCTGTCCCTTCAAGATGTTTGTGTATCTTCTGTAACTTCCGAATGTCTGTCTCAGGAACCGGAAAGCCATTCCTCTGAAGTATAATCAGGAAGAAGAGGTCTTTCATCTCCCTGTCTCTGGGAAGATGGATTCCTAACTTCCATAATTGCCAGCTAGCAGATGCTGCTGGCCTAATCACATTTACAGTAATCAACCCTTTATAATTTTTAGCGTGAGGCCATGCTCTTCATTCTCCATTTAAAATGCCCTGTTGCCTCTTCACAAATCGGAATGGAGCTCAGCTGTTTTGCCTACTGTCAGGGAATACTGAATAAGATCTGTTTTCACTGCTTCAACTACTATCCAGCTTTATCTTTGACATTTCTAACAAATGTAAAAAAAAAAAAAAAAAAAAAAAAAAACCCTCAAGGTAATTTTGTATATCTGTGTATTGACTAGATATTTGATAATATTAAATATGTATTGTTATTTTTTAAGCTGTGATAATGGTGTTGTGATTCCATTTTTCAAAATCATAATTAAAAAGGATTTATCTGGAATGTTACCACTTCTTACCATGTCGGGAGCCGGTACAGGAGGCCTACTCTAAGAGCCGTAAGGGACTGAATATGATTGGCTGTTCATTTAGGTCCACTCTCGCGGGAGGTGCATGAGCACTGCATTGTGATTGGGTAACACTGCCTGTATAAAAACGCATGCGCCGAGGGTAAAGGAGAAAGAAAAAAGCGATTAAAGAAGAAGGTTCGCCCCTACGTGAGTCTCCGAGTTGTTCTTGCGGGCCGAGAGCGACATTACCACACTTTCAGCATTATCACTCTTGACCCACCCAGCATCCTCTCTTTTTTTTTTTTTTTTTTTAAAGATTTCATCCATTTATTTGACAGAGAGAGATCACAAGTAGGCAGAGAGGCAGGCAGAGAGAGAGAGAAAGGAGGAAGCAGGCTCCCTGCTGAGCAGAGAGCCCGATGCGGGACTCGATCCCAGGACCCTGAGACCATGACCCGAGCCGAAGGCAGCGGCCTAACCCACTGAGCCACCCAGGTGCCCCCCAGCATCCTCTCTTATGGGACTTTTATGATTGCCTATTAAACAATCTGCCTGCCTCTACTATGCCACCTCCAACCCCCTTCCCTAGCCCCCCCAGCCACCAGTCTGTTCTCAACACTCAGCCAGAGAGATCCTGGTAAAATGTGCCATATCATGCCACTTACCACCTCACTTAGAGTAAAAGCCAAGTCTTTTCAATCTACAAAGACCTCCTGGATCCTCGTGTGTCCTCTATGATCTCGTGTCCTACCTTCCTGGGTCACCCAACCCCAGCCTCACAGGCCTTTCTACTTTTGAAACAAAGCAGGCAGACTCCAGCTTTAGGGTCGCCTAGAACCCACTTCCCCAGATCTCTTCATGTCTTGTTCCTTCACTCCTTCGGGTTTCTGAGACTACATAACCTGACCACACTACATAAATTAGTGAGATCCCATCCCTCACACTCCCAGTGCCCCTTTCCCTGCTCCCTTTTTCCCATAGCATCTATCATCACCCGACGTATTTTTTTACTTCCCTTTTTTCCCCTTAGAGCATAAGCTACGTGACCGTAGAGACTGTTTTGTTCATTTGTTTATTTTGTTTCCCCAGAACCTGAAATAGTTCTTTGCACATAACAGGTACCAAATGAATATTTGTTGAAAGAATGAAGGCTATTCCCATGTAGGTTGTAGGTGTGTGCTGAAGAATTGGTCCACATTTCTGAGCAATTGCAAAAAAAGGACTTTGCAAGTGTCCTCACTTCAAGAATGTCCCTCACTTTTCCAGAGAGAAGAAAGGATCTCATTGACCTTGTGGGCAGGGCTTTAGGCCAAGTCAGTGTACTGTTCTGGTGGCTTTCAATGCTGAGTGTGTAAGTGGCATCAGTGTTTTCCATGAATGCGCTGTGAATGCTCAGAAATGCCTGGAGGGATTAGATCAATCTGAAATTCTGCATCAGAGAAGTGCTTGTGTTTTGGGGACTCCACAACCTTATGACCCATTTAAGCTAAATATCTCTCTGACTCATCATTTTCCTGATTATGACCCGTTTAAGCTAAATATCTCTCTGACTCATCATTTTCCTGATGGATCATTTTCCAGGAGGTGGCCTCCACCAGGAGGCACCCCTTTTTGTGGCGAGGGTAGGGAATAGATGGGGTTTGCTTCCCTCATGTGGTTAAGAGGTACAACTCTTTCAAAAAGCAGCTCTTAGTTTGTGTGGGGTTCTTGTCAAAGCTGAACACCTGATGGTGCTAAAACACATACTATAGAGACCTGTGACTGTTATCTTGTGGAGGGAGGGGGTAGGTTAACTCAAACTGAACAACGGATAATGTGGGAAAGGGCCTGAGAAGCCTCACTTGTCGGATGGAATTGGTATATTGAAGTCTACCGCTATGGGGTGTCCGTGGCACTTTCAGCTTTACGTGAAGAAAAGGCAGCTCTCCCTTTGGGGGAAAGGTTATCCTCCACTCCAAGGCTGAAGCAAAGCCACTTGCTCCATGGGGCTCTCAGTCCACACAGGTTCCCCTACATGCCTGGGCCTGGTTCCCTGATGGTCTGGCTCTGCTGAAACCTGTCATGGCGGCCGGCCGCTGTGGCTGGTCTGCATCGGTGCCAGCGATGTGGAGTGGAAAACAGATGTGCTCGCTGCTCTCAGTGGTCAGAGCTCAGAGCCATCCTCGCAGCTCCAGGGGGGAATCGCTGAAGAAACTTGTTACGTTTTTACTGCCTCTTGGGCTGTTGACAATGACCTAGCCATTCGGTCTACTGCTCGGAAAACTACAGACTGGCAGGTTCTTCCTCTTTGGCGTCACGAACTGTGGGAACAAATCATGGCTGCTGGTGGAACTGTTTGGGTCACTCAGGCAGGTGCTCATGGTGAGGCTCCTTCCTGAGATCGACCCGAATCAAGCTGCAGATCGAGCTTGCCCTGCCCACATAGCCCTGTTCGCTGCCTGGACCTGTCATTAAAGAAGACACGCAGCACACCCACCAGCATCGACTGGGCACCGAGGAAAGACTCTATTTCAGATGCATCAGTCATGACTGCATACCAGGCCTGCAACTCATAATAAAAGTTGAACTGTTTACCTCGTGGAGAGGGAGACCATTGCACAGGGCGAGGCAGTTGAGTCCATCGAACGTTTGATCCCCTCCCAGGGCTGCTGGTGGAGGCTCACCCCCGCTGATCATTGCTCGGGTTGCAATGTTGCTGCAGTGTTCAGTCCAATTGGCTGACTCTTGGCTAGCTCCTTGGAGCCCTTGAAACTGGTATTTGTTCTATTTCTGGATTTTCAGACATTTGCAGTCTGACCACGATGCAGCTTTGATCACAGTGGGCTCTCGAGCTACTCGAGGTATCTCATGGACCTTCGGTACAATCCACACCATCCACAGGGACTGTGGCACATTGGAATTGATTCTTCAAAAATCAACTCAAAACCATTTCTGATCCGGCCTCCATCACTTCCTCCTGGTCAGAGCAAGTTAGTAAGGCAATGTGGTCACTGAATTTGACTGTTTCGGAAAACAATCATTTCTTCGTGGCCACTCCCTGGTACTAACCAGGGGAAAGGTGGGATGTTACACAGACGTATTTTGAGAATTTGAGATTCCCTGATGCATGTGGTATTTCTTTCTCCTGAAGGCAACCCCAGGGGACCTGGCAGCTTCATCCTCTGGTGGCTTCCCAGCTGAAAGGAGGCCTAGGGCATTCAAGTTGAGTGCTGATGATCAAGTGTTTAAAATGTTGTTATAGGGGTGCCTGGGTGGCTCAGTGGGTTAAAGCCTCTGCTTTCGGCTCAGGTCATGATCCCAGTGTCCTGGGATCGAGTCCCATATCAGGCTCTCTGCTCTCTGGGGAGCCAGCTTCCTCCTTTCTCTCTCCCTCTCTCTGTCAAATACATTAAAAAAAAAAAAAAATACATTAAATCGAGAGTTCCGGAGGACGGGAATACAAATGGCGGCCTCCCGGTCTCCGGCCCAGAGGAGCCGAGAGCCTGGGGCCCCACTCCTCAGTGCACCCTCAGAGAACAGCGCCTAATTACTCCCGTCTGCCTGACCTCTGGCCGCGCTGCGAGCTCACCGAGCCTCACCGAGCTGGTTCAAGAGACTACAACTGATGCTTCATGTGATAGCTCTACTGCTCCAGCTGGTGATATCACTGATACTGCCACTGATTATAATGAAGTCACCGAAGACAGTGACATTGATGAGGACATCACTGAAGCTTCTGACACCAGGACCGGCACTGGTGGCCTTCTAAGATCAGACTTCTTCAACAACTTCGGAAAATGAAATGAAGGGTTGAAATATATTTCTAAGGTGAAATTAGCCTGGGCCTTCTGCATTTCATCCTGCTGGGGTCAGCCTCAATGTCCATTCATTTGATTTAATTCAGCTACTTTGCATGTGTACCATTTCTTTCTTATCCTTAATCATTGAATCTGTTTTCCAATAAATAACACTGAGCAACATAAAAAAAATACATTAAATCAAATACATTAAAATACATTAAATACATTTTAAAAATCTGTCAAATACATTAAAAAATACAAATTTTTTTTTGTCAAATACATTAAAAAAAATCTTTAAAAATGCTATTATACAGTTTGTTAACATTCATGCCATTAAGGAATATCGAGTGTGACAATCTGATTTTGAATCTTCCCCGCCAAGGACATTGTGTCCCAAACTAAACAACTCTGTGTGAGACCCACAGTTCCCAAACTGTATCATGCATGGCAGGGTGCTGCAGTAAGCCCATGGGCCACCAGAGAATATTCTAAATGTTCTAGGGAAGCACTGTGATCCTCAACATCTGTGGGAAACTGAACCACTGATATAAAGTCGATCATGGTTCCAACATTAAATTATTATACTATTAGTAGGGTCGTATCTTTGCAAAGTTGGGTTTCCTGCTGTTGCTATGATAAAAGGCACTAACTGTGTGAGAGATATTCAATCTGATGCCAAGGTTTAAGAATACATACAGTACCCAGCATGTCCCATTAGCAAGTAATTATGGTTGCTTAAAAATAGAATAAAAGTATTATTTTTCTTTCCATTTATATGTATTATTTTTTCAAATGGCTATAAAGTGGTGACAGAATAAATATGTATTAAGATATTTGGACCTGACAAATTAATAATGGGATTTTTAAGTGTTTCTTTTGTCCTGAGTTGCTGTGAAAGAAATTACTCAGACACTAGGAACACAACTGATTAAATTTTATAAAAATACCCTTCTCCCTCTTGTACCGGATCCTTCTGGACAAATGGTCTGGGTGTGGCAAATAGTAAGTTTATAGTTACTGGAGTGGAACACAGTGCGGGGAGAATAATGAATTAAGCACCAGGGAGGAACGAATTCAGTCCTGTGGAAGGCGTGGGAGAGGGCAGGACATTAATGATCTTTGTCTTCCAGAACTGCCTCTAGAGCTTCCCCACAAAAGAAAAGCATCCTGCTTCTCTCCACCTGTTGCAAGCCCTTGACACTGAACTGACTGCTGAGTTGGCCTCCCATTCGATCACCATTCCCTTTAATCTTATCTAAAGTCTATCAGAAAAAGCAGAATCCGCTCCTAGCACTGCCCCTTCCACACAAAACACCCAATAGCACCTCTGGATCTCACCATCATTCCTCTAGCCATTGATCATCCATCCCATGATGGATGGATGGTGTTTTGTGTGGTGGATGGATGAATGCCACTTGGCTGGTGGTGTGGACAGAGGAGGGTGAACTGACTGCCACCGCCTAGCAGTCCCTCTAGAAAGAAGGGCTAGGTTTGACTCTTGGAACAACACTAAGAACCCTAAGGATTACAATCCTGCCAGCAGGCTACATTGGAGATATTGTCAGCCTGAACGCCTGACTGATGTAGGGTCCTACTTGGGGGACCCAGCAGTTGTAAATCATGCTCTTTTTTTCCAGGAGCACCGTGAACACCTTTGGTTCATGGAAGCCAGGCGTTAACTTGCCTGCCTCCCCAGATCATGGTGACTTGCACTTAATGGTGAGTAATAAGAGACCGTAAGAACACTACCAGTAGGTCCTGTGGCTCTCAGACAACAGCAGAGATCTCTTCAAAATGAGGATGTCCTTTATTACTTGGAGATAACCAGCTTGTTATTCATGTGCGTACTGTAGGAAGTTATCTTCATGATAGGAGTTGTCCTATTGGAAAAAGTACCGTGAAATTTGTCCCTGAATTTAGCCGAAGTGATCAATGACACAACCTTGCCTCTGGAATTATTCAGATAAGAACCCTTTTGTTCCAGTTCTTGACAAAAGTTCTTTTAGAATAGCACCTGCTACATAATAAACTCTATATGGGTATTTGTTAAACAGCAAACACATAAACAAAACCAATAAAGCCTGTGACCTGTGTTATCCAAGTCTTCCCTAACCTTACTGGTTTTTTGGATTGCTTGATCAATCAATTACTGGGAGATGTATGTTGTCAACTTCCAGTTTGTCGGTGGGTTTTTCTTTGTATTCATCAGTTTTTGTTTTACGTATTTTGATGCTGTGTTATTAGGTGCATATAACTTCAGAATGGTTAAAACTCCTTGAATCCTCCATCATTATTCATTAACCCACTTGTTCCCTAATAATACTTTCACTTTAAAGTTATTTTAGCTGAAATTGATACAGCAGCACAAGATTCCTTTTTCTTTTCTTTTTTTAACATTTGACTTCCAACCTTTCTCTATTATTATGTTTTATGTCTATCTCTATTAAATTAAATGTCATATTATTGGATTTTGTTTTTTAAATCTAGCTTGATAAGCCTTGCCTTTTACTTGGAAAATTCAGTCTATTTATATTTATCATTATTACTAATACTGTTCAATTTATTTCTACCACTTAATTGGTACTTTCTCTTTGTCCAGATTTTTCTGTGATTTATTGCTCCTCTTTCTTGCCTTTTTGTTTGGACTGATTTTTTTCTCATTTTTTCTTACTGATTGGAAATATATGAATTTTATTTCCTTAAACACTTCTTAAAACAGGTGGAGAGAAGCAGTCTTAAAATAGGACTACCACATGATCCATATGATCTTGCAACTTCATATGCATGTATATATAGTATTCAGCCATAAAAAAGAAGAAGTCCTGCCATTTGTGACAACATGCATGGAACTGGAGGGTATTATGCTAAGTGAACTAAGTCAGACAGGGGAAGATAAATACCATATGATCTCACTTATGTGTATAATCTAAAAAACAAGCAAGGGATGCCTGTATGGCTCAGTCGGTTACATGTCTACCTTTGGCTCAGGTTATGATACCAGGGTCCTGGGATCAAATCCCACATCAGGCTCCCTGCTCAGAGGCAAGTCTGTTTCTCCCTCTCCCTCTGTCTGTTGTTCCTCTTGCTTGTGCCTGAGCAGACTCTCTCTCTCTCTCTCAAATAAATAAATAAAATCTTAAAAAAAAAAAAGGGCTAGATATAGAGAACAGACTGGTGATTGCCAGAGATGGGGAAGGGGGTGGTGGTTGGGAGAAATGGATGAAGGGTGTCAAAATATACAAACTTCCAATTATCAAATAAATAAGTCATGGGATTTAATGTACAGCATGCTGATTACAATGAATACTGTATTGTGTATTTGAAAGTTGCTGAGAAAGTAAATCTTAAGGTCTCATCATAAGAAAAATTATTTTTTGTGATTGTATAAGGTGAGAAGTGTTGAATAGACATATTGTGTGATCATTTCACAGTGTATACAGATATCAAATCATTATGTTGGGGCGCCTGGGTGGCTCAGTGGGTTAGGCCGCTGCCTTCGGCTCAGGTCATGATCTCAGGGTCCTGGGATCGAGTCCCGCATCGGGCTCTCTGCTCAGCAGGGAGCCTGCTTCCTCCTCTCTCTCTCTCTCTGCCTGCCTCTCTGCCTACTTGTGATCTCTCTCTCTGTCAAATAAATAAATAAAATATTTTTTTAAAAAATCATTATGTTGTATGCCCAAAACTAACATAAAGTTTTATTTCAATTATACCTTAGGTTTTAATTAAAATTTTAAATTGTATGTTAATTAAACTTCAATGAAAATTATTATTATGTCTTTTTAAAGGGGAAAGAACATGAGCTGGGGTGGGGGACACAGAGGGAGGGAGCGAGAGAGAGAGAGAGAGAGAATCTTTTTTTAAAAATATTTTATTTATTTATTTGACAGAGATCACAAGTAGGCAGAGAGAGAGAGGAGGAAGCAGGGTCCCCACCAAGCAGAGAGCCCGATGTGGGACTCGATCCCAGGACCCTGAGATCATGACCTGAGCCGAAGGCAGAGACCTAACCCACTGAGCCACCCAGGCACCCTGAGAAAGAGAGAGAAACTCTTAACTAGGCTCCATGCAGGGCTCAATCTCATGACCCTGATGTCATGACCTGAGCAAAAATCAACAGACAAATGCTTAACTTACTGAGCCACCCAGGCGCCTCCAATAAAAATTATGATTTTTTAAAGGATTTATTTAGTTTTTTGAGAAAGAGAGCACAGAGGGAGGCGGAGAGGGAGCGAATCTTTAGCAGACTCCCCACTGAGCATGGAGCCTCACCCAGGGCTTGATCTCATGACCCAGAGCTGAAATCAAGAGTCAGGCACTTAGCTGACCAAGCCACCCAGCAACCCCCCATAAAAATTATTTTTAAAAATTTTAATATACATACTTACAGAGTGTAGAGTTAATTATTTTTACCCTCCTCCAGAACTTTATAATGCTTTAATTCTAATTAACATCCTCTTTACTTATATGTAATTTTTCTTTTTCTTTTTTAATTTTTTCTTTTTTTTTAAAGATTTTATTTATTTATTTGACAGATAGAGATCACAAGTAGGCAGAGAAGCAGGCAGAGGGAGAGGAGGAAGCAGGCTCCCTGCTGAGCAGAGAGCCCGATGTGGGGCTCGATCCCAGGACCCCGGGATCATGACCTGAGCTGAAGGCAGAGGCTTTAACCCACTGAGCCACCCAGGCGCCCCTGTAATTTTTCTTTAAAAAAAAATTTATTTATTTATTTATTTATTTATTTATTTATTTGATACAGAGAGAGAGCAGAGGGTGGACAGAGGAGGAAGCAGGTTCCCCACTCAGCAAGGAGCCCAATGCATGGCTTGATCCCAGGACTCTGGGATCATGACCAAAGCCAAAGGCAGAGGCTTAAGCAACTGAGTCACCATGCATCCCTATATGTTATTTTTCTTCACCCTCGAACTCTGTTTTTTTTTTTTTAAGTTCACTGTATTGAATACTTCTATGCCTCATTACAGATCCTCCCAGCCTTACCTCTCTTTAAATAGCCGCTCTGTGGTAAACATCTCTATGGGCACTCACCAGGTCTACATAGATAGAATCTGAAAATGCCTAGCCTCAGGCTTGCCCTGCGCATCTCCTGCCTTCTATCCTGAGGCATCTATGTTGACACCAAGGCATAGAAGAGCACTGGGACACCATGGTGCACCTGGAAAATATAAGGGGTTAACACTCTTTGAGGTGAGCCTTTGACAAAGGGAGAGGAGAGAATCCATGGATACATACATCCCAAGTACTCTCCGCAGGAACATCCCCCAGGATAAGTAGTCTTGATATGTACATCGTATGGTTTCTCAAATGGTCCTGAGTGATGGAGGAACCAGAACTTTGTAACAGTGGCCAGATTAATCATGTATCCTTGATTGAGCGCTCCTGCCTTCCATCATTCCTCCATCCCTCACTCTTGTTCTCTGGGATCACACACAGACCAATAAAATACTGGCACTGAAACTTTTATCTTAGACTCTGTCTTCAGAGCCTAAGGCTCCTAGGCTCCTTAAGGCTCCCTAAGGCTCCTAAGACTCCTAGGCTCCCTACCTATTAGACATTATTATTACTACTTTTTAAAAAAGATTTTATTTATTTATTTGAGAGAGAGAAAGCGAGCACGAACGGGATGAGAGGCAGAGGGAGAAGGACTCCCCAAGAGCAGGGAGCAGAGCTGGATCCTAGGACTCTGGGATCATGACCTGAGCTGAAAGCAGCCGCTTAACCAACTGAGCCACCCAAGTGCCCCTATTATTTTATTCGGCCAACTACTTTATGACTCCTTTTCTCAGATTTTTCATTTTTCTTCATTTTAGTGTTTAGAAATTATTTAGTTGTTGGAGGTCAATCTCTCTTTTGTGTTTCTCTCAAAAATTTTTATTTTACTCTTGTTCTGGAAAGAAAATTTCACTAGATAATGCAATTTCTATGTTGACAGCAATGTGTTGTTGTTGTTGTTTTTTTTTAACCTTTCAGGCCTGTGGATATATCATACCACTGTCTTCCAGGCTTCTTCTATTGAGCCAATTTTCTTTCATTTGTAGGGAATGTGTTTTTTCTTAGATCTTTTATTTGGCTTTGATATTATGCAGTGCAACTGTGATGCTAAGTGTTTATTTCTTTTTACTTTTCTGTTTGAGATTCCTTGGGCTTCTGATTCTAGAGATTTGTATCCTTCATCAATTCTGAAGAATTTTCAGCCATTAACTCTTTTATTTTTATTTTTTTAAAGATTTTATTTATTTGACAGACAGAGATCACAAGTAGGCAGAGAGGCAGGCAGAGAGAGAGGAGGAAGCAGGCTCCCTGTCAAGCAGAGAGCCCGACTCGGGGCTCGATCCCAGGACCCTGGGATCACGACCCGAGCCGAAGGCAGAGGCTTTAACCCACTGAGCCACCCAGGTGCCCCTCATTAACTCTTTTAAATGTATCTTTCCTCTTTTTTCTATATTTCCTCCTTCTCAAAGTCTGTTGGATCTTTTGCTCTAACTTTGTTCTCCATGTATCTCAACCTCTCATATTTTCCATCAGTGCTACATTCTGGGTAATTCTTTCAGATTACCCTAGTGATTCATTATGGGCCCCCCTCAGCCATGTCTGCTCTCTTGTGTCATTTTCTCCCCTAAGTGTTTCATTTCAATTTTTATATTCTTAATTTTTAGAAGCTCTATTTTGGTTCTTTTCAAGTCTGCCTAGTCAATTTTGATAGACTTTGCTCTTTCCTCGTGATTTTGTCATTTTTTACTTCTTAAACATACAGTCCAGTGACTGTAATGTCATTGCAGTTTCTGCTTATTTCCTAATGTGTGTATTTAAAACAGCTTTATTATGGTATACATTACATATCATCAAATTGACCCTATTCGAGTGTACAATTCAAGAATTTTTGGTAAATTTTTTGAATGGTACAGACATCACCATAAATCAATTTTAGAACATTTTCATCACATTAATAAGATCCCTTGGGTTCATTAATAATAGTTCATCTGGGACGCCTGGGTGGCTCAGTTGATTGGACGACTCCCTTCGGCTTAGGTCAGGATCCCAGAGTCCAGGAATCGAGTCCCGCATCGGGCTCCCAGCTCCACGGGGAGTCGGCTTCTCTCTCTGACCTTCTCCTTGCTCATGCTCTCTCTCACTGTCTCTCTCTCAAATAAATAAATAAAATCTTTAAAAAAAAATAATAGTTCATCTTCATTATTACTCCCAGCCCCCAGGCAACTGCTATTCTACACTCTGTTTCTACCCATTTGTCTTTTCTTGACTTTTCCTAGAAATGGAGTCATATAATATGTGGTGTGTGTCTGGCTTCATTCAGCTAACATAATGCTTTTGAAGTTTATCCATGGAATGTGGCATAGTTTGTTCCTTTTTCCTGCTGAATTTATCCATTGTTTAGATATGCCACATTTTGGTTATCCATTCTCCGGTTGTCGGACATTCAGGCTGTTTTTAAGCTCTGGCTCTAATCGGTAATGCTGCTATGAACATTCGCGTGCATAGTTTGTGTGGACATATGTTTTCATTTCTCTTAGTAGTTACCAAGAAGTGAAATTTTTGGTTCCTCCAGTAATTTTTTGTTCAACTTTTTGAGAAACTGCCAAATGTTTTCCAAAGTGGCTGCACGGTTTTACATCCCTAGCAGCACTGAATGAGGGTTCTGGTTTCGCAGCATCTGTTTTGTGTCAGGCTTAACCTATTGACTGTGACGCTTTCAGCTAGGAATGCCTGGGGGCACCTGGCATTCACTGTGCTACTTGTGGCTAACCCCCACAGATAATTTCCCTGACTAGAGCCACTATTGTGGCTGGACCAACCCTTGTGGTTCTTAGAATTGCAAGACCCATTTCAGCAACAACCATTAAGGGACTTAAAAAAAAAAAAAAAAGAAAGCCCAAAGTTTATTACCCGCAAGTCCTGGAGGGTACACAGTATGCCTGAGGGCCGCACAGCAAGGTCTAGGGGATAGAGAGGAAGGAGAGAGATGAAGTGTGTGTGTGTGGCGGGGTGGGAGTGGGGGACCTGGGGTTCTGTCCTTATTAGGATCAAGGGTGGGTTTTTTGTGAGATTACTCTATTAGGTGAATTAAGAGCATGGGGTGGCTAACTGGCTTAGTTGGTGGAGCATGGGACCCTTGATCTCAGGGTTTTGAGTTTGAGCCTCACACTGGATGTAGAGATTAGTTAAAAATAAAATCTTAGGGATGTCTGGGTGGCTCAGTTGGTTAAATGTGTGGCTTGGGCTCGGGTCATGACCCCAGGGTCCTGGGATCAAGCCAGAGTCATGCCAGCCCCCTTGCTCAGCTAGGGGTCAGCTTCTCCCTCTCTCTCTCTCTGCCTCCCTTCCTCTTCTCTTTATGCTCTCTTTCTCTCTCCCAGATAAATACATAACATCTTTAAAAAAAAAAACTTCAACAAAAACAAAACGTAAGAGCAGGAAATAGGGAGTAGGTAGGGAAAAGCAGGAGCACTCAAGAAGTCCGAGTTGGACAAGGCTTTCCGAAGGGGAAATTCATGGATGCAAACAGCCTGGCTCCTTATCTAGTTGTTTATCTGGCAATAAAATTAGTTCGAGATGCATGTCTTTGAAATGGATGCCTCAGCAATCAAAAGCTTAATGTCAGGTATTTACACTTCAGCATTCTTGTTGACATTTATTATAGGCAGCCAGATCTTCCTCAACAAAATACCACAGATGTGAGGGGTGGTGAAGGCAGTGCTCAAAAGCAGACATTCAAGGGGCGCCTGGGTGGCTCAGTTGGTTAACCCGCCAGCTCTTGATTTCCACTCAGGTCATGATTTCAGGGTCCTGAGACTGAGTCCCAAGCCAGCTCTGCACTCAGCAGGGAGTCTGCTGGAGAGTCTCCCCACCCCCACCCTCCCACCGTCCCTCCCCAACTTGTGTGCTGTGCGCACACAGTCTCTCTCAATCTTTTTTTTTTTAATTAAAAAAAAATTTTTTAGGGGTGCCTGGGTAGCTCAGTCATTAGGTGTCTGACTTCGGCTCGGGTCATGATCTCAGGGTCCTGGAATAGAGCCCCGCATATGGATCCCTGCTCAGCAGAGAGACTGCTTCTCCTTCTCCCACTCTCCCTGCTTGTGTTCCTTCTCTCAGATAAATAAAATCTTAAAAAAATTTTTTTTTAATTTTAAAGATTTTAAAATGTAATTATTTGAGAGAGAGTGAAAGCAAGAGAGAGAAAGAGAGAGAGAACACACAGAGGGAGAGGGAGAAGGAGAAGCAGACTCCCACTGAGCAGGGAGTCCACCATGGGGCTTGATCCCAGCACTACAAGTTCACAACCTGAGCTAAAGGCCCACGCTTAACCGACTGAGCCACCCAGGTGCCGCTCAAATAAATAAATATTTAAAAAAAGAAGAAGAAGAAGAAGAGTGCATGATCAAGTTTCTGGCAAACTCCTTTCTGGTGAAAACCTTCCTTGGCCTGCAGAGACAGCCACTTTCTTGCTGTGTCCTCACAAGGTCTTTCCTTTTGGCTCACAGGGAGAGAAAGCGACATTTCTGGTGTTTCTTCCTCTTCTTAATCCTATCAGAATGCGGCCCTTACCCTTATGACTTCATTTAACCTTAATTACCTCTGTCCTATCTCCAAATGCAGTGACATTCGGCAGCAGGTTTCAACGTAAGAATTTAGGGAGGGCAAAATTCAGTCCACAACTTCTTGCTCTATGGATTCCCAAAATTCATGTCCTTCTCACATGCAAAACATATTCACCCCATCCCAATGCCCCCCTCCCCTGAGTTTTTTTTTTTTTTTAAAGATTTTATTTATTTATTTGACACAGGGAGAGAGAGAGAGATCCCAAGCAGGCAGAGAGAGAGAGAGAGAGAGGCAGAAGCGGGCTCCCTGCTGAGCAGAGAGCCCGATGCGGGGCTCGATCCCAGGACCCTGAGATCATGACCTGGGCCGAAGGCAGAGGCTTAATCCACTGAGCCACCCAGGCGCCCCAGCCCTCCCCTGAGTTTTAACCCATTCCAGCATTAACTCCAGTCCAAAGTCTCATCTGGATCTAAATCAGGTATGGGTGACAAGTGAGGTTTCATTCATCCTGAGGTAATACTCTTCTCCAGCTGCGAACCTGTAAAGAAGAAATAGCTTTGCCTCCCAGGCTTGGGGTGGGAGTGCCAGCCCTGATGGTCTCTGAGTCACCTTTGGGGTTCTTCCCCCCCCCTTTTTTTTTTTTAATTTTTCCCTCTCCTTAAAGGATAAGGCATGCTAAATAGCTCTATTGTCCTGTCCTCTAGAGTCCCAGAAGTCCAAAAGTCTTCTTTCTCTCAGCCCATCTCTTTTCCTTTTGATTCAAACTGGCAGTGTCTCCGTGGATATAATCCCATCTTTACTCCTAGCTTCTGCTGTTATAGCTGATTATCTCCACAGATAATCATGGATAATCTCCTAATGGGGTGGATTGTCTAGCCACACCCTTGGTGTCCTCTCCAGAACCAGTTTTCTCATTTTTGCAATATAGATAGGTTGAGAACATTCTAAATCTTCAAGTTCTGATTCCTTTTCACTAAATTTTTCCTTCAATTTATCTCTCTCTTCTCACATTTTACTAGAAGCAGGAAGGAAAAGTCAGGTCTCACTTTCAACATTTTGCTTAGAATTTTAGAATTTAGAATTTGCTTAGAAGCAAATTTTAGAATTTGCTTAGTTCATTGCTTAAGAGTTCAATCTTCCACAAAACACTAGACCACAATTCAACCAGTTTCTTTGCCACTTTATAACAAGAAACGCTTTTCCTCTAGTTTCCAATAACGTGGTCTTCATTTCAGGCTGAGATCTTACCAGAAGCACCTTTAATATCCATAATTCTACCAATAGTTTTTTTCAGGGAAATCTAGGCTTTTTCTAGCACGCACCTCCAAACTCTTCCAGTCTACATCAACCACCCAGTTCCAAAGTCACATTTCTATGTACTTGTTACATCAGCATCCCACTTCATGGTTCCAAAATCTGTTATTAATCAGGGTTCTCTGGAGAAAAAGAACCATTAAGATACACACATGGCTGTTCCAAATGGAAGGCTAACGGGCTCAAGACCCAGAAAAAGTCAGTGTTTTAGTTTGAGTCTGAAGGTAGGGAAAAGCTCTGTCTCAGTTCAAAAGCACGCAGGTAAAGAGGAATTTTTTTTTTATTACAGAGAGAATCAGCCTTCTTGTCCTAATCAGGCCCTCACCTGATTGGCTGAGGCTAACTTACATTACAGAGGGCAGTCTGCTTTAGTCAGATATCAGTTCAAATGTTGAGCCCGTCCAAAACACAGAATAATGTTTGACCAAATCTTTAGGCACTCCAGAGATGGTACAGTCAAATTGATTCATAAAATTAACCATGACAGATATTATCTGTTTTACTTATTATAGCCATTCTAGTGGGTATGAAATGATACCTCATTGTGGTTTTAGCTTGTATATCCTTAATGACTAATGATATTGAGCATATTTTCATGTGCTTATTTGCTATTTTTATATCTTCTTTGGTGAAAGATCAGTTTAATCACTTACCTCCCACTTTTTTTAAATTAAGATTTCATTTATTTATGTGAGAGAGAAGGAGAGATCACACAGGAGCTGGGAGGAGGCCAGAGGCATAGGGAGAAGCAGACTTCCTGCAGAGCCTGGGATCAAGACCTGAGTCAAAGGCAGACACTTCATTGACTGAGCCACCTTCCACTTTTTAATGGGGTGTTTTGTCTCCTAATTGAGCCTAGTGAATGTGTGTATTTAAATGTGCACTCGTATATTTTAAATTTAAATTACAAAAAACAAAAGAACAGTTCACCCATTTTATTGATTCTAATGTGTTTTGTGATTTGTTTATTTTTCTTGTGACCTTATATCTATTGACACTGTTTATGGGAGCTTTGCAGCCGGTTTGAAGCTGTATTTCTCCTGGGAGGATATGTATTTATCCCTACCTGGACCCCAGAGGTACTGCAGACATAAGTCTACTTCCACTTAAATCCTCCCTATAGTTTCTAGGCCAAACGGGCAATGTAATTTTCTGCCCTTGATCTTGCTGTGGCTGTGGTGACTTTATTTTCTGAGCAAAAATAATCTGGAAATGTGGTAAGAATGGAAGTAGTTACGGGGACAAAGAGCCAGAGTATTTGAAGTCATGATGTTGGGTCCCCCAATAATGGGTCCATGGTCAAAGGAGCAAGACTGATACAAAGTGAAGGTCAAGCAAAGCTTTATTTCGCGCCAAGCATCAAGAATCAAAACGACTGGGTGCCTGGGTGGCTCAGTGGGTTAAGCCGCTGCCTTCGGCTCAGGTCATGATCTCAGGGTCCTGGGATCGAGTCCCACATCGGGTTCTCTGCTCGGCGGGGGGCCTGCTTCCCTTCCTCTCTCTCTGTGATCTCTTCCCTTCCTCTCTCCTACTGTGATCTCTCTCTGTCAAATAAATAAATAAAATCTTTAAAAAAAAATTTAAAAAATTAAAAAAAAGAATCAAAACGACTGTCAAACAGACCGGTCGGGGCCGCCCCTTACAGAGAGGGCGACCCCTCCCTGCCTCACAGACTAACTTTTATAGAGCAAAGGCCATGTGGTTGGGCCTGACCACACACAGGTGGCCAATGAGATTGTAACACACAGAGAAAGCTGCACAGTCATGCTAGGTCACACATGGGTGGCCGATTGAATTAAAATTCACCCCATAGTAGCTATTTGAACTAGCCTATCACCTTAGTCAGAATTGGCACCCAAAAGACGGGGCCCACACTCCTTGGTAGCTAGGGAGACAGTGTGCGCCCTTTACTGATTGCATGTCTCCACCTGACCCAACTCATCCCTGCATTCGGGCCATTATCTCCACCTGACCTGACCTACCCTTGTATTTGGGCTTTGTTACCTTACAGTGATTGCCTGGGAAAAATCCGGATTGCTTATAGTTACAGGGTCATCCTCCCCCCTAGCCTTAGAGCCTGGCAGTGCCAAGTGGACAGAATTGAACATTATGAGAATATCATTGATAATTTAATTTTAAATACTTAAAACAGTATAATGTATGTGTGCTGTTTTTAATCAATATCCTAGGAATGGTTAATTAGCAACTGAAGTATCCTGATGGGGAATATAATCTCCAGGAGAAGTTGACTAGGTTTTGAAAGATTCTAAGCAGATGTCCACACATTACACAGCTGCGACCATCTTTATCTCCACTCAACACCGATACCATATGGATTTTTCTTTATAATGTATGAATTGGCTAGAAACACTGTACAGAGCCACCTACTCTTGCACGACAAGATATAGAAAACTAGGGGACCCTAGATACTCCCTTTGTACTGCATATTACCTTTACTCTCTGTAATGATGCTCCTGGTTTATGTTCCAAAACTGTCAGCTTCAGAACACTTTCTGAGAATTGCTATTGTGAAGATCTTCTGAATCCTCCCCCTAAGATATTGTTTTCTAGGCACAGAATGAATCTTTCATGCAAAGTTTGATCAAAGTACCTAAAAGGACAGGGAGCTGGGACTTTACTAAGGTTACAAAACAATTTGTATTGCTGTTTTTGAGCATACTTGCTACTAATAGTTGCCTGGGCAACAAAATTCTACCTACTATGTGTGTTAATAGAAGATAAAATTGTAACATTTAAAGGTGGGAAGGTTGTAGAGTAGAAGAACTTAAAATGTTAACTTTAAACAAAAAATACCTTCAAAGAGTAAACGGGTATCTTGCTAGTGAGATCCCTGCTTTGTAAATCCACCTGCACCAGTACTTTTCAAACTGTATTCTGATCTGACAAGAGGAGAGTCCTTGAATGTAAGGATTAAAACAAGGTATGAGGAATCTGAGGTTTGGAAAAGCCTCTAGTGCTAGTCTATGCCGAGCATTTGCCTGTCTCTATAGCATCAGCCGAGGTTTCTTGAACCTTGACCCCACCCACCTCCTAAAACCTGGGGTTGGCGGGGTGTATAGTTATTTGCCAAAATGTTTGGAAAAGGGTGAGAAGTCCTTATTTCTTTGGGTGAAAATACTCTGTAATTACAAAATTAATCACTAATATCTTTATATAGTTTGGAGAAAGCTTTTCTTGGTTTATAGATTCAGACATCAATAAATAATAATAGCAGACATTTATTACAGGCAATCTTTTTATTGTGGTAATTTATGTACATCATCTTATTAATGTATGTACATTTCCATACACCCTATGAACGGATGCTTTTATTCCTACTTTATAAAGAAAGTGAGGCTCAGAGATAATTAGGTATTTGAAGGTAAACTCAAGCTTACCCTTGCCTATAGTCTTATATCCTCTGCCTGGGGAAGATGGGGCCAGTCGACTTCATTATGGGCAATTTTTTTTTTTTAAGAGTTTATTTATTTGTAAGAGAGAGAGCGAGCGAGTGAGCAAGCACACACTCAAGCAGGAGCAGCAGGCAGAGGGAGAAGCAGACTCCCTGCTGAGCAAGAAGCCCGATGCAGGACTCCACGTCCGGGGGGTCCTGGTATCAGGACCTGAGCCAAAGGCAGACACTTAGCCGGCTAAACTACCCTGAGCTCCCTGAGCAAATGTATTTATGGGAGTTGCCCACAGAACAGACTTCAGATGTTGGAAACATAATACTTTTAATGCTTAGGCTTAGTCCTAACTTTCAGATCCCCATCTCAAACACCCTTTTGGGGATGAAACTTCTGTAGAACGAAGCTGCTAGAAAGGGAGAGGTTCTTGTCACAGAGGAGCCAATGAGATGGATGAATCCTGTGAGTGTCACGTCATTTGGCCAATGGGGTGAGCCCCTGAAGCCCCGCGAGAGGACCGGAAATTGGCCTGGAGCATGTGGGCCTTTCGGCGTGTTGGTGCGTTAAGCCCTGTGTTCTCCTGAGGGCCAGGGGACCCTGGCGACAGCTCGAGCCTGCTGTGTGGACCGAACGGAGGTTTAGAAGGCCAGGGACGGCCAGGTAGCCCCGCTGAAGGCTGTGTGGCCTTTTGCTCAATCCCGCGGTAGTGAGCAGGAGTCCTTCCGGCCCAGTACGGACCCTCCGCCCTCCAACACCCCAAACCCTACCTCCACCCCATCCCCATACCCCGCCTCTCTCCACCCCACCCCCCACTCCCACTTTCGCCCCACCCCCACGCCACTCCATTGCCACCCCCATCCCCACCCCACCCCCACCCGGGCACGAGAGACTGGGCCCCAGGTGGGACCAGGCCAGAGGGGGGAAGTCGTTATTTGAGGCCCAGTGTGTAGGAGAAACGCAGGACCAGGAAAAAGGTATAAAGATTGTGGCCCAAGGAGAGAAGGGACTCCTGCTGGGTCTGAGTGAACTGAAGAGCTATTTGGATGGAAGAATGGGTGGGACCCCCAGCAAAGCAATTGGTTTTGGGACTTTCCTCTGAGGTGGGGGTCGAGAGTAGGATTTGCCTTTAGGGGCTTCCCTTCTGGTTAGGCCCCCAATCATAGTGCCCCAGCCTGGAGCTGGCATCTGGAGAGGTGGGGAAGGCAGGCCTGGCGCCAGGCCTTTCCCTGTTAAACATTTTAGGTAGCCGACTCTGCTAACTAATCAAAGGAGAAAAAGTCCACATTTAGGGAGGGCCTTTTGGAGGACGGGCCAGAATCCAAAGAAGTGATGTAGAGGTGAGGGAGGAGTGGAGAAGAGAGGATTCCAGAGATCTTGTAACACCCCTCAGTGTGTACCAGTTGGGCAACTGATTCTTTGGGTGATGCTAGGAAGATGTGAGCAAAGAGGCCAGGCTGACCGAAAGGAGTTTAAGCAATTAAAGGAGAGAACTATGGTGTCCTTTAGGGAAGCGAGGCATATCCTGCCATTTTTGTGTAAAAGAGAATAGTCTAGTTAAAAACTAAAAAAAAAGTTTTGGTTTTTTTTTTTTTCCCCAGATCCTGAACTGCTTCCACCTGTAATATTGATTTGGGAAATCTGTCGGTGTTGTCTTTGCAAAGATGGCATGATTTTTTGTAGCTAATAAACCTAAGAAGAGGTTTATTTGTCAGTTAAGGATTCTTTGGGGCTCACGAGTGGGTCAGGGCGGTGAAGGGAGCTCTTTAAAGAAGGACTCCTGAATTCTATAGGTTACAAAATAGTTTTGAAGAGGCTTAGTGGATCTACATCCTAGAGACCTCAGTTCTTACATAATTTTAAAAAGGAGTTTTATAGAGAGGAATTGATAAAGATTCAGAGATGGAACTACAGAGATCCAAGGGGAAGATGGGAATAATTTAATGTGAACTGGATCATAAACCAAAATCATGTTCATACATAAAAAGTGTTTCCTTGCACAACAGGTGGTTAAACTTACAGGACTGAGTTCTCTGAGAGGCTGTTTGGTTAGAAAACGTATGTAACTTTGACAAGAGCTTGGCTTTCAAGGGCTTGCTGAGGGAGAGTGTTTAGAATATTCCAGGCTACAGAGACCTTTTGAAGTGAATATGATATAGGAGGTTGGTTGTATTACTGGTCTGACCTAAAGAAACCTTTTAATGCTTTGTGAGTCTGTCTTGAAGGAAGAGGAAAACAGTTGGAAATCTTTAATCTTTATAAAATGCCGGCAGGTAATTGATCAGAACAGGATTGACATCGGTATTCTCTGCAGCCTTTCAATGGATCCTGTCCGACCACCCTTCAGGGGCACTTCTGTGCACCCATCTCACTCTGTACGGATGCCAGGCTCTTGGCTGCAAGCTCCTAAACCTTTGGACTCAGCTCTGGGCAGGGCAGGACCTGTAGGCAGAGGCCATGTGTTTGGAAAGCCAGGGGAACCAAGCCCACGGAGTGGGCCAGCGCAAAGGGTAAGACCCTGTCTGGATGCACAGTAGGAGCATACAGCTTATCATCAGAGGGAATAACAGGTTTATAATAACTGTTGCAGCCCTATATGAAAATTTTTTTTTTTTTTTTTTTTTGGTTCATTTGTTGGTTGGGTTGTTTGTTTTTTTCTGGGCATATATCCAAATCCTAGAGTTGTGAGTTTAGAAAAAGTGCCTCATAAAGAATGCTAAATAGACTTGGGTATGAATCTCCATCCTCTAGCTTCTATAGATATAAATATATATATGTACATAAATGACAAGTTTGAAGATATTGCTTTTGAGTGTTTAGATTTTTCCCTTAAGTTTGGTTCTATGGTATTAGCAGCTATTCCTGCTTCTGAGGTAATAATTATTAAGGAATTTCCTCTCAGAGGGCTCTGCCCAAATCTTAAAGAAAAAGATCCTCAACTTATCCTTCTAATGTGTGTACAACTGCATGTATGTGCATTCTTAATTTTCTAATTTATAGTAATTTTAAGAATAGTATTTGTCTATAATTAAGAAATCTCAAAGAATAAAGAGTTAACAAATATAGGGAGAACCTGATAATGCAGTTATGACAGTTTTAAGTAGACAGTGTCAAATGTAATGTTCTGCAGGCAGAAGAAAAGATGACATGTTGTATTTTTTTCTTTGATGACTTGCTTGAGTCTATCGGTGGCAGCTCTAGTTGTTATAACACCAGTAAACTTTCAAGACCACCACAGGAAAACAGTAGCACGTTTTGTTGCAGGTTGTTTTAAAAAACCCAAACCTTAGGTGCTTTTAAATGGTCTGGTTTTTTTTTTTTTAAGATTTTATTTATTTATTTGACAGACAGAGATCACAAGTAGGTAGAGAGGCAGGCAGAGAGAAAGAGGGGGAAGCAGGATTCCTGCTGAGTAGAGAACCCGATGTGGGCCTTGATCCCAGAACTCTGAGATCATGACCTGAGCCGAAGGCAGAGGTTTTCACCCACTGAGCCACCCAGGCACCCCAGTGGTCTGTTTTTTTTCTGAAAATTTATTAGCTAGTACATATGTTCTTTGTTACCTTGGATATATGGGAAACAAACTAGAAAAAACTACTCTGTACATCAAATCATGGACTATACTTGTATTTATGCTTAAAAACCTACAATGACATAATTACTATTAAAAGTATTTATTAAAACTACTTAAAGGGGCATCTGGGTGGCTCAGTTGTTTAAGCTCCAACTCTTGGTTTCAGCTCAGGTCGTGATCTCAGGGTTGTGAGATCGAACCCTGTGTTGGGCTCCATGCTGAGCATGGAATCTGCTTGAGATTCTCTGTCTCTATGTGCCCCTCCGACCTATAAAAAAACTACTTAAGTAATTTGTATGAGGTACTTTTATCCTTTATTATAACATGTATAGCATTCAAAGATGATTTTTATTATTTACCAAGACTTTAAGAACACCATCAGTGTTTCTGGGTGTCTTCTTGTTGTTAGAAACATCTTTATTATGTCTTCTTAAACACTTCACTACGTGTGTTACAGAATGTGTTTCACATGCAGTCATTGAAATAACACTGTTATTTCACCTTAGAAATGAAACACATTCCATATCTTAGAATAACTGTTGAAATATATTTTTGAGTAACTCTGCCTATTAACTTTTTATAGGAATCTGTAGGTTTGGTCTCTATGTTCCGAGGACTGGGCCTTGAGACAGTGTCCCAGACCCCTCTGAAACGGGAAATACCTTCTTTAGGTATGTAGAAAACTGACTTGAAAAAGAAGTGTGGTAGTGTGTATGTATGATTGCTTTGTTCTCAAAGACATAAAATTTATCTTAAAAAAAAAATTGCACTTTATAACACCTTCATCTCACAATGATAGTTGGGTTTTGGCCCTTCCATCCAGGTAGAGGCATTTTAGGTCGAGGTTTGTCTACCAGTATGGTGCGCAAGGACAAAGAAGAAACCCATCCCACTTTTCCGGATCCTTCTGTGTTGGCAACTGGGGGTAGCAAGATAGCAGAGGCCTGCGTTGGTTGGAATAGGTGGGTAAAGTTGCTTTCAAGGGTAATTGTCAGATTCAGATGCAATATCTCTCTATAAGCCCAAAGAGAAACTCTGAAAAGGGTCATATTATCTTATAAACAGTGCATGGTTTTATATTAAAGAATGGATATTTTCCAAGAATAATCAGTAGCCACTGATCCAGTCAGTCACAGGAAAAGGGTAAAAAGCAGTCCTTTGCTGGGCAGTTTATAACTCCATTTGCCTTATTATGTTAACATGGTTCTGGTGGTTCTTTAACCTGACTGATTCACTCTTCCATCGCAATTCTGCCCATGGGAATTGACTTTGAGAGTCAGTATTAATAGCAATTAGTGAATGAGCTAAATAGGCATATTTGGATCTGGAGAGAATCCCAAGATTTGGGTCCCTTTTGCTGACTCCTTCAGGAAAAGAATGTAAACTTGGAGGAATCATTTAGATGGGGTATAGATAGTAGCATGGTTCAGAGAGTCTTGATTTGCTTCTCTTTTCAACATTTCAGAATGCTTGGAAGAGGGAATTCGGATACATCTTTCTTACCTTTGGGAAGAACAGCTGGTGGTATAGGCAGAGGAGTATACAAGGCTCCTGGTGCTCTCGGCCTGACTTCTCGGGATCCTACCCTGCTGTCATCACCACCACCTCTGCCCCAATCCTCACCACACCCTCTGGATCACTCTTTACTTGGAACTGTAGAACACAAGGAAAAGTAAGTCTGGAGTACCACCTTCTCTGCTTGATAATGATGTGGGAGGAGGCCTCCTCATAATATTGTAAACATTCTTTCTGTTGTGTCTAAAAGCCTTTGTGGGTGGTAGGTACTTCAAGGTTGTTTATTTTGTTTTGGGGGGTTTGTGCCAGTGGGGAGAATAACAAAGAGGTGGGAGAATTCCTGATGAAGTGAAACGGGGTTGATACTTTAGGTAGTATGTACCAGAGAGTAGCTTCAAATGATTTTTCATTTCCTTCTCAATTCAGACATAGCCAGTTCTTTGTCACATCAAAGATTAGGAAATCATCTAGGAAAGATATTTCAACAGTTCATCTTTTTTAGTGGAACTAATTCTTGTGTTCTTAGTTAGCTGGCCTCAGTTATTCCATTGATATTACCAAGGCAGAGGGTGATCTTGCTTCTCTAGCGATTGCTACGAACTTAGTCTCTAGCCTTCAAAGCTTGTTATTGTATGACTTGTGTAAGCTAAGTGTAAGGTATTACTTGAGTCAGTGTGGTTTTTTTTCTCTTTTTAAATTTGTGGCATGAGTTGTTTGCATTTTTGTTTTTGACATATATACATGGTTTTATTTTCCAGAGAGCTTTTTGTGAAGCAAGGCTCAAAAGGAACACCACAATCTTTGGGATTGAACCTTATCAAAATACAGTGTCATAATGAAGCAGTTTATCAATATCATGTGACTTTCAGGTATGCACACCTTTTTTTCTATGTATTCACTTTTTAGAGAAAATTAATGAAATATTTTCCCTGGGATAACTGAGTACTTTTCTCTGTGAATCCTGATGAATGTCCCTCCACAAACTCAGATCCTTGTGATAAATTAAGTTATTCATGTTTAGGTCTATTACCATTTCAGGTTTTAACTTAGTAGGTGCCACTTTATACACCTGTAAGGTGGATTTGCTGTGAAGTTGGTGAAGCTCAAGGTCAGGGCCTTTTACTTGCATAGACCCCTTCCATAATATTTTAACCCATTTTATATGTGCAATTTTATATTCCTGTTCTTTAAGGGAAACTCCTCCCACCCCACTGGTACAAGACCCACACCACACAAAACCTGGACCCTGCTTGCATAAGTCTCATACCATAACACTGGCTCTCCAGTTGTTACTGTCTAGGGTGAAATTTGAGGGTGAAAAAATCAGAATAACATTAATCTTATAGTAATACCTTCAATGTTTCTCATACTTCTTAAAAATTAAGAATTCATGTCAGTTTGTGTTCTCTTTTCAAATCTCAGGAAGGGAGCACTTGAGTGGTTCAGTTGTTAAGCATCCAGTTCTTGATCTCAGCTCAGGTCTTGATTTCATGGTTGTGAATTCAAGTCCTATGTTAAAATCTCAGGAGAGTCATTAGCTAGAGAATATTAGCTGGAGTTGTGAAAATGAATGAGTGTTTTGGAGTATCTGTGGAGAGAAAATAGGAAGATGGAAGACTGATTTTTGAAGCACAGGTGCTAATTGGTGTAAGAAGTAAGTGGAGTGAAGGAGAAAAGAAAGGAACAGTTAAGGGAAATATCCTGAAGATAAATTATAAAGACAAAAGACAGTTCCTTTGAATGAAGAGGAGGCAGTTGATTTTGGCCTTAGAAAAAAAAGTTACTGAATTTACTGAAGAACACCCTTGCTGATTTTCTAGTAGCTTTGTTAGAGTTATGGAGAAAAAACTAGACCAAAGGAGCCAAGGAGCGTACAGGCAATGGGAAATAGCCAGTGAATTGGCCACTTACATAACAAGTATATAAGAGAAATGAGAAATGGATTGATAATTCAAGAGAGTAGCAAGATTGCTTTAAAGCTGAGCACATGTGGTAGGTGAAGAGAAGGAGCTAAAAAAATAAAAGGGTGAAATTGAACCCATGAGAGGGAAGGGTAGTGGAAATGGGCCTGCTCTGGAACATAAACAGATAAGCATTAATGAAAGGGAAGAACCTTTTTCTGGAAATGGATTGACAAATGTTAATGAAGCAGAAAGGAATGTGAGTCCTCACAGGTCTCTCCATTGACAGGATGGTGGAGAAGACATGGATTCTATAAATTTCAAGATCGTAGGTCTGGACCTTTGAAGCCATGATATAAAGAGCATGCCAGACCATTGAGAGGATACTGAGAAGATGTATTGTAGTGGACTGGTTATCCTTTGGCTTTCCTTGTATTATGTGAAGGAAGTCCAGAGAGACAATTTAAAATACTGTGTTTAGGGCATAGCACCATTCATGTAGATTAATTTTTGGAGAAGCATTTTGAAATGTGATACTAGCATATGAAAGTTTACTTTTGGGGACAGCTGTATTGGATTACTGATTGATTTTTTAATCTTTCATCATGTACTTGAACATACTTAACCCTTTTTAGCCTTAGATTTGTTTAAACTTTATAGTTGTACAACAAGGATTTACGTTATTGATCTGAAATGGGACATTTGTACATAGTACAAATGTACTAAGTAGCTACTGAAGCTTTTCAAAGCTGTAAGATTTGTTGACAATGAATCAATAAAAAGTAGAAATTGCCACAAGTGAAAAAAAAGTTATTTTTAAAGTGTATTATTTCTGCAGCCTCTGGAGCAGGGATTGGCAGAGTATGGTTGTCCTGCAGGGCAAATCTGGCCCGCTGCCCGTTTCGTAATAAAACTTTACTGGAACATAATCAGGCCCATTGGTTTTCATATTGTCCATGATGCTTTCATGCATGTGGGCCAAATTGAGTAGAGACTATATGGCCTGTAAAGACTAAAATATTTGCTATCATGCCCTTTACTGAGAAAGTTTTCTGACCTCTTGTCCAAAGTCAGGAAGAAGGTACACTGGCATGTTAAGGCAGTTGTCTTTGGGTGGTGAAAATACAGGTTTTTTCCCTGTGAGCAGGTATTGGGTTGAAATTCCTTTCATAGTCGATATAGTTGAATTTTAATATGACCACTAGATGGAGCAGTAGTTACAATTGACTGGTTCTCTACCAAACCTGAAACCGAGCAGTAGTAAAGATTGCTGGCCAATTAAGCAAATTGAAGTAAATCCTCTCTATTGTCTTCTAGCCCCAATGTGGAGTGCAAAAGCATGAGGTTTGGCATGTTGAAGGACCATCAAGCTGTCACCGGAAATGTTACTGCTTTTGATGGGTCCATTCTCTATCTGCCTATTAAACTTCAACAAGTAAGACCAAAGAGGAAATAGATTTTGGATTGAAACCTAAGAGAGTTCTGGCACTTTGAGTGGTAGAAAATCATAGACATCCTGATGTTTGAATTTTACTTAGCTATTCTTAGAGGAAAGACAGGCTTTTCCGTAACAAAGAAATGTCAGACAAGGGATGCATGCGTGGCTCAGTGGGTTAAAGGTTCAGGTCATGATCTTGGGGTCCTGGTCTCAAGTCCTGCATCAGGCTTTCTGCTTAGTGGGGAACCCCTCTCTCTGCCTGCCTCTCTGCCTACTTATGGTCTCTCTGTCAAATAAATAAATAAAATCTTAAAAAAAAAAAAAGAAATGTCAGACTAAAAAGACTTTCATCTGAATTCTTCAAGAAGTTTCTTCTCACATAAGAGGAGTGGTTGGAAACCTTTGACCTCAGTGACAGAGAATGGTGGGAAGGCATCTATTGCTAGTCAGTCCTCTTACCAAAATCTCTCTCTTTTTTTAAAGATTTTATTTATTTATTTGACAGAAAGAGAGAACAACATAGGCAGAGCAGCAGATAGAGGGTTGGGGCGGGGAGTGAGGGCAGCAGGCCCCCTTGCTGAGCAGAGAGCCCAATGTGTAGGACTCGATCCCAGGACCCTGAGATCATGACCTGAGCCAAAGGCAGAGGCTCAACCCGCTGAGCCACCCAAGTGCCCCACCAAAATCTTTTTTTAAATCCTAGTTGTTATGCTATGATTTGGGCCAGTGTGCACAGGCAAAATAAGGGGCAAGTCGAAAATATATTTCAGGGCGCCTGGGTGGCTCAATGGGTTAAGCCGCTGCCTTCGGCTCAGGTCATGATCTCAAGGTCCTGGGATCGAGTCTCGCATCGGGCTCTCTGCTTGGCGGGGAGCCTGCTTCCTCCTCTCTCTCTCTGCCTGTCTCTCTGCCTACTTGTGATCTCTCTCTGTCAATAAATAAATAAAATCTTTAAAAAAAAAAAAAAGAAAATATATTTCAGACATTTTAGTATTTTCTAGAACACGATTAAATTAGATTAGGGCTTGGTAGTTTTTTCTTTTCTTCTTTTTTTTTTTTTTTACTTGCATATATTTATTTGTTAGGTTCTTGAGCTAAAAAGTCAAAGGAAAACTGATGGCGCAGATATCAACATTAAGATTCAGTTGACAAAGATCCTGGAGCCCTGTTCCGACTTGTGCATTCCCTTCTACAATGTTGTTTTCCGTCGGTGAGGAAACAGCTTATTTTCTTTAATCTCAGTCTTATATTTGTAACAGTGCTCTTCAAGAAGCTTGGATGGTGTTATACCACACACATATAAAGATGAGTTTGGAAACATTTAATAAATAAATGGATGGTATCGAGGCTAACTTATTGAAAAGTTATGTTAAATGATTAGTAAGATTTGGGTAAAATGATTCAGGTGGCTGGTTGGGTTCCTTTGGAATCATTTGTGAACTTTAAAAGCAGATGTTTATATTGCATAATTTCATGTTGTTACTGATGGGGCTACTTAATGTGGTAGCGAGCAAAAATTTTTGCTTGAAGAATTTTTTTCCACGTCTCTTGATTTTTAGATTCACACAGCTCATAATTGTTTTTACTTTTTATAAGACCTAGATTTTCATAAAACTTACTCCTACACCACCTCTTTTTAAGTGAAACACAGAACTCGATTTCTCCTTAGAAAGGTGAAGTGCCAAGAACAGACTTCTTTACAAACAGAAATTGACTCTTGCATTCTTTTTAGTTAATGGTGAGAAATAATGTAAATTGAACCTGGGAAATCAACTTGGTCACCCAGTATGTAGGACAAGCTGTTGTCAGTTGTATTTACCTCAAGCTTCCATAATTTTTCTTTTCTTTTCTTTTCCTTTTTCTTTTGGCAACAGTATTCTGAGCCTAAATGGTGTATTGTGCAAAGGGCACCAACAATTCTGACACTTTAGGCTTCAAAAGGAAAATACAGAAAAAAAAAATGGAAAATACAATTCAGAGTAGTTGAGCTTGAATTTTTTTTATTCTTCTCTAGAAGACCCATTTTTGCTCTTCATTTCAGGGTAATGAAACTTTTAGATATGAAGCTTGTGGGGAGAAACTTTTATGACCCTACAAGTGCTATGGTACTACAGCAACACAGGTCAGTAGTGTTCTTTTCCTCACTTTTGAATGTTCTGGAAACAATTTTTTCATTGTGATTATCATATGTAGTACAGAAATCTCAACAGTATTTTATGATTGTAAATACAATCTATCAATTAAATCTGTTCCAAGTTTAGTTTTTTAGTAAGTTCACAAAGATATTGCCTTACTTTGTTTCGTGGTGCTTTCTCACTATTACTGGGGAGGGGGGAGGTATTTGCTCAACCATTTCAAATGGCAGCTTGGAAGTATCTGTGGTTTTTTTAGAACCCTGAGGTAAAGCTCTCTTGTCTCTTCAGGTTGCAGATCTGGCCAGGCTATGCAGCTAGCATCCGAAGGACAGATGGAGGTCTTTTTCTCCTAGCTGATGTCTCCCATAAGGTCATTCGGAATGATTCAGTACTGGATGTCATGTGAGTGAATGATGGTATTTACTTTTAACAAGCTAACAATTTTCTGGAAAGTTCAGCAATAGCTGAATACAGATTGGCCATTGTTGTGTTTAGATTTTAAATTGTAGAACAGATTAAGAATACTAAATGTAGGGGCACCTGGTTGGCTGAGTTGTTGATAGTCTGCCTTCAGCTCGCTCACTCGCTTGTGATTCCAGGGTCCTGGGATTAAATCCCACATCTGGTGCCCTGCTCATCTGGGAGCCTGCCTCTCCCTCTTCCTCTGCTGCTCTCCCTGTTTGTGCTCTGTCGCTCTTTCTGTCAAATAAATAAATGGGATCTAAATATAAATAAATAAAAATAAAAATACTTGGATTTATTTCTGAATATTCTATTTTGATCCATGATTAAAATCAGTGTGATACTGTTAAAACAGTGTTTTAATTATTGTAATTTTATTAGCTTTAAATATTTGTCAAGGAATCTGTTTTCAGAATTTTCATAGTAAATGCCACCCATTTATTTTTGCATGTGATCCTTTGACTAATTTAATGAAAGTAAGAAAAAAGTCAACTGGCATTTTATTTGGCATCAACTGGGGAGAATGTTCAGTGAATCTTCCTATTCACAAGTAAGGCATATTTTTCCATTTACTGAAATTTATTTTTATTAAAGTTTTACTTTCATTAAAGTTGTCATATTTTATTACTACGCAAAAGCTGTTGATAAGTGAATTATGTAGTATGTGTAGGATTGGTTTTGTTACCTGCACAATGGCTTATTTTGCATATAAAAATTATCTTTGGGGTGCCTGGGTAACTCAGTGGGTTGAGACTGTGCCTTCAGCTCGGGTCATGATCCCAGGGTCCTGGGATGGAGCCCCACATCAGGCTCTCTGCTCAGCAGGAAACCTACTTCCCTTCCTCTCTCTCTGCCTTTCTCTCTGCCTACTTGTGATCTCTCTCTGCCAAATAAATAAATAAAATCTTTTAAAAAATTATCTTCATTTTCTAAGTATATAATTTTATATGTACTTAACACTAATTCAACAATGTTTTGTGGATTTCAGAGTATAGGTTTTGCAATTATTCCTAAGTATTTTATTCTCTTTGATGCATTTGGGTTTTTTTTCGAAGATTTTATGTATTTATTTGACAGAGAGAAATCACAAGTAGATGGAGAGGCAGGCAGAGAGAGAGAGAGGGAAGCAGGCTCTCTGCTGAGCAGAGAGCCCGATGCGGGACTCGATCCCAGGACCCTGAGATCATGACCTCAGCCGAAGGCAGCGGCTTAACCCACTGAGCCACCCAGGAGCCCCTCTTTGATGCATTTGTAAATGGATTTTTTAAAATTTCATTTTTGGTTTGTTCCTTGCAAGTGTATAGAAAAACAACTGGCTTTTTTTTTTAATATCAATCTTGTATCCTAAAGTCGCTGTGAAGTCATTTATTAGTTAAAACAATTTATTATGCTCAGTAGGAAGCCTGCTTCTCCCTTTTTGCTTGTGCTCCCTCTCTCTCTCTCTCTGTCTTATAAATAAATAAAAAATCTTAGGGAAAAAAAAAAGATTTCCTGTCCTAAATTCTGTGATCCTTCAATAGCATCTTTCTAAGGATCCACACAGAACCAAGTACTCCTTAAAACAGTTTGATCATGGATTCTTTGGGATTTCTATATAGGAGATCATGTCATCTGCAAATAAAGATATTTTTATTTCTTCTTTTCGAATCTGGATCTCTTTTATTTCTTTTTCTTGCTGAGTTATCCTGCTAGAACCTCTAGTACAATGTTGAATAGGAGTGGAGAAAGTGAGGGGGGAAAAAAGCCCTGGCCCCGCCCCTCCTCAATGTAGTGTTCTTGGATATTCCCTTTGTTAATAAAGACAATTCAACCAGGAAAAAAAAAAGTGGACATCCTTGTCCTATTTTCCTGATATTAGGAAGAAAATATCCATCTAGTCTTTCATCAGTAAGTATATTAGCTGTGAGTTTTTTGTAGATGCCCTTTATCAGATTGAGGAAATTCCATTTTATTCCTAGTTTATTGAGTGTTCTTATCATGAAAGGGAATTGGGTTTTGATCATTTAAAAAAACCCCAAACATCCTGCTTTTTAAATTGATTTTTCAATATTAAATCAACCTTGCATTCCTGGGATAAATCCCACTTGTTCGTGATGTATAATTTTTTTCTTTATGTTGCTGGTTTTTTGGTTTGCTTATATTTTGTTGAGGATTTTTTTCCGTATTCCTAAGCAGTATCTGTATTTTTCTTGTGTTACCTTTGTCTGGTGTTGATATCTGGGTAATATTGGTCTTATAGAAAGAGTTGGAAAGTGTTTCCTTCCTCTTCTGTTTTTTGAGAGTGTTTATGAAGGATTGGAATTCATTTTCCTTTTAATGCTTGGTAGAAATTTGACAGAGAAGCCATCTGGGTTTTGGGGGTTTTTTGTGTGCAATTTTTAAGTTACTAATTCAGTGTCTGTATTGTTAGATATTTATTTAGATTTTCTATTTATTTTTGGGTCAGTTTTGGTAATTTGTCTTTTTCTAAGAGTTTGTCCAGCTCATTTAGTTTGTTGGCATACTGCCATCAGTGTTCCCTTACAGTTCTTATTTCTATGAGCCCAGTTGTAACGTCCCCTCCTTCATCCCAGATTTTAGAAACCTGAGTCTCCTTTTTTCATAGGTGGTCTAGCTAAAGGTTTGTTAGTGTTGTTGACCTTTTCAAAAAGCTAGTGTTTTAGTTTTGTTGACTGTATTTTTCTGTTATCTATTTCATTAATTTCCACTCTTAATACTCATTATTTCCTTCCTTTTGCATACTTAAGATTTAGTTTGCTTTTCTCTTTCCAGTGTCTTAAGATGGAAGGTTAGGGGAGCCTGGGTGGCTCAGTAGGTTAAAGCCTCTGCCTTCAGTTTGGGTCATGATCTCAGGGTCCTGGGATCGAGCCCCGCATCAGGCTGTCTGCTCAGCAAGGAGCCTGCTTCCCTCCTCTCTCTCTGCCTGCCTCTCTGCCTGCTTGTGATCTCTGTCAAATAAATAAATAAAATCTTTAAAAAAAAAAAAAAAAAGACTTCTTAGGGTGGAAGGTTAGTTTATTTGGGACATTTTTTCTTTCTAATATAGGTTTTTACAGCTATAAATTTTTCTTCAAGTAATGTTGTAGCTGTATGTTCTGGTATGTTGTGTTTTCATTTATATCTAACGGAGTATTTTCTAATTTACCTTGTGATTTCTTATTTGACCCCTTGATGATTTAAGGGAGTGTGTTCACTTTCCACATGTATGTGAGTTTCCTGAATTTTCTTCTGTTGTGATCGGAGAACTCACTTTGTATTATTTTTGTCCTTTATATTCACTGAGGTTTTATGATCCAGCATATGATACTGGAGAATGTACTGTGTACACTTTGGACACTGTGATTTTATTTTTACCTTTGCTAAGGAAAGTGCCAGAATTAGAACTATGGTACACCTTTATATTGGAAACAGAAATTCTCCCAGGGTGTTTGAGACCTTGGCAGAGGCAAACCTGTGACAACAAGAAGGAGAAGCACTAAAGCTGTCTAAGGATGTGTTGTTTGTGAACCATATTTCAGGTTCCAAACACAGATAGGAAGAACCATGAGATCAGTGACCCAACTATCATTGACCCTGGAATTTGAACTAAATAAACACAGTGATCTTGTTTCACAAAATTGCCAAGACAAGAAGTGCCTTCCTAATGTTTGACCACTTGCTTTTTTACAAATTGGTCTCTGATCGAATGGACCTCCAACTGTGATGTCTCTGGAATAGATTGGCTTGGTTTAGAGAATTATCTGGCTTATGCCTCCATTTGTTCCCTATAGAACACTCTCTTGTACATTTAACAGAAATAAGGAAATGCAGAACAAAGCAAAAACACGTGAAAGAAGATTTTATGCATATAGGCAAATAACAACAAAAGCAAAGTAAGCAGATAAAGAGTAATCAAGTTAATGGCAAAAATACTTTTCAAATTAAATTTCTTCAAAACAAATTCTGAAGACCTCATAAAAAGACCTGGGTCCAAACAATGACTTCCAACCTGAAAGCGCATTAGATAAGCAGCTAATGCCTAATGAAACTAGTCTGAGCTCAGCTAGTTGTTGGGATTGACTCAGTGGCAGCAGATCTGAAGGACAGATTAAGCACAAGGGACCCAGTGAGTGCATCTGTGGGTATGAAACACCTAGGAGTTTTGCCAAGGAAGAGCTTCCATAGTTACTATGGTGAGACCTCCAGAAATGTCAAAGGATGATGAGACCTTTGTTCTGTCTGACATAAAGAGAAGGCTGATTGCTTATTGCAGTGAGAAGAGACTGCTGATCTTACAGAGAGTACTGGAGAGGTATGGAGTTCAGGACAGCAGTCTTGCAGAGGGGCAAGCAGCAGAAGCATGGTTGCTAAGGTAGTCTGTTGTTGATTGAGTAGTACTCCTTGTGATGCTTATTGGATTAAGTTGTTCCCGGATTGGCCAATATACAGAAACAAGGGGATGACTCTGGTTGGATAGCTTGGAAAAGTAGGTTGCTGAGGTGAGTTGATATAGATGTATTAAGCAGGTTTAAAACTGCATTTTTTTAAAAGATTTTATTTATTTATTTGACAGACAGAGATCACAAGTAGGCAGAGAAGCAGGCAGAAAAAGAGAGAGGAGGAAGCAGGTTCCCTGCTGAGCAGAGAGCCGGATGCGGGGCTCGATCCCAGGACCTTGGGATCATGACCTGAGCCGAAGGCAGAGGCTTTAACCCACTGAGCCACCCAGGTGCCCTAAAACTGGATTTTATGGGGGCACCTGGGTGGCTTAGTTGAATAAGCATCTGCCTTTGGCGTAGGTTGTGGTCCCAGGCTCCTGGGATTGAGCCCCATGTTGGGCTCCCTGCTCAGGAGGGAGTTTGCCTCTCCCTCTCTCTCTGGACCACCCCCTGCTTATTCTCTCTTTCTCAGATGAATTTAATAAAATCTTAAGAAAACAAACCTGGATTTTATGGCTCCTTGTTACCATGGCTGCAAAACAATAGAACTTTTACAAAGTTTGTGATTTTTTAATTCCCAGGAACACATGAATGTTCACATTTTCACCTGATTTTATTGTTTAATTTCTTACATGTTAATGTTAAGTTGATGAAGAATTTATTTTTTAAATGGATAGCAAGTTTTCATCCACTTTTTTAAACAAGCATTTTTTGGGGGGCACCTGCGTGGATCAGTTGTTAAGCGTCTGCCTTCAGCTCAGGTCATGTTATCAAGGGCCTAGGATCAAGCCCTGCATTGCATTGGGCTCCCTGCTCATCGGCAGGCCTGCTTCTCCCTCTCCTTTTCCTCCTGCTTATGTTATCCCTCCTGCTTTCTCTTTCTTTCTCTAAAATAAATCAATAAAACTTTTTTTAAAAAAGATTTTATTTGTTTGACAGAGCCATAGAGCACAAGTGGGAGTGAATGGCAGAAGGAGAGAGAGAAGTAGACTCCCAGGTGAGCAGGGAGCCTGATGCAGGACCTGATCCCAGGACACTGATATCATGATCTGAGTCAAAGGCAGACACTTAAATAACTCCCAGGCTCCCCTCTTACCCTTTTTTTTAATGGTCCTTTTCCCCCACTAATTTGAAATGCCACTAGTAATTAGTGGACACTCAATCCTAATCTGTATTTCAGTCTCATTGAGATCTTTTATTCTGTTAATTTCTTTTCTTTTTTCAGATTTAGAAAGGCACAATTGAGAAAATAAACCTCATACATTCAAAGTATACAATTTGATGAGTTTTAGCTTACTTATATACCAATGTAATCTCACAACGAAGATAATGAGCATATCCATTGCCTGCATAAAATTTACTCATATCTCTTTCAGACCTCCTTCTACCTTTGTTTTTCTCTGTCCATCACAGGCAGCAAACCCTGTTCTGCTTTCTGCCACTAGAAATTAGTGTCCATCTTCTAGAATTCTGTATATGTAGCATCATATGGTATATACTCATTTTTTGTTGTTTGTTGTTTGGTTTCCCTTCTTTTCAGCATGATTTTTTTTATTTTAATTTTTTATTTCAATCCCAGTATAGAAGTCAAAGTGAAATAGTTGCAGTTAAGAAACATGGATTTTTATCTACTTTTCAATGTTGAATATTGTAGTAACAAGACATAGACCTATATTGTTGTCTGCTGTGTTCCTCAGTCCCTTTTTAGTTTTTTTCTTCATTGTGCTTTCTTTTTTTTTTTTTTTTTAAAGATTTTATTTATTTATTTGTCAGAGAGAGAGTGAGTGAGAGCGAGCACAGGCAGACAGAGTGGAAGGAAGAGTCAGAGGGAGAAACAGGCTCCCTGCGGAGCAAGGAGCCCGATGTGGGACTCGATCCCAGGATGCTGGGATCATGACCTTAGCCGAAGGCAGCTGCTCAACCAACTGAGCCACCCAGGCGTCCCTTCATTGTGCTTTCTTCCTCCATGTCAGCCTCCTGCCTTTACTGATGCAAAAGACAGTGATTAAGGGAAAGGGATTTGGTGAGAGAATATTAAAAACTGTCATTAAGCGGCGCCTGGATGGCTCATTGTGTTAAGCCTCTGCCTTTGGCTCAGGTCATGATCTCAGGGTCTTGGGATGGTGCCCCACATAGGGCTCTCTGCTTGGTGGGGAGCCTCTTTCCCCCTCCCCCTCAGCCTGCCTTTCTGCCTACTTGTGCTCTCTCTCTCTGTCAAATAAATAAAATCTTAAAAACAAAACAAAACAAAAGAGTTCTAAAAAGAAATTACAAGTTAAAAAGTTTGAGGGGTGCCTAGGTGGCTCAGTGGGTTAGAGACTCTGCCTTCAGCTCGGGCCATGATCCCAGGGTCCTGGGATGGAGCCCCACATTGGGCTCTCTGCTCAGTGGGGAGCCTGCTTCCTTCTCTCTCTCTGCCTGCCTCTCTGCCTACTTGTGATCTCTGTCTGTCAAATAAATAAATAAAAAAATATTTAAAAAAATAATAATAAAAAGTGTTTGAATATGGATTCTATACTAGTGGTTGCTTTTGACTTTCACAACTACATATATAGCTAACCTACATTTTTTTGAGACAGAGAGCACACAAGTGGTGGGAGGGAGAGGGAGAAAGAGAGAGACTTAAGCAGGGTCCATGCCCAGCACAGAGTCTGACACCAGGCTTGATCTCACGACCCTGAGATCATGACCTGAACCAAAATGAAGAGTCAGAGTCTTAACCAACTTGAGCCACTGAGGCTCCCCTGAAGTGAACTATCTTTATAGCTGTTTCTCCTCTGTATTAGACCTGCAGAGAGAAGGGCGCACCCCCACATGCATATGCATGCATATGCATGCATATGGATGCGCGTGTGTGCACACACACACACACACACACTGCATCTGGCATGTATCAGGCACTAAGACAATGATGGAGATGATATTTGCAAACCCATAGTTCTGTTTTCTGTGCTAGGCACAGTTCTTGGTGCTTCACGTTTATGAAGTCATTGCTTTCCCTCAACTCTATGAGTTGAGGCTAGTAAGTGAAAGACACAAGATTTGAATCCAGGCATTCGCCTCCAGGGTCTGTTGTCAGGGTTGAACTGCTTAAACTCTGAGATGGTTTTTCAAGTCAAGTTCTGCAGGGTACTAATTGCCCAGGATGGCAATAAATGTTCATTCAGTGAGGTTAAAAGGAAAACGGTGAGAAGAATCTGTGGTTAAATACATTGGGGGTAAATAAAGGTAAATATGTTTCTTTAGCAGTCTGAGGTGCTTATGGATGTTGTGAGTCTCTGAATGGCTTATAACTTGCACAATGGACTCCACTTTTTTGATTGTGGAACCTTTTTCACACCTCCTCACAACCTCTCAAGGGACCAGTGTTTCTGAAGAATCTGCCCTGGGTGATACTGACTCAGAAAAAAGTTCAAGCTCTGATCCTTGACTTAAAGAACATTTACATCTGGTCCCTGCCTGTCTTCAGCCCGTGCTTACCATCTTCTGTCCCTTTTCAGCCTCCTTGCCCTCCCCATCTCCCCAGATCCCCGCTTATGCCCTGCATACTACTGCTGCCTCTGCCTGGAGTTTCACTCATTCCTCTGCCCTGGCGTTTCTGCTTGGCAGATTGCTCCTTCAAGCATCAGCTTCTTCTGTAAACGTTCCTTGAATCCCTGGGCATATTCAAACATGCTTTCTGCAAGTTTCCTATGTTGACTTGTTCACAGCACTGTTTAGAGGTTACTGTGAGGGTACATTTATCTACGGTGAGTCTGTTCATCAACATTTTCAGCATCTTCAGCTGAAGTGCTGTCTAATGATAGGTATTGATAATCCCTTCCATTAGCTCAAAAGGGCAAATATAGTTTAGAGAATGTTTTGTTGTCCTTCCGTAGACTACCCTAATAATGGTAATACTAAATCATTATTTTGATGATTAAAGTACCTTATTTGAAGGCAAACTGAATGTTATTAATTTTAGTTACTGTTTTTAATTTTACTTTTATTTGTTCACTATTTTTTGAAAGATTATTTGAAAGAGAGAGAGAGCAGGGGAGGGGCAGAGAGAGCAGGAGAGGGAGAAGCGGACTCTCTGTTGAGCGGGGACTCTGACACAGGGGTCATTCCCAGGATCTGGGATCATGACCTGAGCTGAAGTCAGATGTTTAACCGACTGAGCCACTCAGGTGCCCCTCTTTTCACTATTTTTTATTGATTTTGAGTTTTTTTGGTAGTGTTGAAAAGAGATGAGCGTCTTATCTCTTAAAAAAGACAACTGGAGCCTTCTAATGCAGTGAGCTGTGATCATATCCCTGAAGCACTTTTTTTGCATCCCCCATCCTTTTCATTGTGCTCTCTGTATACAGATATGATTCAAAAGTCTTTTGTCTCTTTCCAAAGGCATGCCATGTATCAGCAGAACAAAGAAAACTTCCAGAATGAGTGCACTAAGCTTCTGGTTGGCAATATTGTTATAACCCGATACAACAATCGTACCTATCGTATTGATGACGTGGATTGGAATAAGACACCAAAAGATAGCTTCACAATGTCTGACGGGAAGGAGATCACATTCTTGGAATACTACAGGTAGAAAGAAGAGACTGGGCTTGGGCCTTTGGGTGGGTGTGGGATGTAGTCTACCATTCTGTAGCAGGATATTGAGTTCCATAGTAGCTTACACTGGGACACTTTTAAAATAATTGGATTGGTAATACACCTTAGATTAAATGAGCTTATTTGTGGGATTTCACTTGGATATTCTACCCTTACAGTTTCATTTGTTTTAGTAATTTTGGAAGTTACTTTATAAATTAATACCAGGGTTTTGAATTTTATTTCTTTTGTTGGTTTAGGTTGGTTGGAAAGATTAAATTCACGTTTCAATCATTTGACTATCATTTTGCCTTTCCAGTTGTCCAAGCCTTTCAGTGTGATGCAGTTTTTTGTTTTTTGTGTTTTTTTAAAGATTTATTTATTTGAGGGTGGGGGGAAGTGCACATGAGCAGGGGGAGAGGAGTAGAGAGAGAGAACCCCAAGTAGACTGCATAGAGCCTGTTTGGGGCTCCATCCCACAGCCCCAAGATCATGACCTGAGCTGGATGCTTAACTGGCTGAACCAGTCAGGCACTCCAACCTGATGCAGTTTCAAGCATATTTTTCCCTGGACCTTTAAGATGATTTCTCCTCCATTTCATTGCAGTGTTAACTTGAGTCTGCTTTTTCGTTATAAATATGCTATAAGGAGTTTCTGTTGGATCCTTGACAAGGGTATTATGCAAATTGTGTACCCCAGTGCTGATTAAGAGACCCAGACTGTGTTGCCATAGAGCAGGGATGCTGCTTCTGAAATGTTTTCCTGCCTCTGTCCTGCTCTAGCAAAAACTATGGGATCACGATTAAGGAAGAGGACCAGCCACTGCTGATCCACAGGCCCAGTGAGAGACAGAATAACCAAGGGATGGTGAGTGGAGAGGTGTCAGATTGGCACTTCTAGCTTAAGCTCTCATCCATGGTGCTGGGAGCCGGGGAGCAGTGTTACGATGTGATTGGGAAAGACTCTGCAGGGCTCTCTCATCTAGCCAGTAATGTTACTTCATGTGGTAGGATTTGCTTTTGATGTCTGCCTAAGGAGAACCTAATTATCCATATGAGCAAGGTAGCCTAAGGAATAAGAAGAATTTTCTGCTAAAGATTAAAACACTGGATCTATTAGGGAAGTTTTAGACAGGTAACAGGGACCAGAGACAGGGAAAGTGCCTTGACACTGACTCTTCTGTCTTAAGTGAGAAGGCTGAAGATCAGCGAGCTAAGATAAGATCTGGAGACCCCAACTGGATGGGATGTATTGCCTTAGCTTGCCTGGAGGCCCAAGAGGGAGGTTGGTTGGTTTGTTTTTTTTCCCCTAGTTTTTCCCTTTTTTTTTTTTTTTTCTTTTTTGACCATTTCAACACGTTCCCTTTTACCTAATACAACAGACTATATTGTGAACAATCTGTGAGTATAGACTGAGGAGAAAAGGGTAAAATACTTGTAGTGTTTTACTGCCCTCTTTTCTGGGATTTTATGTTCCTTATTGTGCCGGTTATGTCCTTGCTGGCCCAGCTCTGGGCATGGCATGTCTTGTGGGGTCAGAGGAACAAGACCATCTTTACTGCCTTATTTTTCTTCTCCATTCTCTCCTCAAAGCTGCTAAAAGGTGAAATCCTACTGCTGCCTGAGCTTTCATTCATGACTGGAATCCCTGAGAAGATGAAGAAGGACTTCAGAGCCATGAAGGTGAGAAATGCCCGTGTTGAATGGAAGGCCTAGATCTGGGCTAGGCTTATGTCTAGGCTTATGTCCTGAATGGAGCTAGACCTGGGCAGGCTTATGTCTCACCTGAGCAGGTCTGTTTTTCCAGACTCCAGTTCTCTCTGCCAAACATGTTCCATGTCCCTTCCCACACAC
The DNA here is from genome assembly GCF_964662115.1 of Mustela nivalis. Classification (NCBI taxonomy): domain Eukaryota; kingdom Metazoa; phylum Chordata; class Mammalia; order Carnivora; family Mustelidae; genus Mustela; species Mustela nivalis. The sequence goes on along the minus strand of NC_139023.1, from coordinate 161,497,681 downwards.
TGTGAAATAGCTGATCGGAGCTACCTTCTGAAAATTACTCAAAAACATACAAAAAACATTGGAGTGCCAGATCATGAGGTAAAAGGAAACAAGTAATTCTGTTTTCACTCCCACCAATCAGATGGATGACTGTAAACTGGTCATATGATCATAAGTGAGGTTCTTTGATAGCACTGAATTTTTCTAGCATTCTTAAAAGCCTTCAGTCTATTTAAAAGGGTGGAGGAGATAATGTAGCAAGGAATAATTAACAAGTCAGAGACTGAGGTAAAAGGATAGAAGGTTATGGTGTGGGGTGTGGAGTGTCCAGGAGGTGTTGGGCTGAGTCCCTGTAGGAAATAGCTGAGCAGCTCAGACATGGGCAGCAGCATGAGTCTGGCACTCAAGCACTTCACCTCCAGTCTTTCTGCAGTGCGTGGGGCTTTCCACACCTGAGCTCCTGTGTTATCTCACTCTCCCAGTGCATGTCTGTTACCCTCGGACCCTGCCTATCTCCGATGCCACAGACTGTTTTCAGTAACATCATAAAGAGCCCGAAGTGAAGCTTAGCATTCCTGTAAGAGATGTCTTTCATGTTTACCTTTGATCCTTCTGCATTCAGCATGTAGGTCAAGGCTCCTTCTTTACAACACTCAGTCACCTAATGACTTCATGATCACAGAGCTATCTGTACTGCCCTGCAGACAGGTGGTAATGACTGCCTCACAGGGAACAACAACTGTATAGTTCTTTGGTCCCAGAAGAATAAAGAACTCACATATGTGCTTCAGAATCTTCATATACACCTTTGGGTCTTCATTTAACGGTAACATTTAGAAAGCACAAATTATGGACCAAACACTAAGCAAAAAAATGTCTTATGATAACATTAAATATAGTAGTGGTATCACATGAAGTTTAAGATTGGATCTGGTTTTCCATTCTGTTTTGTTTGTCTCTGCCTGGCACAGGACATTTTTCCCCCTATTTTCCCCAAATATTAAATAGATGTAATCAAGACCCCTTTGCTCCTGTTTCATAGAATTTCTTAAGAAAATTTTTTAAAGATTTTATTCATTTGGGGGAGAGAGAGAGGGAGAGCAGGAGCAGGGAAAGGGCAAAGGAAAAGCAGACTCCCCACTGAGCAGGGAGCCTCCATGCAGGGCTGGATCCCAGATCCTGGGATTATGACCTGAGCCGAGCCAAAGGTAGATGTTTAACTCACTGAGCCACCCAGGTGCCCCTGAATTATTTTAGGAATTTTAAATTCAGAACGTGGCTTTGAGAAAGAGGTAAGATTTAGCTGTCTCATGGGAGAAAGAAACCATAGCATTTTAAATTATTTTATGATTAATTTTTTATGATTATTTATTTATTTGAGAGGGAGGGTGAGTACGCACAAGCAAGAGAGAGGGAGAGAGAGAGTGAAAGAGAAAGAAATCACCAGGCTGGGGAGGGGCAGAGAAGCAGACCTGCTGCTGAGCAGGAAGCCCGATGTGGAACTCAGTCCCAGGATTCTGGGATGATGACCCCAGCTGAAGGCAGTTGCTTAACCGACTGAGCCACCCTATGATTAAAATTTTAACCCTGCACTTCCTTCACATTCTTGAGAGATATTTATTTTAAAATCTTTGGAGTATTTAAAAATGTCTTCCAGGGGCGCCTGGGTGGCTCAGTGGGTTAAGCCGCTGCCTTCGGCTCAGGTCATGATCTCAGAATCCTGGGATCGAGTCCCGCATCGGGCTCTCTGCTCAGCAGGGAGCCTGCTTCCTCCTCTCTCTCTGCCTGCCTCTCTGCCTGCTTGTGATCTCTGTCTGTCAAATAAATAAAATCTTTAAAAAAATAAAAAATAAAAATAAAAATAAAAATGTCTTCCATTTTAGGGGCGCCTGGGTGGCTCAGTGGGCTAAAGCCTCTGCCTTCGGCTCAGGTCATGATCTCAGGGTCCTGGGATCGAGCCCCAAGTCCAGCTCTCTGCTCAGTGTGGAGCCTGCTTTCCCCTCTCTCTCTCTGCCTGCCTCTCTGCCTACTTGTGATCTCTGTCTGTCAAATAAATAAATAAAATCTTAAAAAAAAAAAAGTCTCCCATTTCAGTGGAAAGGATGTTTTCTTTTGGAAATGTTTTAGACATATTGGGGTTTAATTTCATATTGGAGAAACTAATACTTAGAAGTTATTATCTGCATTTTAAATCTATTTAGGATTTGACCCAGCAGATCAACTTGAGCCCCAAACAACACCATAATGCTCTGGAATGCTTGCTGCAGAGAATTTCAAAAAATGAAACAGCCAGCAATGAATTGACACGCTGGGGACTCTGCCTTCAGAAGGATGTACATAAGGTAAACTGGATGTAGTCAGACAGGAAACAGTGTTCATCAGTGATTTTAAGAGCGTAGTGAAAGTGGGTGATAGCTTCCTATGTGGTCTCTGTTTTGGGGTTTTGCTCTATTATATTTTGTGGGGGGGGGGTCCTAGCCACAATATTTGAATTTTCTTCTCTTAATTTGTTAGTATCTGTTAGAGATTTTTCTTCCATATTTTGCAGAGATTTGAGCTGTTAATTTTCAGTCAGATAGATAGTAAAAGGAATATTGACTTAAAATTTACCTCATTTTTGGGTGCCTGGGTGACAGTTGGTTAAGCATCTTCTGGCTCTTGTTTTGTTTTGTTTTTTAAAGATTTTGTTTAATTTGACAGAGAGAGACACAGCGAAGGAAGGAATACAAGCAGGCAGAGTAGGAGAGGGAGAAGCAGGCCTCCCTCTGAGCAGGGAGCCTGATGTGGAGCTCCAGCCCAGGACCCTGGGATCACAACTGGAGCTGAAGGCAGATGCCAAACGATAGAGCTGCCTGGGCGTCCCTAACTCTTGATTTTGGCTCAGGTCATGATCTCAAGGTTGTGAGATCAAGCCCCACGCTGGGCTCCACTCTCAGCAGGAATTCTGCTTGGCATTCTCTCTCTCCCTCTCCCTGTCTCCATCCCCATGCTCACATGCACTCTCCCACCCAGTAAAATAAAAAAATAAATCTTTATTTAAAAAATTACCTCATTTTCAGTTTTCCAATCCAAATAATTCTTAAGGTTCTGTATGTCCTTTTTTTTCCTCCAAGTTTTTTTTTTTTTCTTTTCAAATAATTGTGATTCTTTCAATATGCTATTGACATTCTTTCTGTAGGCACAGAGAGTTTTGGACTTGCACCATTCTGATATTCTTATGGCTCTTTCTGCCTGCATTTTGCCTGAGCCTCCTGTGTTGTATTTTGTGTGGCATGATCCATAGGGCAGAGGCAGTGTGAGAGATGGTGGCAGAGTTCTTGGCCTTCAGTATCTGCTTATTTGGCTTTGAATCTCAGTTTTACCACTTGCCATCGTAGTTACTTTGAGCAAATTGCTTAGCATCTCTTAGTTTATCTGTAAAATGAGGATGATAATTGAGTTGTAAGAATTTAAATGGTAACATTTTCAGCATCATATGTGACACATAGCAAGTGCTCAGTAAACGTTAGTTAATACTACTTTTCACCTTTCTTTTTGAGATCATACCAAAATAATTAATTCTGTCTCTTCTCTAGTTCTCCTACACTCTTAATTGACTCCTTGTTAAAATTTTCTTTTTTTTTTTTAAATAAAAGTAATGGATAGTCAATAAGGAAAATGTTGAAACCTTACAAAAAGTAAAGAAAGAAATAAAAACGTGAGTAATTTCATCATCCAAAGATGATATCTCAGTAATTTATTTTAGATACATATGAAAGATACTTCAATATAGGGCGCCTGGGTGGCTCAGTGGGTTAAGCCATTGCCATTGCTAAGGTCATGATCTCAGGGTCCTGGGATCAAGTCCTGCATCGGGCTCTCTGCTCAGCAGGGAGCCTGCCTCCTCCTCTCTCTCTCTCTCTCTCTGCCTGCCTCTCTTTGCCTACTTGTGATCTGTCAAATAAATTTAAAAAATCTTTTAAAAAAATAAATAAAATTGAATTTAGTATTTTTTCAAAGACTTTATTCATTTATTTGACAGAGAGAGCACAAGCAGGCAGAGTGGCAGGCAGAGGGAGAGGGAGAAGTAGGCTCCACAGCAGGGAGCCTGATGCGGGGCTTGATCCCAGGACCCTGAGACCATGACCTGAGTCGAAGGTAGAGGCTTAACCCACTGAGCCACCCAGGTGCCCCAGAATTTAATATTTTTTAATTAGAAGTAGTTACTCAGTTAACAACCTTGTAACTAAGTCTTTGTAATGTTGTTTATTTTCATAGATTTATGGATGTGGAAATGTCAGAGGACATTTATGTTTTTAGTACTTTTGTTGTATATTGCCAATGGCCTTCTAAAAAGGTTTAAAAATTTACTTTCATATCATGAGTTTGATTCTTTTTTCTTACTAATATGGAAATTTTTACTTATGTTAATAAACTCATTACATTCTTTTGGTTATAGATAAAATGAGTAATTTTTAAAGATTGATTTATTTGAGAGAGCAAGAGTGAGAGAAAAAGAGAGCATATATGCAAGAATAGGGGGGATGGGGGAGGCAGAAGGGAGAAGGAAAAGAATTTCAAGTAGACTGCTTGCTGAGCATAGAACCTGACATGGGACTCCATCTCATAACCCCGAGATCATGACCTGAACCAAAATCAAAAGTTAGGTGTTTAACCAACTGAGACATCCAGGAGCCCCAGTATTTGGTAATTTTAATAAACAAATGGTAGAGATCATAGAAAGTAAAAATCCTTTATAATTACATATCCACAGAGATAATCACCACTAAATATAGACTCATTCAGTTTTTATTGATGCATATATTACTATTTATTTTTTGTAAAAACAGGATTATATTAGATGGAAAGTGGTTTTAATGATTGCAAAATAGTCCGTTCATGTTGTTATATCAATTATTTTCCTGGTTTTGGATATTTAGATTTGATTGACTTATTCTTAATGGTAATTTGTTCTTTCATTATATTTATGCATTTTCCTTTGTTTTTTCATTTTAAAAGGGTAATAGTTTATATTCAGCCTTATTAAAAAATTTTACTTAAGTTTGTCCGTTAAAATATTTTTAAAAATTATTTTACTATTTATCTTGAAATGTAGTTATTTTATAGGCGTTCTCTACTTCTAAAGAGGCAGTGCTTTCTAATCCCTTTCTTGGGAGACCATGTTGGAAGCTTCAATAATTAAAGAGCCATACCTATAAAAATTTTACCTGTATTTGTCCAGGGTTTTATTAGCCTAGACTCACTGCTGCAGTTTCATTTTTGTGCCATTCTCAGAGGTTATAACCTGGACAGGTTTACATAGTGGAGTTGACCAGGCCCAAGAGAGAACAGTATCGTTGTTCTTTCCTTAAATAGTGTTTGCAGATGGCTCATGTCATGGGTACTTTGTTTTGTATTTAGATCGAAGGACGTGTTCTCCCAATGGAAAGAATTAACTTAAGAAATACTTCATTTATCACATCTCAGGAACTAAACTGGATTAAGGAAGTAACCAGGGACCTTTCCATATTAACTGTAAGTGACTTTTGAGGTGGTGAAGAGAGGACCAGTATTCCTATAAGTATGGAAATTAGGAAGCAGGAAGGATTGGGTGTCTTCTTTTGGAGGGAGAATACCACCTGAATTCCTATCCTGCATTATCTACTAAATGGGTCCTTCAAATACAGCAAATTGATGAATTATTAGAGGTAAGCACTTTGGTTGGCTATAGACTTAGGAAAAGGAAATAGATTGCTATGGTAACTCATACAGTGCCAGCCTATTACCCATTCTCCCTTTTATGTTCCTTTATCTTCCCCCGCTTTTCCCTGGGGAAGGATGTTTTTATCCATGAAAGAAGTGTAATTAAAATAGCCCCCACCAAGGGAACTAAAGAACAAAATGGTATATAATTATTTTTAAATGTTTTTGGGCCATGCATAAAGTACACACATCTGTTTCTAAAACTTTTTATTGAAATATGTTTAAAGAAAAAGTATATTTACAAGTGTAAGTTTGAGGAATTTTCAAAGGTTCATAAACCTATAGAATCCACAGCAAGGGTTAAGAAAGAGAACTTTACCAATGACCCAGAAGCCATCCCTTCTGCTCCTTGTTACTACCTACCTCTCACCCTTAAAAACGATATGAGGAGTCACAGCATAGATTCATTTCAGTTGCTTTTTGTACTTGATGTATACGTGAAACCATACAGTATATATTCTTTTATGTCTGGCTTAATTTCTTCAGCCCTGATTGGTGAGTTTCATCCATATTGTTAGATATAGTTGTAGGTCTTTCATTCTCCTTGTTGCATACTATTCCACTGTGAAAGTCGTCCCCCGTTTACTTAATTGTATACATCTGTGTTAGTTACAGGAATTAGAAAAGATTCAAGCAGAGAGAGTTATAAGTGATTTATTCTCTAGAATAATACCTCCTGGGTGTGACTCTGGAGTGTCTAAGTTATGAGAAGTACTAAAAATAGCTTGTGGTTATTCCTAGGTCCCCATGCATTTCTGGGCACTGTTTTACCCAAAGAAAGCAATGGATCAGGCCCGAGAACTGGTTAACATGTTGGAGAAGATAGCTGGCCCCATTGGTATGCGCATGAGTCCACCGGCCTGGGTTGAACTAAAGGATGATCGAATAGAAACCTATGTCAGAACCATTCAATCCATGCTAGGAGTTGAGGTAATAAATTAATTTAATTTGTATTTATAGAATGCCTGTTTTAAAATACTTGAACACTTGATTTTAAATGATCTTGGTTGTCAGTCTACTGTTTTTGATGCCCAGAAACCAGTTTGTTACTCATGTACACATGAAATAATGAACTAAGTAGTCTTTATGCCCTTTGGTTAATTCTGCTGCTCTCATTCTATGTTGGCAGCCTCACTCTTGTGTTCTTTTTTCACATAATAGACGAATAGCTGACTTAACTTTAGTTCGTTATCTATATAGAACATGTTGTGCTCAGAAAGCAACTTTTTGGGCCCAGTGCCATTTTGCACGATTCAGTATTTAGCTGTCACAATCTGGTCTGGCTTAAGATTTGAATTGCTCTGGCAATGAACTTGGCGCCTGGCCCATCAGCTCAGTCCTGACAGCTGTTCAGGACCACTGGAGCTGAGCAAGTCACAGTACTCGTAACTCAGTAGTTCAGGCCTACAATTCTTACCTGTTTGTACATAAAACAGAGGAAGAAGCTTAAGGAGGGCCCTCAACCAAAGTAGTTAGTCTTTGACTGGAAGAGTCCATTCTTGGGAGATCAGTACTGGAATGAGATTGTCTTGGGATCTCTCTTATCCCCCTCCCCTCCCTGCTCTAGGTTATCACTCACAGCACCACCCTTGTGTTGTGTCTCTCTTTGTAATTTCTTCCTAGTTTCCCAGGCTTATAGTCTGGTGTGGCCTCTCCCTACACCTGATCATTGATAATTCTGCTCTGTTTTCAAAAGAATAACCCAGTGTACTACCTCAGCTCCCCCATCACACCGCTTGCCACGTTCTCTTTAGGAGAGTATACTGCTATCAGTTTTCGTACAGCATGGATATGATGGTCATTCATCACATTTACCAAACTTAACTCATAATTGGTCTTGTCTCTGTTGTCTTCAGGGCATGCTGTTGTATTATTTATTAGGGGTCTCAAACTCAGATGTCTGCGGGAGCCAGGTGAATAATGCAAATGAAGTGAGCTGGGAGGGGATTGTAGTGAACTAAAGAGAGTAAACCCTATGACTGCTTATAAAAGCACAGCATTATCAAATTAATTTTTAATTTACTCCTTTTTCAGTAGAAGCAAGAAAATCTGGATTTGTGTGTATGTGCCCTTCCTTATATTTAAATATTAGTTTAAAAAGGGAGGGATGTACCTGGCTGGCTCAGTTGGTAGAGCATGTGACTCTTGATCTCGGGGTCATGAGTTCAGGCCCCACACTGGGCATGGAGCCTACTTAAAAAAAAAAATGATAGGGGCACATGGGTGACTCAGTCATTGACCGTCTGCCTTTAGCTCAGATTGTGATCCCAGAGTCCTGGGACTGAGCCCCACATCAGGCTTTCTGCTCAGCAGGAAGCCTGCTTCTCCCTTTCCCACTTCCCTGCCTGTGTTCCCTCTCCCGCTGTGTCTCTCTCTGTCAAACGAATAAATAAAATCTTAAATAATAATAATAATAAAATGTAAAAAGTATTAATAAAAACAACACATGTAAGTCACTGTAGGGACTAAAAAGCTACATGTTTGGTAGGTCCAGGCCATAGGCTCCCAGTGTGCAGCCTGTGTTTTCCGTGACTTTGGAAGTTATTTGATGTGATTACTAGAATGCGTCCTTAGAGAGGTTTTTTTTTGTTTTTTGTTTTCTGTTTTTTAAGATTTTGCTTATTTATTTGTCAAAGAGAGAACATGTGCATGCAAGCACAAGCAAGGGGAGAGGCATGCAGAGGGAGAAGCAGGCTCCCCGCTGAGCAAGGAACTGGATGTGGAACTTGATCCCAGAACCCTGGGATCATAACTCGAGCTAAAGGCAGGCACTTAACGGACTGAGCCACCCAGGCATCCCTCAGAGAGGTCTTAATCTAACACTAATCTTGATTTGGAATAATATACTATTGATTTGCCATTAGTAGCTCTTTCTGGCATAAAGGATTAGCACCTTCATTTCACTTTCACCTTCATTTCACTTTTCTTTATTCAGACTTTGAAAGGTCCTGTGTTTCCAATGTTGGAACTCTTTTTTATTTTTTTTTAAGATTTTATTCATTTATTTGACAGAGGGAGACAGCAAGAGAGGGACTATAAGGAGGGGGAGTGGGAGAGGGAGAAGCAGGCTTCCTGATGAACAGGGAGCCCGATGTGGGGCTCAAACCCAGGACCGTGGAATCCTGACCTGAGCCAAAGGCAGACACTGAGCCACCCAGGTGCCCCTCCAGTGTTGGAACTCTTATTAAACAGTAAGGGGTCAAGGATGCTTGTATGAGATACTCTGGGGGTGATACTATTCTATCTTGTAACCAGAGAGTAAGGTAGAGCCACTTACGGATTTGGCTGTAGCTTCATTTGTTTGTGTTCGGCTCCTAATAGTTTCTTGTGGTATTGTACTCCATGTTTCCTCAGTTTTGTGGTATGAATGTAATAAGGTGGTTAGTTTACTGAAGAGAATGGTAAAAAGCAATATAGGGAATTGAAAGCAGCAACTAAGTAACCCTTCCAAATTTTCAAGCCTGCCTTTTCCAGGCATCTTAAGTGTCCTAAGAAAGACGTCAGTTGGCGTCTAGAAAGACGTCTAGATAATTTATGATATCATATTCCATATCTGTGCAAAGAAGCCCTGAACCCAGCAAAGGTTCAAAGACCTGTTTGGGGTTGGAATGTCTACCGTCTTTGTTTCAGTCCTCTTCTGCCTTAAAGGTCCCACGACTTTGCAGGCTCTTAGACTGCCCCCAGCTGGAGCCCCAACAAGGTGCCCTGAGAGTTTCAAAGCCTGATTTATGTACTTTATCTCCTCAAGGGAAAGATACAGATGGTTGTTTGCATCATCATGGGCACACGTGACGATCTCTATGGGGCCATTAAAAAGCTGTGCTGTGTGCAGGCTCCTGTGCCGTCACAGGTGAGTGGGAGCTGGGCAGGAGGCACAGATGGAAACTCTAGCCTCCCTTGAGGCTTTGAAAAGAGGGATACAGGTGTTCAAAAAGACTGAAGTAACTATTAGAAGCCATGTGTGTATACTGTCTGGTGGAACATTCCCCTTATTAGAATAACCTGGTTAAAAGCAGATGCTCTTTGTAAATGCTGCCTTCATGTTCCCAAATGAGTTACTCTTGCTGGTTCAGTGGGTGACCTGCTGAGTGGTTTCACATGACTGGGTTCTGAGAGTATAGGCTTCACTCTGAAAGGGGAAAGCTGTTTTTCCTTAGTAGGTTTAAAGAAAATTACCCTGTATGAGATTTTTTGAAAGTTTTTGTTTTTTGGTTGTTTATTGTTTTGTTTTTTGTTTTTTTTTGTGTTTGTGGGGAGTGTGTATGTGTGAGTTCAATGCTTGCCTAGAAATCCTAGAATTAGAACTAGTCAAAGTGTATTATCTGCTAACTGGGGTTTCCTAAACAAATGTAGTGTTTACTTTAGGCCTGTTTTCATCGTCTGACAAGCTGATAGTGTCCTCTTTCCCCACACCCCTTTGTTATAGGTCATCAATGTCCGAACCATTGGTCAGCCAACCAGGCTTCGGAGTGTGGCCCAGAAAATTTTACTTCAGATTAATTGTAAATTGGGTGGTGAGCTCTGGGGAGTGGATATTCCTCTGGTGAGTGATGCTGAGATGTGTCTTCATTCAATTTAGCTCTCCATCGACTCCTACCTAGTTGTTTTCTTCATAGAGTTATCTTTATTTTCCATGCTTAGTAGTCTAAACGGTTCATAGCCTGATTTGGTATAGCCTACAGGCTGAGAATGGTTTTTATAAATCTAAACAGTTGAAACCAATAAAAATAAGACTAATATTTTCTGACACGTGAAAATTATTTGAAAATCCATTTTCAGTGTCTTTAAGTGCAGTTTTATTGGAATACAACCATACTTCTCTATAGACTAGCTACGGCTGCTCTCGTACTGTAACAACAGATGGAACTGAAGAGTTCCTGCAGAGACTGTGTAGCTCACAGAGCCCAATGGTATTTACTGTTTAATCCTTTACAGAAGAAGTGTGGTGATTCTGTTCTAGATCTCTGACTTGTTCATAGTGTTTAAAAAAATGTCAAGTTGATATCAGTCTTTCTCTTCCTTTCCCAGAACTTATTTTCATATGTTGCTTTTGGGGTACAGATAACAAAAAGATGGGGTGATGGATTGCTTGTTGTTTGGGGTCTGTTTTTTGTTTTCTAACCCAGAAACAATTAATGGTGATTGGGATGGATGTTTACCATGATCCTAGCCGAGGCATGCGATCTGTCGTTGGCTTCGTTGCAAGCATCAATCTGTAAGTACTACTTATAATGCCATTTTGTTCGGTTACCTTATTTTGATGCCAGTCTTACTATAAATCCAGGGAATGCTTTCTAATATTTTGTATTTTAGTAAAAGTATACTTTATAAAAGTATACTTAACTTTTCCCTCCCTTATCTTCCTATTAGTTTATCTAGTCTATTTACCAGATTTGTCAGATCTGTAAGTTTGTTCCCCTGGCTGTGGTGTAATCATCTTCAAAATGGGGGCTGTGTCTTAATGGATTTTTCCCCCAGGAATGAGGAATTTTTTTTTGTTTGTTCTGATTGTAAAAACAAGGCATGCTCATGCAGATAACTACAGAAATTTAGAAAGTGAAAGTACCTTATGGGCCATCTTTTAGTAACTATCACCAAAATTTTGATGTATATATACTTCTATATTTTCATTTATGCACATAGTAACACATATAGGTGGTGTATATATGTATACAAAATGGCATATTAATGTGTATACTATACCTTAGCTTGTTTTATGTACTTAAATTATATATTGCTGACATTTTGTCATGTCCATACAAATAAATCTCAACCAATTCTTCTTAAGTGCTGCATGGAATTTATTGTATGCTAGAGCACTATTTAGTCTTCTGTTGGTGGTTATCTAGGTGGTTAATTTTTTTCAGCTGGAAGTGGTTTTGTAGCAAATACCACAATTATGTCTATATTTTTACATTCTATATGTGGCATATATTTTTCCCTGTATTGCCATGTGTTTTTACCTGTAACACAAATGCATTTACTAGGTATTTGTATTGGTGCATAGAGGAGCCTGTGTGTACTGACATTCAGATTGGGACCTTCCTCTGTGAGTGTGTGATCATCTGTCTCTCTCTTACTGCCTCTTCCCCAGCACTCTCACAAAATGGTATTCACGAGTGGTATTCCAGATGCCTCATCAGGAGATTGTGGATAGCCTGAAGCTGTGCCTGGTGGGCTCCTTAAAAAAGTTTTATGAGGTGAGGAGAGCAGAAATTTTATTTTATTTCTTTATTTTTTTGATGATTTTATTTATTTGATAGGGAGAGTGAGCACAAGCATGGGGAGTGGTAGGGAGTGAGAGAAGCAGGCCTCCCCACTGAGTAGGACCCTGGGATCATGACCTGAACTGAAGGTAGACGCTTACTGATTGAGCCACTCAGGTGTCCCAGAACAGAAATTTTGTAAAGTTGGGGGTTTTTAAGGACTGCCTATCTGACCATTTTAAGAGGAAGTCTGACTTAGTGGGAGGGGTCCCAAATTAAAGGTATCTCCTAAACAGACTGAAAAGTTAGTCATTGGCAACTTTGGCGATTGGCAAAGGTATCTCAAAGGGACTGCTTTCAGGCTTCTGCTTGTACCAGAGATAAATACTTTGATTTTGTTTGGTAAGTAATGATTATTCCCAGTTTGTCAGCTTGATGTCTGTAGACATAATTTTCATGCCCTTATCAGGAAAGTGGGGGTAAATTTCAGCAATTAAAGCAGCTTATGAATTTACTCAGCTTTTTATGGCTATTACTAGGTACTTTTCATTTCGGTTCAAGACAAATGCCTCCCTGTAAATCACCCCTAGAAATCCCAGGAATGCTAACCGTGGAGAATTGCTGTCATTAAACTGATACTGGGTCTGGCACAATGAGCAAGCAAAGTACTGGGTTTTACCTTGGCCACTACATCAAAGGAAGTGCTGATAAGTGGTTTTCATGTCTTAGGGTCAGAGTTAGCCCTTTGCATGGAGAGTAACAGCAAGAAATTTAATTATTTCGTATGATCACAGTCAATAGAACGCCATCTTATTTCTTTTTAGACTGCTTCCTACACTGTCCTTCAAATAGTTTAATATTCTTTCAGTATTTGTGATCATGTAAAAAAAAAAAAAGTTGAATTTTGTCTCTAAGGAGACCTATATATATACTACCTTGTCACGAAGTCTTACCACACCTTCCTTTTTCTTGTTGTTGACACTATTTCCCTTCAAGCTCTTCTGTTAGGTGCTAGATTTTCAAAGATTCCTTCTTTGAAGACTTTTCTGCCCCCCCCCCAACCACCACCCCAGTGCTCCATCCCTTAGACTTATTTCTTTATGCTCCTTCCTCTTCCAAGGCCTCTTTTTTCCTTTGTTTATTTTTTCCAAGTCCCCTTCTTTACCTTCTGTGTAGTGGCTATTGCATTTTGCCTTATATTAGTTCATTGTATCCTTATTTATCTTTCTCTGGGCTGTGAATTACTTGAGCACTGCTTGGTTATTGATGGCCATGTAACAAGTTTACCCTAAAACATAGTGACATGCAGTGAGCATTTATGATTCCGAAGTCAAGAAGTGCAGTGGGCTCTGGTGACTCTTCATATGGTCTTTTTACTTTTCTTTTGTTTTCTTTCTTTCTTTCTTTCTTTTTTTGTGTGTGTGTGTGTGTGATTTTGTTTATTTGACACAGAGAGACACAGTGAGAGAGGGAACACAAGCAGGGGGAGTGAGGTCTCCCTCTGAGCAGGGAGCCCAATGTGGGGTTCAGTTCCAGGACCCTGAGATCATGACCTGAGCCGAAGGCAGACGCTTAACGACTGAGCCATCCAGGTGCCCCTCATGTGGTCTTTCCACATGAGTTAGTTTGGGCTTCCTCACAGCGTGGTGGGACACAGTTCAAGGTGTGAGTAGTCCAAGAAACTAGAGCCAGGTGGAAATCATGTTGCCTTTATACCATACCCTGCAAAGTCATGCAGTATCACTTTCACTGCATTCCATTTGTCCAGTAGTCTCAGTATGAATATGCCTAATATTTGGAGGAGCCGGTGTGGGGATAGGATAGATTTAAATAATGGATCTGCCTATAAAACTGTTATATACATTTTAATTTGTTTATACTAATTTAGTACATTTTCCCCTTGGATTTGCCACTGTTTATTCCTTCCACTAAATTTGTGCAGAACTCTTGAGCATACAATTTCTCTGATGGTTAACTTATCCAGTTCTTTCTCAGGGCATTCATTCTTGCATCAGTATTACATCCTGATTATTACATTAACCAAGTCTCCAAATATACTTGACTGTCAACATCAGTATTACTATAATACTTGTTTAAGTAATAGAACTGATTCTTAACCAACAAGGTTAGTGTCCCATCACATTACAGTATGGTAGTAAATACAACCTGAAATATGAATCAGAAGATACTGAGGCATTACTACAGCTCCACTCAGGCATGAGTAATTATTCCGGTTCATTGTCATATTACATGACCAAAATATCTCTCAGAACTATGCCACTTAAGTTTGCAGGCTTTCATTGTCATTCTCAGGTTCTAAAAGCAAGAACAGTCTCAGCAACGTGGCTGTACTTTTTCAGGCATGTGGTACACTTAAGCTACAGGCAATATTATTACTTCTTGTTCAAGGCGTGCTTTGAGATACCAATGAATGTAATATTGGATTTCCCTCATTGCATAACTGTTGATTCATTCCTTTATCCTCAGCTACCATTCTTCCTTCTTTCCATTTATACCTTAACTTTTCTTCCTTTGGAAGGAATGTTAGGTTTGGCTCCTGTGCTGGTGTAGGTTGCTGATAGCAATTCTAGCATGTAGGTGCTTTCCCCCTTAGTTCACTCCCATTCATATAGGGAGGGCTACACAGGTACAGAATTAGTGAACTCTCTTGACCACTAGGGATTTTAGCTGCATTTCCTGTGAACCTCAATTTTGTTAGAGGGGTGAAAGCATGATCTACCCCATCAGGCCCTTAGGAATTTCATCACAAAGGTTTAAAAGTATAGTTACAGTTTTTTGCTTAGAGATTGTTGTAGATTGAATTATACCCTCCCCTACACACAAAAGTTACTGACATTCTAACACATAGTACTAGTGAATGTGACTGTATTTGGAAATAAGGCCTTTATGGATGATGGAGTTAAGATGAGGCCATTAGAGTGTGCCCTAATCTAATATGACTGTGTCCTTATGAAAAGAGGAGATTTGAACGCAGGGGCAGATACACGTAGAGGAAAGACGATGTGAGGACACAGGGAGATCGCCGTCTAGAAGCCAGGGAACACCTGAGGCCACCAGAGGCTAAGAAGGAGTCATGGAACAGATTGTCCCTCATACCCCTCAGAAGGAACCAACCCTGCCAACACCCCGATCTCAGACTTCTAGCCTCCACCCCTGTGAAACAATACCTATCTGTTGTTGAAGCCACTCAGTTAGTGTACTTTGTTATGCAGCCCTAGAGAACGGATATACCCTTTATCCCAGTTTGGGCATCTGCAATTGCAGTTCTGGTCTGAGAACCAGTAGGAAAAAAAGTGTTGAGGTCATGTGAGGAAAACAAAAAAGTATTGTTATACCAGCATCTTTCTCCATCCTCTGTTCTCTGGATCCCCCAGAGAAAGGGAGAGACATCCTCTGGGTCCTGTTCATGTTGAGTGTCTGTACACACTCATGAAATCTTGCAAGTCAACCCTCATGCCTTTATTCCCTGCATTTTAGACCAAAAAAAAAAAAATGTTTCAGTTGTCCATTCTGTTGGCTATCAAACTGTTACTCTGAGGATGAAAATGTGTTCTTCGATCTGAGGAAATGTGGGTTGTCAGTCAAAATTGATACAATATCTTTTGTTGTAGATCTTTTTTTTAGTGTTTTGAGCATTTATATCTACCAGGAGGTATGCATAGCCCAGTCCACAGTAGATGTCTATTTATGTCAGGAAGTATTTCTTGCCTCCTGGAGCTACCAGGATAGTCTAACTTGCCACCTATGTGCAGGGCCTTCCCTTTAGGGAATCTATCCCAGAGCCATCTGCATTCTCTGTTATCTCCTCTTGTCAGGCAGAACAATTCTTGGTGGCTTTCTGCACTTCAGAAATGTCTAGATTCAATCCATTTCTGCATTGCTGCAATCTTCCTGTATCTGTTCATTTAATGGACCCAGGTTTCACCTCAAGCAAGCACAGCAAAATATCTACTTGCCAGGTCCAACGTCTTTTTGATTTGGGAGGGAGGTAATATTCCCCATTTACTGTATTTACTGGTAATGTTTACTCTGCTTTTCTGTCCCTACGGATTTACTGATTTTGGATACATTTTATAGAAATAATCATAAAATATGTGACCTTTTATGTGTGGCTTTTTTTGTTGAGCATGTTTTTAGGGCTCATGCAAGTTGTATATATCACTGTTCTTTTTTATGGATGAATGATATTCCATTGTGTGTGTATTCTGCAATTGGTTAATCCATCCATTATTGATGGATATTCGGACTTGTTCTACCTTGTGACTATTGTGAATACTGCTATAAATATGTTTATATATGTATTCGTTTGATTACCTCTTTGCATTTAAATTGATGGACCATAAGGTAATTCTGTGTTTAACTTTTTGAGGAACCAGCAAATTGTTTTCCACAGTGGCCACACCATTTTCATTCCTGCCAGCAATGTACAGAATTTCCAATTTCCCCAATTCCTGCCAAGACTTTGTTTTCCATTTTTAATTGTAGCCACTGTGAAGTGGTAACTCATTGTGATTTTAACTTGCATTTCCTTAATAACGAACGATGTCGAACATCTTTTTCATATGCTTATTGTCTATTTGTATATCTTCTTTGAAGAAGTCCTTTCAGATCTTTTCCCCATTTTTTTAAAGAATTTATTTATTTGAGAGAGAGAGAGACAGAGAGCCTGAGTGGGGTGAGGGACAGAGGGAGAGGGAGAAGCAGACTCCCTGCTGAGCAGGGAGCCCGATTCTGGGCTCAATCCCAGGACCCCAGGATGATGTCCTGAGCCAAGGCAGAAGTTTAACTGACTGAGCCACCCAAGTGCCCCTTTTCCCCATTCCCCCCCCCATTTCTTTTTTTTTTTTTTTTGTCAGAGAGAGAGAGAGAGAGCAAGAGCGAGCACAGGCAGAGTGGCAGGCAGAGGCAGAGGGAGAAGCAGGCTCCCTGCGGAACAAGGAGCCTGATGTGGGACTCGATCCCAGGACGCTGGGATCATGACCTGAGCTGAAGGCAGCTGCTTAACCAACTGAGCCACCCAGGCGTCCCTCCCCCCCCATTTCTTAATTGAGTTATTTGTCTTTTTGTTGTTAAATTGTGAAGTTTTTTACATATTTTGGATACAGAATGCTTGTCTGATAAATGATTTGCGAATATTTTGTCCCATTTTGTGGAATGTTTTCACTTTCTTGATAATGTTAATTTGATGCATAAAAATTTTAAATTTTTATGAAATCCAATTTATCTGTTTTTCTTTTGTCCATGTATGTCTGTCATTCTTAATGTCAGTACAAGACTGTTTTGATTACTGTTTCTTTTTATAGTTAGTTTTGAAATCTGGAAGTGTGAGTCTTCCAGATTTGTTTTCTTTTTTTGAATATTGTTTTAGCTGTTCAGGGCCCCTTAGAATTTCATATGAAATTTCCATTTCTGAAAAAAAAAGCCATTGGAATTTTGATAAGGATTGCATTGGATTTGTAGATTGCTTTGCAGGTGTTGCCATCTTTTTTTTTTTTTTTTTTTTAAAGATTTTATTTATTTATTTGACAGATAGAGATCACAAGCAGGCAGAGAGGCAGGCAGAGAGAGAGAAGAGGAAGCAGGCTCCCTGCTGAGCAGAGAGCCCGATGCGGGACTCGATCCCAGGACCCTGAGATCATGACCTGAGCCGAAGGCAGCGGCTTAACCCACTGAGCCACCCAGGCGCCCAGGTGTTGCCATCTTAATAATATTTAGTCTTATAATATATAAACGGAGAATATTTTTTCTATTTTTTTAGGTCGTCTTTAATTGCTTTCAGCAACATTTTATAGTTTCCATATATAAATATTTTACCTCCTTGATTAAATTTATTCCTAGGAATTTTATTGTTTTAGATGCAATTGTAAATGTAATTGTTCTCTTAATTTCATTTTTGAATTGTCCATTGCTGGTATACAGAAACATAACTGGTTTGTATGTATTAATCTTTAACCTTACCACTTTTTTGAGTTTGTTAGGTTTAGGGCTTTTTCTTATTTCAAAAATTCTTGGAATTTTCTATTCATGGAATCAGGGAATCTCCCAAATAAACAAATTATACTTCTTCCTTTTCAACTTGGATACTTTACATTTTTTTTTATAACATTTTATTTATTTATTTGTTTGTTTGTTTGTTTGTTTCAGAGAAAAAAAACGCTCACATGAGCCAGGGGGAGAGGCAGAGGGGGGGAGAAGAGGTAAAGCGAGAGAATCCCAAGCAGCCTTTGAGCTGAGCATGAAGCTCAATACAAGGCTTTGTCCCGTGATCCTGAGATCATGACCTGAGCCCAAACCAAGAGTCAGATGCTTAACTAACTGAGTCAGCCACTCAGGTACCCCTCCAATTTGGATGTCTGTCATTTCTTTTTCTTGCACAGTTACTCTGGTTGGAATTTCCAGTACAACACTGACAGCAACGATAAAAACAGACATCCTGGGACTCCTGGGTGGCTCAGTTGGTTAAGCGGCTGCCTTCGGCTCAGGTCATGATCCCAACGTCCTGGGATTGAGTCCCACATCGGGCTCCTTGCTTGGGGGGGAGCCTGCTTCTCCCTCTGCCTGTGCCTGCCACTCTGCCTGTGCTTGCTCTTGCTTCTCTCTCTATGACAAATAAATAAATAAAATCTTTAAAAAAAAAACAGGCATCCTATTTTATTCTTGATGTTTGTAGGAGAATAATTTTAAGTCTTACTATTAAGTATATGTTAGCTGTGAGTTTTCCATAAATTTGCTTTCTAGGTTTTTTTTTTTTAAGGTTTTATTTATTTATGGGGCGCCTGGGTGGCTCAGTGGGTTAAGCTGCTGCTTTCGGCTCAGGTCATGATCTCAGGGTCCTGGGATAGAGTCCCGAATCGGGCTCTCTGCTCAGCAGGGAGCCTGCTTCCCTCTCTCTCTCTCTCTCTCTGCCTACCTCTCTGCCTACTTGCGATCTCTCTCTGTCAAATAAATAAATGGAAATCTTTTTTTTTTTTAAGATTTCTATTTATTTATTTGACAGAGAGAGACACAGTGAGAGAGGGAATACAGGCAGGGGGAATGGGAGAGAGGGAGAAGCAGCCTTCCACTGAGCAGGGAGCCCCATGTGGGGCTCGAACCCAGGACCCTTGGATTATGACCCGAGCAGAAGGCAGATGCTTTCTTATGTTAAGGAAGTTTCTTTTTTTCTATTCCTAATTTGATGAGCATTTTTTGCTCTCTCTCTCTCTCTCTTTTTTTTTTTTGGACAGGTGATGAGCATTTTTATGTTGAAAGTGTGTTGGGTTTTATCAGATGCTTTTTTTGTATATTAATTTATAAAAATCTTATTCATAGTAATACCAAATTAATTTCAGTAATGTATAAAAACTTTGTTCTTATACAGTTTTATTCTCTTCCTCTTTTTGTGTGCTAATTCTGTATTAGGGTTCTCTAAAGAAACAGAGTCAGGGGGTGCCTGGGTGGCTCAGTGGGTTAAAGCCTCTGTCTTTGGCTCAGGTTATGATCCCAGAGTTCTGGGATCGAGCCCCGCATTGGGCTCTCTGCTCAGCGGGGAGCCTGCTTCCTCCTCTCTCTCTGCCTGCCTCTCTGCCTAGTTGTGATCTCTCTGTGTCAAATAAATAAATAAAATCTTAAAAAAAAAAAAGAAACAGAGTCAGGAGTGTGTGTGTGTATATATATGAGTGTACATGTGCATTCATGCATGCAGAGAGAGATTTATTTATCTTAAGGAATTGACTCACATAATTTATGGAAGGTGGCAAGTTCAAAATCTCCAGAGGGGCCAGCAGGCTGAAGTCCCAGGGATAACTGATGTTGCAGATCAAATTTGAGTTTTTCCTACTTTGTATTCCTTAGGCTTCTTGGATAAGTTAAATTTTTCACCAAGTTTAGTAAATTTGGGGTCTACTATTTCTTCAGCTTTCTTTTTGACCCTTTCTCTCTCATCTGTCCTACTGAGACTCCAGTTATTTGTATTTGGTATGTGTAATGGCATCTTACTCTCTCAGAGGCTCTGTTCATTTTTTTTTCTTTTTCCTTCTTTCTTGTACCGGATAATCTCAGGGGACCTATCTCCTAGTTCATGGATTATTTCTTCTGCCTGATCAAATCTGCCGTTAAGCCCCTCTAGTGTGATTTGTCATTCTAGTTATTGCACTTTCTAACTCCAAAATTTCTATTTGGTTCTTGGTTATAACTTGTCTCTTTATTGATGGTCTATTTGGTGAGACATTTCCAATTCTTAAGATGTGGTTTTCCTTAGTTCTTTGAACAGTATTTAAAATACAGGTTTAAAGTCCTTGTTCAGTAAAGTTATCAACTGGGTTATCTCAGGTAGTTTCTATTGACTACTTTTTTATGTGAGTGAGCCGTATTTTACTATTTCTTGGTGTGTCTCATAGGCTTTTATTGAAAATTAGACATTTTTAATATAACGTGACAACTCTTCAAATTAAATCTCCACTCCCAGGAATTATTATTCTTTGTTTGACGGTTTTCCTGGCCTGATTCTATAATCTCCGTAATCTAGATTATGGGTAGCATTGAAAATTTTTCCCCTTGGTTAGCTTAGTGATCAGTTACTGACTGGACAGATATTTCTTTAAATGCCTTGTTCTGCCCCTTTCAGTGACTGCTACATTATTTTCACAATTATCATAGTAGTGAGGCTACAGATGTTTGTTGCAGCTACTGCAGAGAAAGGAGGATGTGAGTTAGAGCAAGTTAAAACACTGTAAAGCTTGTGAGAGTCAGCTAGTTTCATTGGGTAAATGCTCCTCAGATTGTTGCAAACCTCCAGTTAGTATCCACAATTCCAGGAAGTTTGGTTTTAACCATTTTTGCATTGTACTTGTTACTTTTATGGAGAAGCAGGTTTTTCAAGGTCCTTTCTTTCCCTTTCAATTTCCTGAGGAGTACTTTTTTTTTTAAATATTTTATTTATTTATTTGACAGAGATCACAAGCAGGCAGAGAGGCAGGCAGAGAGAGAGAGGAGAGAGCAGGCTCCCCTCAGAGCAGAGAGCCCAACATGGGGCTCAATCCCAGGACCCTGGGATCATGACCTGAGCCGAAGGCAGAGGCTTTAACCCACTGAGCTACCCAGGTGCCCCTTGAGGAGTACTTTTGACAGTCTTGCAGTTTCTAGATGGACGGTGATTAGAGCCTAGAACTCACTAAGTGTAGATGATACTAGGAAACCTCCAACATTTTGGTTTGGTGCCCTAAAGAGTTACATCATAGGAATAAGTGTGAGGGAGTGGTATGTAAACCCTTAGAGCAAACTACAGCTCATCTTTGAATTATTACTATATATTATATATACACATGTACATGTTTACACACATGAATGTATGGGTAGGTATAGTTATACACACACATATATATGCATTCATACATATATAAATCGACATACATATATGCAGATGCATACATGAGTGTATGTAAAATCTAATTGTGTTTAATTGAAGACTTAATGAAGAAAAAAGAGTAAGAAAGCCAAGATATGGTTGGCTAGGGCCTAGAGCCTAGGGCCATATGCTAATTCTGAAAGTGGCTTCTAAAATGTTGAAAAGCTTTAGCACTTTTGAAAGCCTCTAAGGATCAAAAACAGGAGACCAGGGTCCCCAAAGCTGTGGTCCTGAGTATACTTCCCATTCTTCGGGTTGTGAATCTAAAAGGGTACAGATTAGGAGTAAAGAAGAACCATACGTAGACTGACTCTGAATCAGGTCAGTCCCTGAATATGAATTTATGTGAACTCTACTGCTAGTTTCATGACCCACTTGTCAGAGCAAATATAAATTCTTTGAGGAAGGGTAACATGTTAGGCATCCAAATGTTTCCACATTGCCTACCAGTCAGTAAATAGTAACTAATAACACAAGGAGAGAAAATGAAGGAACTAAAAACAACCAACCAAAAAAACCAGATAATTGATTCTGGTCCACGTAAGATTCAGATAATTGAGTAATCAGACATGTTTTAAAACTGCTACACTTGGGGTACCTAGGTGACTCAATTGATTAAACATTGGACTCTTGATTTCAGCCCAGGTCATGATCTCAGGGTTGTGAGGTCAAACCCTGCATCAGGTTGTGCTGAGCATGGAGCCTGCTTAAGATTCTCTCTCTCCTTCTCTCTTCCCACCTCTCTCTCTACCCCCTTCTAAAAAAATAAAAAAAATAGCTACACTTAATGTGTTTAAAGAGATAAAAGACATTACGAATTTTAGCAAAGAATTGGGAACTATAAAGAAAAAGCTGGAATTTCTAGAACTGAAATTTATGCCAACCAAAATTAAATGCTCAATGGATGGTTGTATTAGGTTTCTAGGACTGCCATAACGTACCATAGACCTGGTGGCTTAACAGCAAAAAGATTTATTTCCTCACAGTTCTGGAGGATGAGAAGTCCAAAATCATGGTGTTGGCAGGGCTGGATTCTCCTGAGGCCTCTCTTCTTGTCTTGTAGATGACTGTCTTCTCTCTGTCGTACGGTCTTCATCCTGTGTGTATCTGTGTCCTCTTCTTACAAAGACACAAGTCATATTTAGGTAGGTAGGTCACCCTACTCTGGTGACCTCATTTCAACCTAATTACCTCTTTTTAAAGGCACTATTTCCAAATACAGTCCCATTCTGGGATACTAGGGGTTTGAACTTTAACATACAAATTTTGGGGAAACAGAGCTCTATGCATAAAAATGGATAACAGTAGTTTAGACTTAATCGAGGAAGTAAAAAGTCAACTGAAAGATTAAAAATAACTGAAGCATTGAGGTACAGAAACATGGGAGGTATGGGGTTAAAATATAATATATGCATAATTGGCCCAGAAGGAAGTTAAAGAGGGTATAGAACAGAAGAAATTTCTGAAAAGAGTTACATTATAATAAATAAAACTATTGGACGGACACACACACACACACACCCCCCTTAAGACTAGTCAGGAATATAAAAGGTTACCTTGAAAGAGCAACAAATGGACCAATAGCTAACTTGTCAAAAGAAAGAGTGTAAGCCACAGGTAATAAAATAATAGCTTTGGGAACTCTTAATCTCAGGGTTGTGAGTTTGAACCCCATACTGGGTGCAGAGATTAAAAAAGATTCTTTAAGAGAGAAAAGAAAAGAGCTGACAATGTAGAATCTAGTATCAAAGAAAAATAACTTCTAATAAGGTAAAAATAAAGATATTCCATGACAAACAAAAAATTGATAGACTTTGTCACTGGCAAACTCACAGTGAAGGAAGATAATAAATGGCATTCTGCATCTAGAAGGCAAATTATCCTAGAGAGAAACATAGAAGTAGTTACAGGAATAAAAGTGGCAAATATGGGATAAATTTGAATGAATACATACTATCTAAAATAATATAATTCGTGAATGGGTATGTATTTGTGTATGTGTATAAATTTCAAATTAATGACAGTAGTACATATATTAAGAAGAAGTAAATGCAATTCTAATTCTAATGCTGGTCCTTGAATTGTTGAGTAAAAGATGAAAGTAATAATTTATATTACACTTAGATTTGCTGAAGATCTATGTTGCTGGTAATTTCTAGATCAGGCCTTAAATAATAATAAGTATATTAACTATCAAGATGAAAAAAAGTAAAACAATAAAATTTTTTTTAAAAGAAGAAAGAAAGGGGTGCCTGGGTGGCTTGGTGGGTTAAAGCCTCTGCCTTTGGCTCAGGTCATGATCCCAGGGTCCTGGGAAAGAGCCCCACATCTGACTCTGCTCGGCAGGGAGCCTACTTCCTCCTCTCTCTCTGCCTGCCTCTCTGCCTACTTGTGATCTCTGCCTGTCAAATAATTAAGTAAAATCTTAAAAAAAAAAAAAAAAAAGGAAAGAAAAAAAATGTGAAACAGCTGAGACAAAAATAGCATGCAATCCTTGAATCTTGAAAATGTTACACCTTGTGAAAGAAGCCAGTCACAGAAGACCACGGAGCCCATTTATAAAAAATGTGTAGGAGAGGGAAATCTAGAGAGACAGAAGGTAGACCAGTTTTGCTTAGGGCTGAGAGGACAGAAAGGTGAATAGGGTAGTGATGTTGTACTTACCTGTGAATGTACTAAATGTGGTGTTGTACATATTTATAAATATACTAAAAATAATTGAATTTTATACTTTAAGTTGGTGAATTATATGGTATATGAATTATATATCGAAAACAAGATGTTTTTAAAAATTTTAAGAACCATACAGAAATTCTGGAGTTGTAAAATGTCATAAATGGGGGCACCTGGGTGGCTTAGTGGGTTAAAGGCTCTGACTTCGGCTCAGGTCATTATCCCAGGGTCCTGGGATCAAGCCCCACATCGGGCTCTCCGCTCAGTGGGGAGCCTGCTTCTCCCTCTCCCTCTGCCTGCCTCTCTGCCTCCTTGTGATCTCTGTCAAATAAATAAATAAAATCTTTTAAAAAATATAATAAATGAAAATTTCACTGGAGGAGATTAGTATCAGATTTGACTAGGTGGAAGAAATAACCAGCAGTCTTAAAGATAGGTCAATTGAGATTATCCAGTGTGAGGATAAGGAAGAAAAAGGAATGAAGAAAATGAATAGAGACTCAGAGATCTGTGGGATACCATTTAATCATACCAACATAAATAGAGCATGATTCTCAGAAGGGGAGTAAAGAGAATAGAAAAGAAAGAACATTGGAAGGGACAATAGCCTGAAATTCTCAAATTTCATGAAAATGAGTAGCAAACTTATCCAGGAAGCCCAGTGCATACCAAGTAGTAAAAGTCAAAGATATCCACATCTAGACACATTACGGTAAAACTACTGAAAGACAAAGAAAGCATATTGAAAGCACTGAGAGAAAACAACTTAATGTGTTCAAGGCATCCTCAGTAAGTTTAAGACCTGCTCTCTCATCAGACGTCATGGAGGCTGGGGTGCTTGGGTGGCTCAGTGTGTTAAGCCTCTGCCTTTGGCTCAGGTCATGATCTCAGGGTCCTGGGATTGAGCCCCACGTTGGGCTCTCTGCTCAACAGGGAGTCTGCTTCCCTCTCTCTCTGCCCATCTCTGTCTACTTGTGATCTCTCTGTCTGTCAAATAAATAAATAAAATCTTTAAAAAAAAGGGAAGAAAGAAAATGACTTGCCAGACTTGGATACTATGAATGGAAATAACAGGATAATTTAAAAAGAAAAGAAAAGAAAGAAAGAAATCATGGAGGCTAGAAGGCAGTGGGAGGACATATTCAAAATAATGAAAGAAAAAGTTTGAATAAGAATTCAGATCTAGAAAAACTAAAAATGAGATAAATCTTGACAATAGTAAGCTCAGTGAAAGCAGCTAGATATAAAAATGTGATTATTTTATATAGCATTTCATTTGAACTATCCAGAATAGGCAAATCATAAGGACAGAAAAGAGATTACTGGTTTCCAGAGAGTGAGAATGTGGGCAAGAATGGGGAGTAAGTGCTAATGAGTACAGGGTTCTTTTTGGTGATGAAAATATTACAGAATTAGTACATAGCTAGGTGACTATTATTGAAAACCACTGAATTATACTCTTCAAAATGGAGCATTTTAGGGGGTATAGTTCAGTGGTAGAGCATTTGACTGCAAAATGGAGCATTTTATGGTATGTTATTTATGTCAAATTTTAAAAAGATTTTACTTATTTATTTGACTAAGAGACAGCAAGAGAGAAAACACAAGCAGGGGGAGTGGAAGAGGGAGAAGTATGCTTTGGCTGAGCAGGGAGCCAGATGCGGGGCTTGATCCCAGGACCCTGGGATCTTGACCTGAGCCAAAGGCAGACACTTAATGACTGAGCCACACCCAGGCACCTCTATGTCAACTTTTTTTTAAATGAAGGAGAATCAATCACTGAACTCTACCTCTGAAACTAATAATGCATTATATGTTAATTGAACTTAAATTTAAAAAATAAGAAAAGGGGAATAAAATGAAAGCAAAATAAAATTTAAGTATTCCAATTTTAAAAAAGGAGAAATTAAGACATTTTCAGATAAAAACTGGAAAAATTTATCACTGGCACACCTGTCCTACGAGAAATACTAAAGGGAGTCCTTCATGTAGAAATGAAATAATGCTAGATTGTAATTTGTGTCCACATGGAGAAAGAAGTAGTACCAGAAAAGGTAACCATACAGATAAATATAAAAGAGAGCAAAATGTATTTTTGTCAGCTTTTCATACTCCATGATTTAAGAAACAACTGTTTAAAATAATAGATGTATGGGGCGCCTGGGTGGCTCAGTGGGTTGAGCTGCTGCCTTTGGCTCAGGTCATGATCTCAGGGTCCTGGGATCAAGTCCCGCATCGGGCTCTCTGCTCAGCAGGGAGCCTGCTTCCTTCTCTCTCTCTCTCTGCCTGCCTCTCAGTGTACTTGTAATTTCTCTCTGTCAAATAAATAAATAAAATCTTTAAATAAATAAATAAATAAATAAATAAAATAATAGATGTAAATCTGAATAGAAGTGTATACAAAGTGTAAAGATTGAATTTGTGTGGCAATTAAGGCACAAAGGAGAGGTGAGAGAATGGAGTCATATAAAGCTTTTTAATATTGCTGAAATTTATATTAATTAACCAAATGATATTGTTCCAAGTTAATATGTTAGGTATAATCTCCAAGGAAAACACTAAGAAAAGAACTCTGAGGGGCACCTGGGTAGCTCAATTGGTTAAGTATCTGCCTTAGGTTCAGGTCATGATTACAGGGTTCTGGGATCAAATCCTGCATCAGGCTCCCTGCTGGGTGGGGAGTCTGCTTCTCCCTCTCCCTCTGCCCCTCCCCTTGCTTGTGCTCATTCTCTCTCTCTAATAAGTAAAATCTTCAAAACAAAACAAAACAAAAAACCTACCTCTGAAAAATACAACAAAGGGAACAAGGAAATTAAAATGGTAACTAGACAATGTCTGTTTAATAGAAAATAAGACAGTTGTGGAAGAATAGAGGGACAAAATAGATATAAACCATGTGGGAAACAGTAATCTTACCCTATTAGTAATTACTTGGAAACGGACTAAACCTCCCACTCAAAAGAGATTAGAGAATGGATTAAGTGAAAAATACATGGTTGTAATTTCTGCAAGAGACACATTTTAGTGTCAAAGACACAGTGGGTTGAAAGTAAAAGTAAAAGGATAGAACAAGATTATATACAAGTCAAATAGTAACCAAAACAGAGATGGAGTGGCTGTACTATCAGATAGAACAGACTTTAAGATAACAATTGTTACTAGAGATAGGGAAGGACATTTTATAATGGCAAAATGTTAATCCGTGAGGAAGACCTAAAATACAAATACATAGGAACCTAACCCAGAATAGACCCCTCAAAATATATGAAACTAAAATTAACATAATTAAAGGCAAAAATAGAAAATTCAGCAGTGGCGCCTGGGTGGCTCAGTCATTAAACGTCTGCCTTTGGCTCAGGTCATGATCCCAGGTTCCTGGGATCCAGTCTCACATTGGGCTGGCTACCTGCTCAGTGGGAAATCTGTTCTCCCTCTCCCACTCCCCCTGCTTGTGTTCCCTCTCTCACTGTGCCTTTCTCTGTCAAATAAATAAATAAAATTAAAAAAAAAAAATGAAATGAAAAGAAAATTCACAGTAATTACTTGGAGACTTCAAAACTCCACACTTTCAATAATGGATAAAACAACTAGAAATAAGATTAACAAGGAAACAGAATATTTGAATGCTGTGATCCAACTGAACATAACGGGTAGCTATAGAACTCTCCACCAACAGAATAAGACTCTTCTCAAATGTATATGGCACATTCTCTCAAGATAGTCAACTATGTTGGGACCAATTAAATTTAGAAGGATTAAAATCACATAAAATACATTCTCAAACCACAGTGGAAAGAAATTAGAAATTTTAATAAGGATAAATTCAGGAAATTCATAAATACATGAAAATTAATACTCCTGAATAACCAAGGCATCAAAGAAGAAATTAAAAGGAAAGTTAGAAAATACTTTGAAATAAATAAAAACAAAGATACAACATACCAGAACTTGTGGATGTAGGCAAACAGTGCTTGGAGGGAAATTTACAGTCATAAATACCTATTTTAAAAATGAAGATCTCAGGGGCGCCTGGGTGGCTCAGTGGGTTAAGCCACTGCCTTCAGCTCAGGTCATGATCCCGGGGTCCTGGGATCAAGTCCCGCATGGGGCTCTCTGCTCAGCAGGGGGCCTGCTTCCCTTCATCTCTCTCTGCCTGCCTCTCTGCCTGCTTGTGATCTCTGTCAAATAAATAAATAAAATCTTTTAAAAAAAATAAAAATGAAGATCTCAAAACAACCCAATTTCCACATTGAGAAATAAAGAAAAGAATAGCAAACGTAAAGCAAGGAAATAATAGGAAGTAAGGAAATAATAGAGATTAGAACATGAATAAATGGAAAATTGAAAAACAGTAGTAAAAATCAATGAAACCAAAAGTTTATTTGAAAGGATCAATAAAATGGACAAACCTTTAGCTAAACACCCATGAAATATAGAAGAATAAGATTTCTAAAATCAGGAATGAAAGAAAGAAACCTTACTACTGACCAAATGGGAAAAAAAGGATTATAAAAACATACTGTAAACAACTGCGTCCTAAGAAAATAAATGAAACGGACAGACCCTGAGAAAGACACAGACCACTGAATCTTTTTGATTATACCAAACATTTAAAGAGGAATTAACACCAATCTGTCATAAATTCTTCCATCGAATTGGAAAGGAGAAAACACTTCCCAATTCAGACTATGAGGCTAATATTACCATGATACTAAAGCTAACCAAAGCTATCACCAGAGAGCTGCAGCAGGTATCTAGTTGGGAAATGAAGAAAAACTATGCCTTTCTAGATGTTAACTAGATGTTGTTAACTTACATATAGGAAACCTTAAAAATCACACACATAGGGATTCCTGGGTGGCTCAGTTGGTTGGACGACTGCCTTCAGCTCAGGTCATGATCCCGGAGTCCCGGGCTCCCAGCTCCATGGGGAGTCTGCTTCTCCCTCTGATCTTCTCCTCACTCATGCTCTCTCTCACTGTCTCTCTCTCAAATAAATAAATAAAATCTTAAAAAAAAAATCACACACATAAACTATTATAGCTAATAAATTAGTTCAGCCAGATTGAGGATATAGGATTAATATATATTAATCACTTGTACTTTTGTATACTAGCAGTGATCAAAAATGAAAGGAAACAGAAAAATTTTAACAAAAGGGTAAGACGCATGCTGAAAACTACAGAATGTCTTGAAAGAAATTGAAAAAAATGTAAATAAAAGGAAATACATTACTTGCTCATGGATTGGAAGACCCCGTCCCTATTGTAAACTGATTTTTCACAAGAATGCCATTCAGGGGTGGAAAGAATGGTCATTTGAAGAACTGATGCTAGGACTCCTGGATATCCACATGAGAAAGAATGAAGCTGGATCCTTACCCCACACAAGGTACAAAAATTAATTCCAAAGGATCAAGCACTCAAGTGTAGGAACTTAAACTTTAAAATTCTGGATAATAATGTAGGTGTAAATCTTTATGACTGTATATTAGACAATAGATATGACACTGAAAGCAAAAGCAAGTAAAGAAAAAGATAAATTGGACTTCATCAAAATTAAATTATTTTTACCTCAAAGAACACCATCAAAGTAAAAAGACAACCCATAGAATGGGACAGAATCATTCTTCTCATATATCTGATAAAGGTCTACTTTCCAGAACATTGTAAAGAACTCTTATCCCTCAACAACAGAGAGACCAATTACCCAATTTAAAACTAGGAAACATTTGGATAGACATTTTTCCAAAGAGCATATACAAATAGACAAGAAACACGTAAGGGGTGCCTGGGTGGCGCATTTGCTTAAATTGCATCTGACTCTTCAGCTCAGGTCATGATTTCAGGATTGTGAGATTGAGCCCCACACTGGGTTACATGGGGGGCAATGAGCCTGCTTAAGATTCTCTTTCTCCGGGCACCTGGGTGGTTCAGTAGGTTAAAGCCTCTGCCTTTGGCTCAGGTTGTGATCCCAGAGTCCTGGGATCGAGCCCCGCGCCAGGCTCTCTGCTCACGGGGAGCCTGCTTCCTCCTCTCTCTCTCTCCCTGCCTCTCTGCCTACTTGTGATCTCTGTCTGTCAAATAAATAAAATCTTAAAAAAAAAAAAAAACACATGAAAAGAACTTAATGTAATTAATAGTTAGGGAAATGGGAATCAAAATCATAACAAGGTACTACTTCACACCAAAACCAGATAAAGGCATTACAGTAAAGCCACAGACCAGTATCACTCATGAACATAGATGATGCAGAAATCCTCAACAAGGGGTGCCTGGGTGGCTCAGTGGGTTAAAGCCTCTTCCTTCAGCTCAGGTCGTGATCCCAGGGTCCTGGGATGGAGCCCTGCATCGGGTTCTCTGCTCAGCAGGGAGCCTGCTTCCTCCTCTTTCTGCCTGCTTTTCTGCCTATTGTGATCTGTCAAGTAAATAAATAAATTTTTTTTAAAAAATCCTCAACAAAATATTAGCAAAGCAAATCTAACTATATTTAAAAATTAAATACCTTAACTGTACTGAGTTCAGTATTACCCTTCCAAATTCATGTCCACCTGGAACTTGCCCCCTACCCCCAAAAAGACACTTGAGGTGCTTGACTAGTTCAGTCAGTAGAGCACGTGACTCTTGATCTCTGAGTGGTGATTTCAGGCCCCACACTGGGCATGGAGCCTACTTAACAGCAGCAACAACAACAACAACAAAAAACCTCTCACCATAAGATCCAGCAGTAGCTCTTAGTATTTACCCAAATGAGTTGAAAACTTATGTCAGTACGAAAACTTCCACAGAGTTGTTCATTGCAGCTTAATCCACAATTGTCAAAACTTTGAAGCAACAAAGATCTCCTTTAGTAGGTGAAATGAAAAGTAAACTGCGGTGTATCCAGGCAATGAATTTAAATGCATATTACAAAATTTTAAAAAGCCCATCTGGGAGACTACATACTGCATGACTCCAACTATAGTACACTCTCAAAAAGATAAATCTGTGGAGCCAGTAGAGAGATCAGTGGTTGCCAGAGGTTTGGGAGTGTGAGGAAGGGAAGGACAAAATGGGGAGCGTGAGGGATTTTTAGGGCTGTGAAACTATTATATGTGATACTGTAATGATGGATACATGATGTCACGCATTTTTCAAAGCCTAAAGAATGTACAACACCATGTGAGCCCTAATGTAAATATAGTCTTTAGTTAATAACAATGTGTTAGTATTTGCTCATTAATTGTAACAAATATACTACCTTAATAGTTAATATGGTAATGGAGAAAAACTGAAGGTTGAAAGGGGTTATGTGGGAACTCTTGTATTGCCATCTCAGTTTTTGTTTTTTGTGTGTGTGAACTTATAAATGGTCTAAAAATAGTATTTTTTTCCCAAGATTTTACTTCTGGGGCATCTGGGTAGCTCAGTTGTTAAGTCATTAAGTGTTTGCTCCGGTTATGATCCCAGGGTCCTGGGATGGGACCCCTCATTAGGCTCCCTGCTTAGCAGAAGGGCTGTTTCTCCCTCTCCCACTCCCCCTGCTTGCGTTTCCTCTCTTGCTGTGTCTCTCTCTGTCAAATAAATAAAATCTTTTAAAAAATAAATAAAGATTTTATTTCTTTGAGGACCACCTTGGTGGCTCAGTTTGTTAAGTGTCTGCCTTTGGCTCAGGTCCTGATCTTGGTCCTGGGATGGAGCTCCACATCCGGCTCCCTGTTCATTGAAGAGTCTGCTTCTCTCTCTGACTGTCCTCCCCACTTGTGCTCTCTTTCTCTCTCTGCTTCAATTTTTTTAAAAAAATCAAAAAATTAAAAAAAAAAAAAGATTTTATTTGAGAGAAGAGAGAGTATGAGTATGGGGGAGGGGCAGAGGGAGTACATCATGATCCATGTACAAGGTCATGATCCTAGAGTCCTGGAAAGGACCCCCCGCACCAGGTACCCTGCTCAGTGGAGAGAGTCTGCTTGTGCTTCTCCCTCTTCCTCTGCCCGTCCCCTACTTGTGCACTTGGGCATGCACACTATTTTTCTCTCTCAAATAAAATCTTTAAAGATTGAACAAAGGGTTCTTTAAACAGTTTAAGCAGTGTTCTTTAAAATCTTAAAAAAAAAGATAACTCATGAAGGTTGCAAAATTCTATGAATATAAAACCTTTGAGTTCTATACCTTAAAAGAGTGACCTTAAGGCATAGCAAACTAAAAGCAAATAAAACTGTTCAAAAAAGGAAAAAAAAAAAAAAGCACTTCCAAACCTAAGCCTTTTAGGTACCCTTGTGATATCAGCAAAACCAGCAACTGATGCCATGGGAAAAACAGATACAAAGGCCTGGTTCATTTGTCTATGCCTCCATTCTTTTGCTGATGTTGCCTGGATTTAAGGCCTTCACCTAATGTGTATGTACTTTGTCCAGCTTTTCAGTTGTAAGATTTTTCAGAAATCCTGGTCTCAAGTGTCACATCTTGTGGGCAGGCTTTAAGCTCATTCATGGTTTGATTTAATGTTTGTATTTAGATTTATATCTTTAGTCCAGCCATTCTTGAACTTTCAGTCTAAGGAACCCTTTACATTTTTAAATATTAGTGAGTTTTTATTTAAGTAGTATATATCAATATTTTTCACATTCAAAGTTAAAATTGAGGAAATGTTTAATGATTTTGAGTTTACTTTAAAGAAAGAAAAGAAGTGCTGGTACGGATGTGGAGAGAAAGGAACCATTGTGCACTGTGATGGAAATGTAAGTTGGTGCAGCCACTATGGAAAACATTTTGGAGGTTCCTCAAAAAATTAAAAACAGAACTACCATATGATTCAGCAATTCTCCTTCTGGCTGTTTACCTGAAAAAAAAAAATGAAAACACTAACTTAAAATGGTATCTGAAGCATTATTTGCAGTAGCCAAGATATGATGGGCCAACCTAATTGTCCATCAATGGATGAATACAGAAACTGTGGTATATATATTATAATTGAATATTACTCAGCTATTAAAAAAGAATGAAATCTTGCCATTTGCAGCAACATGGATGGACCTTGAGGGCATTGTGCTAAGTGAAATAAGTTGGGGGAAGAAAAATATCACATGAGTTTATTCATATGTGTTGTCTTTTTTTTTTTTTTCAAGATTTTATTTATTTGACAGAGATCACAAGTAGGCAGAGAGAGAAGGAAGCAGGCTCCCTGCTGAGCAGAGAGCATGAGATCATGACCTGAGCCTAAGGCAGCGGCTTAACCCACTGAGCCACCCAGGTGCCCCTGTGTTGTCTTTTTTTAAAGATACATTTATTTAAGAGACAGTGCATGCCCACAAGTGGGGGAGGGGGAAGAGGGGGAGAATCTTCAAGCAGCCTCCCTGCTGAACGTGGAGCCCACGTGGGACATGAAGCTTAACCAGCTTAACCAACCATGAGACATCCAGGCACCCCATACGTGTCATCTTGAAAAAAAAGTTCATTGAGAACAGATTGGAGTTGTCAGAGTTGGGGAGTGAGGAGAGTGGACAAAATGGTTGAGATGGGTCAAAAAGTACAAACTTCCAATTATAAAATTACATGAGTCATGGGGATATAATGTTAGCAACTGTAGTTGATACTGTATGTTGTATGTTTGAAAGTTACTAACAGTAGATCTTAAAAGTTCTCATCACAAGAAGAAAATACTATAATTTTATGAGGTGATGGATATTAACAAGATGGATTTTGCTGATGATTTTACAATATGTATAAATATGAAATAATTATATTGTAATACCTGAAATTAGTCTCCTATGTCAACTGTACTCTAGTAAAAAATAGGATAAGTATAAACTCAGTATATGTTAATGACATGACATTTTTGTTTTTACTTTACTTATTTTTAAGTAACCTTTACGCCCAGCATGGGGCTTGAATTTCCAACCCTGAGATCAAGAGTTGCGTACCCTACTGACTGCACCAGCCAGATGCCCCAATAACATTTTTTTTTAAGATTTTTATTTATTTATTTGACAGAAATCACAAGTAGGCAGAGAGGCAGGCAGAGAGAGAGGAAGGGAAGCAGGCTCCCCATTCAGCAGAAAGCCTGATGTGGGGTTTGATAACAGGACTCTGGGATCACAACCTGAGCCAAAGGCAGAGGCTTTAACCCACTGAGCCACCCAGGCGCCCAATAACAACATTTTTAATTAAAGATAACTACTACCAAAATGTTTAGTGAGAAGAGAGCCATTGTTTTACATTTTTGCAAATGGCTTTAATGTTTGGGTTAGCAAAATGCAAGTAAATATTCTATATTTAGTCTTTTGTGATGTCATGTGTCATTTACTTCTGGAAAATTCTAGTATGTAATTTATGAGAGAATTACAGTGATAAATGACAGGTAATGTAGTAGTAGTATTGTAGTATAAAAATATTTTCGACTTTATGGACTTCCTAGAATGTTCCAAGGACTGCTGGTAGAGAAAGATGGGGGACCCAAAAGGACACACTCTGTAGTCAGTACTGTTCATCTGAGCTCCTAGACTTATCTCCAACTCTCTGCTTGGTCTCTCTACTTTGGTGTCTCAGGGGCCACTGAAACCTAGTGTTTGAGTATGGGTGCCAGTGTTTCCTTCTACTCAAGTGTGAAAATCAAAACCCAACTACATTCTTGACACTTGACTCAGCTTTATCTTTCATGATGAGTAATCACCACATGATAAGTTCATTAGTTACTTAGCCTAAGCTTAAGAAGCTGGAACTTGGCTCTGATCAACCTTGTTGCTGCTGATGTGGTTCTGACTGTTGCTATGACTACATAGGGCTAGACCAGTTTTGCTAGTATTTGACTTTAGAGGCAGGAGGGCCAAGGAATTTCCTTTAGAATGAAAAGTTGCAGGCAGCTGTAGAATATGTGAATGTGGGTTCTTTCCGCTTTTCAGTTCCATCTTCACTTCTCTTTTCTCAGCTGAATTGGGACAAGATTGGGGTGGAGTGCTTACGGCAGCAAGTGATTATTATTTGGAGGAGTCCTCCAGACATCAGCTTGCCCTTCCTGTAACCACAATTGCCCATAGTTTGCCTGGCCTCTTCTTTTTTTTTTTTTCCAATTTTTTTTATTGAGTAAAATACATATAACATAAAATATACTGTCTTAACTTTTTGATTAATACAGTTGATGGTTTTATTTTTTTTTTAAAGATTATTTATTTATTTATTTATTTAACAGAGAGAGAGATCACAAGTAGGCAGAGAGGCAGGCAGAGAGAGGGGGAAAGCAGGCTCCCTGCCCAACAGAGAGCCCAATGTGGGGCTCAATCCCAGGACCCTGGAATCATGACCTGAGCTAAAGGCAGAGGCTTAACCCACTGAGCCACCCAGGCGCCCCCAGTTGATGGTTTTAAATGCATTTATAATGTTGTGCAGTTATCACTACCACAATCTCCATAGTTCTTTTTATCTTGTAAAACTGAAACGCCCTCTGTATCCAGACATGGAATTGCTTGATCATATGGTAAGTCTTCTTTTTAATTTTTTGAAGAACTGCTGTACTGTATTCCACAGCGGCTATGCCATTTAATAATCCCACTGTGCACAAGGGTTCCAGTGTCTCCACATATTGGCAATACTTCTGTCTGTGCGTGTGTGTGTATGTGTGTGTATATGTATTTTTATATTTATATTGGCCATCCTAGTGGGTGTGAAGTGATATATTACTGTACTTTTGATTTTGCATTCCCCTTATTCTCTCTTCAATTCTGCCCTTCTCACATATTTCGATGCTCTGTTATCAGCTGTATAAATGCTTAGAATTGTTACATCATCTTGCAGTTTTGGAACCTTTTTTATTTTTTTATTTTTTTAATTTTATTTATTTATTTGACAGACAGAGATCACAAGTAGGCAGAGAGGCAAGCAGAGAGAGAAGAAGGGAAGCAGGCTCCCCACTGAGCAGAGAGCCTGATGTGGGGCCCGATCCCAGGACCCCAGGATCATGACCTGAGCCCAAGGCAGGGGCGTTAATCCACTGAGCCACCCAGGTGCCCCTGGAACCTTTTTTAATGTATAATGTCCTTTGCCTTTTGTAACTATTTCTGATTTCAAGTCTATTTTGTCTGATATTAGTATAAACATCTCTAGTTTCTTTCTTTCTTTTTGGGGAGGGTGGGGTAGTGAGGGACAGAGAGAGAAGGAAAGAATAAATCTTAATTAGGCTCCACACTTAACACTGAGCCTGACAAAGGACTTGATCTTACAACCCTGGGATCAAGACTTGAACCAGAATGAAGAGTTGCATCCTTTACTGACTGAGCCACCTAGGGTCCCACCCCCCCCCCCAGTTTCTTTTTATTACTATTTGCACAGAATATCATTTTCCATTCTTTCACATTCAATCTACATGTATTTTTGGATCTAAAGTGAGTCTCTTGTAGATAGTGTATAGATGGATCATGTGGGGGTTTTTTTGTTTTTGGGGTTTTTTTTGGATCAGGTGTTTTTAAATTTTTTTTTTTAAAGATTTCATTTATTTATTTGACAGAGAGAGATCACAAGCAGATGGAGAGGCAGGCAGAGAGGGAGATAGAGGGAAGCAGGCTCCCTGCTGAGCAGAGAGCCCAATGTGGGACTCGATCCCAGGACCCTGAGATCATGACCCGAGCTGAAGGCAGCAGCTCAACCCACTGAGCCACCCAGGCGCCCGGGATCATGTGTTTTTAATCTATTCTGCCAGTCTCGGTTTTTTTTTTGATTGGAGAGTTTAATTCATTTACATTTAAAGTAATTACTAGGGGCACCTGGGTGGCTCAGTGGGTTAAGCCGCTGCCTTCGGCTCAGGTCATGATCTCAGGGTCCTGGGATCGAGTCCCGCATCGGCCTCTCTGCTCAGCAGAGAGCCTGCTTCTCTCTCTCTCTCTCTCTCTCTCTCTCTGCCTGCCTCTCCGTCTACTTGTGATCTCTGTCTGTCAAATATAAAATCTTTAAAAAAAAAAATAAAGTAATTACTAATTAGGGGAGAAATTTTGTCCTTTTGCTGTTTGTTTTCTATGTATGCCTTCTAGCTTTTCTTGTCCTCCATTTACTGTATTAGTATCTTCTTTTGTGTTTAGTTCATTTTTTTGTTGTAAAATGGTTACATTCCTTTCTCATTTCATTTTTTAATTGTATAATTAACATATAGCATAATGATCCAACAATCTATACATCATGCTGTGTGCATCAGATTAAGTGTGCTGTTTCTTTTTTTTTTTTTTTTTAAGATTTTATTTATTTATTTGACAGAAATCTCAAGTAGACAGAGAGGCAGGCAGAGAGAGAGAGAGGGAAGCAGGCTCCCTGCTGAGCAGAGAGCCCGATGCGGGACTCGATCCCAGGACCCTGAGATCATGACCTGAGCCGAAGGCAGCGGCTTAACCCACTGAGCCACCCAGGCACCCCCCCTTTTACTATTTCAAGGATCTTCCCCACCCACCCACCCTCTGGCAACTGACAATTTGCTGTATGTATTTAAGTGTCTGGTTTTTTGTTTGTCTCTCTTTTTTCTTTGTCCATTTGCTTGGTTTCTTAAATTCCACTTGTGAATGAAATTATAAGGTATTCGTCTTTCTCTGACTGACTTATTCCATTTAACATAATACCATCCAAGTCTGTTCATGCTGTTGCAAACGGCAAGATCTGTTTTTGTGGCTGAGTAATAATCCAGCATGTTGGGTGTCTCTGTGTGTGTGTATACCACATTTTCTTTATCCATTCATCTGTCAGTGGACGCTTGGATTGCTTTGTATCTTGACTATTTTGCTTCCATAAACATAAGCGTCCTTATATCTTTTCAAATTAATGTTTATGCTTTCTTTGTATAAATACTCAGTAGTGCAATTACTGGATCATATTGTAATTTTATTTTCAATTTTTTGAGGAACCTCCATATTGTTTTCCACAGTGGCTGCACCACTTTGCATTCTTACCAGTAGTGCATGAGAGTTCCTTTTTCTCCACATCTTTACCAACACTTGTTATTTTTTGGGTTTTTGTTTTTATCTATTCTGACTGGTGTGAGGTGATATCTCATTGTATTTTTGATTTGCATTTCCTTGATGAATAGTGATGTCTAGCATCATTTCATGTGTCCAGTGGCCATCTAAACGTCTTTTCTGGAAAAATGTCTATTCAGATCCTCTGCCCATTTTTTTTTCCCCAGATTTTAAGTTGGCTCCATGCCCAGTGTGGGGAGTGAACTCATGACCTTGAGATCAAGAGTCATATGCTCTACTAGCTGAGCCAGCCAGGCACCCCCATCTGCCCATTTTTTTAAACTGGACAATTTGTTTTTTAGTGTTGTTTTATAAATTCTTTATATATTTTGGATTTTAACCCCTTATTGGATATATCATTTACCAGTACTTTCTCCCATTCAGCAGTTTGCCTTTTTGTTTTGTTGATGGTTTCCCTCACTGTGCAAAGGCTTTTTATTTTGCTATAGTTCCAGTAGTTTAATTTTCCTTTTGTTTCCCATACCTGAGGAGACCTATCTAGAAAAAATATGGGTGATGTTAAAGAACTTAATACAAATTTCTTTATCTCACATCTTCTTTATCCATTCATCAGTTGATGACACTTGGGCTGCTTACTATATCTTGGCCGTTGTAAATAATGCTGCTGTAAACATAGGGGTGCATGTATCCCTTTGAATTGGTGTTTTTGT
Source organism: Mustela nivalis (assembly GCF_964662115.1). Classification (NCBI taxonomy): domain Eukaryota; kingdom Metazoa; phylum Chordata; class Mammalia; order Carnivora; family Mustelidae; genus Mustela; species Mustela nivalis. The sequence goes on along the minus strand of NC_139023.1, from coordinate 161,459,041 downwards.
ATTTTTTGAGTAAGTACCCAGTAGTGCAGTTGCTGGATTGTAGGGTAGTTCTATTTTTAACTTTTTTGAGGAAGCTCCATACTGTTTTCCACAGTGGTTGCACCAGTTTGCATTCCCATCAGACAGTGCACAAAAGGTTCCTTTTTCTCCACCTCTCTACCATCTATTTCTTCTGTTGTTGATTTTAGTCAGTCTGCCAGGCGTGAAGTGATATCTCATTACAGTTTTGATTTACATTTCCCTGATGATAAGTAATGTTGAGCATCTTTTCATGGATTTGTTAGCCATTTGTATGTCTTTTTTTTTTTTTTAGGATTTTTTTTATTTTTCTTTATTTGAGAGAGAGAGAGGAGAGCACAAACTGGGGAGTGGCAGGCAGACACAGAGGGAGAAGCAGGCTCCCCACTGTGCAGAGAGCCAGACTTGGGGCTCAGTTCCACAACTCTGGGATCATGATCCAAGCCAAAGGCAGACGCTTAACCAGCTGAGCCACCCAGGATCCCAGCCATCTGTATGTCTTCTTTGGAAAAATGCCTGTTCATATATTCTGCCCATTTTTAATGGATTATTTTGGGGTGTTGAGTTTTACAAGTTCTTTATATATTTGGATACTAACTCTTTATTGAATATGTCATTTGCAAATATCCCCTCCCATTTCATAGTTTCCTGTTTAGTGGTTTTTTTTTTTTTTAATTTTATTTATTTGACAGGCAGAGATCACAAGTAGGCAGAGAGGCAGGGAGAGAGAGGAGAAAGCAGGCTCCCCGCTGAGCAGAGAGCCGGATGTGGGACTCAATCCCAGGACCCTGGGATCACGACCTGAGCCAAAGCCAGAGGCTTTAACCCACTGAGCCACCCAGGTGCCCTTCCTGTTTAGTTTTGTTGATTGTTTCCTTCACGGTGCAGAAGCCTTTTATTTTGATACAGTCCCGATAGTTTATTTTTGCTTTTGTTTCCTTTGTGTCAGGAGACATAATCTAGAAAAATATTGCTACGGTTGATGTCAGAGATATTACTGCATGTGCTTTTTTATAGGACTTTTATGGTTTTGGGTCTCACATTTAGGTATTTAATCCATTTCAAGTTTATTTTTGTGTATGTGTAAGAAAGTGGTCTAGTGTCTTTCTTTTGCATGTTGCTGTCCAGTTTTCCCAACACCATTTATTGAAGAGACTGTCCTTTTCCTATTGGATATTCTTTCCTGCTTTGTCAAGGATTAATGGCTATATATAGTTATAGGTTTATTTCTGGGTTTTGTTTTCCGTTCTATTGATCTATATGTCTATTTTTGTTTCTGTACCATACTGCTCTGATTACTACAATTGTCTGGAATCGTGATGCTTCCAGCTTTGCTTTGCTTTTTCAAGGTTTCTTTGGCTATCCAGGTTCTATCGTGGTTCCATACAATTTTTCACGATTGTCCTGGCTCTGTGAATAATGCTATTGGTATTTTGATAGGGACTGTGCTAAATGTATAGATTTTTTTGGCTAGTATAGACCTTTTATAACAATATTTGTTCTTCATACCCATGAACATGGAATGTCTTTCCATTCCCCTACTATTGTTGTATTATTGTCAGCTTTTTCCTTTATGTCTGTTAATAGTTGCTTTATGCATTTAGGTGCTCCCATGTTGGGTGCACAACTATTTACAATTGTTATATCCTCTCCTCGGATTGTTCCCTTTATCATTATGTAGTGTCCTTTGTCTCTTGCTACAGTCTTTATTTTATTTTATTTTATTTAAAGATTTTATTTATTTGACAGACAGAGATCACAAGCAGGCAGAGAGGCAGGTAGAGAGAGAGGAAGGGAAGCAGGCTCCCAGCTGAGCAGTGGACTCGGTGCTGAGTCTGGTGGGCCCAGTCTCACTACCCTGAGATCATGACCTTGACTGAAACCAACTGAGCCACCTAGGTGCCCCTACTTGTTTTATGGTTGTTCTAATAGTTTTTCTCTGTTCCTTTCTTTTCTTGCTCTTTTGCCTTATGGTTTGATGGCCTTCTTCAGTGATATGCCTGGATTCCATTTTCTTTATTTTTTGTGTATCTATTTGTCGTTGCTGTTAGGTTCGTATATAATATCTTATGGGTTGCTTAGGTTTGAACTCCTTAAAAAAGCACTAAATTTTTATCCCCCCCCCCAACCACAGTGTATGTATAGGTTGTCTTAATTTTATTTCGTGACTCCTTTGGCTGATATTTATAGGTATAATTGATTTTGTTGCTTTTGTGCTTTAACTTCTATACAGGTTTTATAAGTGCTTACTCTATTTGTGTTATATGTTTGCATTCATCTTTGAATTTTTTTCCTTTCATAATACACTTTTTTTAAAAGATTTTATTTATTTATTGAGAGAAGGAGTGAGAGCATGAGAAGGGAGAAGCAGACTCCCCAAGGAGCTGGGAGCCTGATGTGGGATTCGATCCTAGAACTCCAGGATCATTACCTGAGCTGAAGGCAGTGGCTTAACCAACTGAGCCACCCAGGCATCCCCTTTTCATAATACTCTTAATGCTCTTATGACCTTTTCTGTTCACTCAAAGAATTTCATTTAATGTTTCTTATAAGGTTTGTCTAATGGTGATGAACTTCTTTAAGTTTCTTTTCATCTGTGAAACTCTTTATCTCTCCTATTTTGTTTTTTTGTTTGTTTGTTTTTGTTTTGATTTTTAAAAATTTTATTTATTTGACAGAGAGAAATCACAAGTAGACAGGCAGGCAGAGAGAGAGAAAGGGAAGCAGGCTCCCTGCTGAGCAGAGAGCCCGATGCGGAACTCGATCTCAGGACCCCGAGATCATGACCCGAGCCGAAGGCAGCGGCTTAACCCACTGAGCCACCCAGGTGCCCCTATCTCCTATTTTGAATGATAACCTTGCTGGGTAGAGTATTCTTGTATGGAGATCTTTTCCTTTCAGTAATTTGAATATCTCACATCACTCTCTTCTGGTCTGCAACGTTTCTGCTGAAAAATCAGCTGATGGGGTTTACATGTCCACACTAAGATATGGACCTCCTTGGGTTGACTTTGTTGGGGGTGCCCTCATTTCCTTTTATGTATGTTTAGTAGCTATTTTCTATGTGGTTAGTATGGGGATTACATTTAGCATCCTAAAGTTCTAACACTCTAATTTGAATGTATAGTAGTTTAACTTCAATAACATATTAAAAGCTCTGCTCCTTGCAGGTCTGTCTCTAGCTCTTTATATATAAGTATAGATAGATAAAAAATATATCTAAAATTTATTATATATTTTGACATTTGATGTCAAAAAGTATAGGTATCTTGGGCGCCTGGGTGGCTCAGTGGGTTAAGCCACTGCCTTCGGCTCAGGTCATGATCTCAGGGTCCTGGGATCGAGTCCCGCATCGGGCTCTCTGCTCAGCAGGGAGCCTGCTTCCTCCTCTCTCTCTGCCTGCCTCTCTGCCTACTTGTGTTCTGTCAAATAAATAAAAATTTAAAAAAAAAATCTTAAAAAAAATAAAATTAAAAAAAAAAAAAAAAAAAAAAAAGTATAGGTATCTTTATTTATAAATAAATAAATATGCCCCAAAACGTAGACTGATAATCCTTTTAAATACGTTTGTGTTTAAATTTTGTAAAAAACAAGATTTAGAATTATAAACCAAAGGTAAATGGAACTAGGTTGTAGACTAATACTTCTTTTTTAAATTACTAGTCTTACGAATACTGTAGAAAAATTTAAAATATAGTACCAACCATCATTACAATAATACTTAACCTTTATTGAAATCTTTATTTCTTCACACAGCTACACATTACTATTAGGTATTCTTCTATTTCATCCTCTAGGACTCTTTGAGCATTTCTTGCATGGCACGTCTTCAAGTTTGCTGTTTTCTTTTGCCTATTCAGATCTGCATTTGAATTTGTCTAGGGAATTTTCATTTCATTTATTGTACTTTCCAACTCTAGAAGTTATTTTTCATTACTTTTTAGGTGTTCTCTTCATTAATATTTCCACTTTTTTTTTACTTTGTTCACATCTCCCTTTGGTTCTTTGAGCATCTTTAAAACCATTGTTTTAAGGTCTTTGGTCAGCATAACTGCTATTAGGTCTTTGTCAGCAACGGTTTCTGTTGATTTAATGTTTTCCTTTAGGCGTACTTTCCTCTTTCTTTTTTTGCCTGTGAGTTTTGTTGAAAACTGGACATTTGAATCTAATGTTGTAACTTTGGAAATCAGATTCTTCCCCTTCTTCAAGGCTCTGCTGGTTTTTGTTAGTTTTCTTTTTTTTATTGCTATAGGTTATGACTGTGCTGAAACTTAAGGTCTTTTAAGTTCTTTTTTGCACATTTCTGTGTCTGGACATGCATTGTCACTTCCTGATTATTTACATATATGCAGTTGTTTTTGAATGTCTAGTTTCAGTGTTTGACCCCCCAAAGAGGAGAAAGAGCAAAATGAATGACACTTACCCATTAAAGCCTCTGGAAGTCACTTTTTTTAAATTTCTTTTTAAGATTTTATTTATTTATTTGACAGACAGAGATCACTAGACAGAGAGAGAGAGGAGGAAGCAGGCTCCCTGCTGAGCAGAGAGCCTGATGTGGGGCTTGGTCCCAGGACCCTGAGATTATGACCCGAGCTAAAGGCAGAGGCTTTAACCCACTGAGCCACCCAGGCACCCCATGGAAGTCACTTGTGCTGGAGAGATAGATGTAGCAAGAATGGCTGCCTGCCTCTTCGCATGCACATGATCAGAAGCAGCAATCAGGAGCGCCTGGGTGGCTCAGTGGGTTGAGCCGCTGCCTTCGGCTCAGGTCATGATCTCAGGGTCCTGGGATCCAGTCCCTCATCGGGCTCTCTGCTCAGCAGGGAGCCTGCTTCCCTTCCTCTCTCTCTGCCTGCCTCTCCATCTACTTGTGATTTCTCTCTGTCAAATAAATAAATAAAATCTTTAAAAAAAAAAAAAAAAAAAAAAAAGAAGCAGCAATCAGAGCACAGATCCTGGGATTGAAAGGATAGTGCCCTGAAGCGTGGGTGAGCATGGGGATAGGGCTGCTTTTTTTTTTTTTTTTTTTTTTTTTTTAAAGATTTTATTTATTTATTTATTTTATTTGTCAGAGAAAGAGAGCGAGCACAAGCAGGCAGAGTGGCAGGCAGAGGCAGAGAGAGGGGGAAGCAGGCTCCCCGCTGAGCAAGGAGCCCAGCGCAGGACAGGATCCCAGCACCCTGGGATCATGATGACCCCAGCCAAAGGCAGCAGCTTAGCCAATTGAGCCATCCAGGCATCCCGATAGGGCTGCTTTTATACTGAGAGTAAGAAATAACCTGCACTTCACTGTCCCAAGTCTTCCTGAGAAGTTGTAAGCCTTCAATGAATTCTATCTAGAGTTCCAAAACCGTTTACAGCAGGTGGATTCTGCTAGTGCATTTGTTAAGGAGGGGTGGGGGAAGACAAATTCCTTATCCTTCCTCCTCCACCACCTCCCAAGAATCCTGTCAATCTGGTCTGTTTTGGATAACAATTTCTCCAGCCTCGGGCCTCCTCTTCCTGCTACCCACACTCATTCTTGGCATTTGTCTTTCGGATCTTTTAGAGATTCACTGCTCATCTTTGAAGGCTCCTCTTTGTTCAAGTCAGTTTATCAAGGCTTTCTTGCATCTGCTGGTCTTTGATAGTCCCATATGGAAGGGTGTTTTTTTTTTTTCTTTTTTTAGGATTTTATTTATTTGTTTGTTTATTTTAGAAGGAGAGACTGTGTGCACACCTGTGCAAGCAGGGGGAGAAGCCAAGGGAGAAAGAACCCTAAGGACTTCAAGCTGAATATGGAGCCCAGTGTGGGTCTCAATCCTACAGCTGCAAGATCATGACCCCAGCCGAAACCGAGGGTCAAACACTTAACTGACTGAGCCACCCAGGCATCCCTGGGAGTGTGATTTTTATAGTTTGATTTCTTTGTGTGGTACCGTAAGAATGAAGGTTTTTGGTGTCTTTTGACATTCTGAACTTGAAGTGTTCTAGTCCTAATACCCATTCTTTTTTTTTTTTTTTTTTTAAAGATTTTATTTATTTATTTGACAGAGAGAAATCACAAGTAGTCGGAGAGGCAGGCAGAGAGAGAGAGAGGGAAGCAGGCTCCCCGCTGAGCAGAGAGCCCGATGCGGGACTCGATCCGAGGACCCTGAGATCATGACCTGAGCCGAAGGCAGCGGCTTAACCCACTGAGCCACCCAGGTGCCCCCCCTAATACCCATTCTTAATCATCTTTGATCTTTTTTTACTTTTTAATTTTTTTTAAGATTGTATTTATTTATTTGAGAGAGAAAGAGAGAACTATTGGAGATAACCTGAGCGGGGGAGGAGAAGCAGGCTCCCTGCTGAGCATGGAGCCTGATGCAGGGCTTGATCCCAGGACCCTGGGATCATGACCTACGCCAAAGGCAGATGCTTAACCAACTGAGCCACCCAGGCTCCCGATCTGTTTTTTCAGATGGTCACCTGAGTAGTTTTTCAAATGTGTAACTGATCATATAGTTGTCTCTAGTAATTTTCTTACCCTTTCTCCAGCTGTAATCTAGGCCTTTGCTTATGTTTTACCTGGAATCCTTTTATCCTTCTCTGCTGTCTCAATTGTCTCCTGATTTTTCATTACACCTTTTACTGAGGCATAATGATCATTTTTCTCTCTCCAGATGACACATGTTTTTGTTTTTTTTGTTTTTTTATTTTTTTTAATTTTTATTTTTTATAAACATATATTTTTATCCCCAGGGGGAGACACATGTTTTATGCTTTTCTATTCTTACAGTGTTTTGCTTACACCTTTATAATGTTATTTATAATTTGTCACTAGCATTTACTTTATATATCTGTCTCCCCAGTTTTACTTTGGGTTCCATGAATATTTGGGTTGTATCAAAGTAATTTTTTAATTTTCTGAGACAAGCACAATTGCTTTATTTAGTGGCTTTGAGTGCTCTATGAATGAATGAATGGGATCAAGCCCTGCCTGCACTGGGCTCCCCTCTCAGCAGGAAGCCTGTTTCTCCCTCTGCCTCTCCCTGCTGCTCATCCTGCTTGTGCTCTCTATCAAATAAATAAATTAAATCTTTTTTTTTCTCTCTTTTTTTTTATAGTTTTTTTTTTTTTAAGATTTTATTTATTTATTTATTTGACAGAGAGAGATCACAAGCAGGCAGAGAAGCAGGCAGAGAGAGAGGAGGAAGCAGGCTCCCTGCTGAGCAGAGAGCCCGATGCGGGGCTCGATTCCAGGACCCTGGGATCATGACCTGAGCCGAAGGCAGCGGCTTAACCCACTGCGCCACCCAGGCGCCCCTATAGTTTTTTTTTTTTAAAGATTCTATTTATTCACCTGACAGAGAGAGACCACAGTAGACAGAGAGGCAGGCAGAGAGAGAGAGAGGGAAGCAGGCTCCCCACTGAGCAGAGAGCCCGACGCAGGACTCGATCTCAGGACCCTGAGATCATGACCCGAGCCGAAGGCAGCGGCTTAATCCACTGAGCCACCCAGGCACCCAATAAATTAAATCTTTTTTAAAAAACGTGATTTGTCTTATGTCCTGATCCTTGTCTAGACCATAATCATCATTTATAGAATGAGGAGACTGGATTAGATGACCTAGAAAAGTTACCATTGTTAACTATTATTAGGTTTTTAAGCTCCTTGATAACAGGAATCATGTCTTTTCACTTCTACTGGCAGCTTATATAGGGCCAAGTATAGTATCTCACACTCAGTGGTTGGTTAGCAAATTTTAAAGAAAGAGGTGATAACAATGAATACTTCAGATGAATTTGTTTCTATTTTTCACTCCATTGATCTCATTATGTTCCTTCTTTGTGCTTCGAATACCTGTGTTTCCCTGACCTAGCTGGTTCTCAACAGCTTTTAAAAATAAATGTAGTTGGCCATTGAGTAACACAGGGGTTAGGGGCATCAACCCCCTCCATCATGCAGTCAAAATTCTGTGTATAACTTTTGACTTCTCAGAAACTTAACTACTAATAGCCTGCTATTGACCAGAAGCCTTACCAATAACATAAACAGTAGATTTAACACATGTTTTGTGTGTTAAATGTATCACATGCCGTAATCTTACAACAAAGTAAGCTAGAGAGAAGAAAATGTTAAAATCATAAGGAAGAGAAAATGCACTTAAAATACTGCACTGTATTGGAAAAAATTAATGTATAAGTGGACCCACACAGTTCAAACTTGTGTTGCTCAAGAGTCAACCAAATATACTTTTTACTTTATCTCTCTTAACAACCCTGACAAGGTAAAGTCTATTTTTCAACTGAGGAAACAGTGTTCAAGATCATAGCCAAGGGACAGTAGAATCAGACTCAGTCCCAGATCTCCTGACCCCAGATCCAGTGTCCTTCCTCTGTGTTTCCTTACCTGTGAATTGAGAGTTTTTTCCTGATACCTGGGGTATCCACCTTTTAACACAGTGTATCAGTAAGAGGTCTTTGAGAAGTTACAGAAATGTGTTAACTTTAGCAAAATGGGAATTAGCTGATAAAATTACAGAGAGTCTCAGGACGGCTGAGAAGGTTTAGCATCAAGCTGGAAAATGGGCAGGAGCCAGGGTAGCTCCAAAGGTTCCAGAAGCAAGGACCTAAAGAGATACCACCACAAAGGGTCCAAAATCCAAGCAGTTTTCTTCTTCTTTTTTTATTTTAAAGATTTATTTATTTGTCAAAGAGAGCAAGCGTGAGCATGAGCAGAGGGAGCAGCAGGCAAAGGGAGAAGCAGACTCCCCACTGAGCAGGGAGCCCCATGTGGGACTTGATCCGAAGAGCTTGGGATTGTGACCTGAGCTGAAGGCAGACGCTTAATCGACTGAACCACCCAGGAGTCCCCCAAGTGATTTTCATTCTCTGCTCAAGATTCCGAGCAAGGAGGAACGTAGTGTTGATGTGACTTGAGTCATCTTTATGTCCTTTGGTTAGTGGTTCTCAGCTGGGGGCAGTGGCAGTGTCTAGAGGCATTTTTAGTTAAAACTGGGGGCAATTGCTCTTGGCACCTAATGGGTAGAGGCCAGGAATGCTAAATATCCTGTAGTGTCAGCCCCTGCAAAACAAAATTATCTAGCCCCGTCAGATCAGGAGTGCTGAAAAACCTTGGATAAGGGGAATGCACCTGGATTAATAGTCCTCCCAGACTTATCCTTTTGGGGGTAAGAGAAAACTGAATGTTCTTACCAAAAAAGGTAGAATAGATGCTGGACAGCCAAAGATAACACACGAAAAAAGTAGTACAAACTGGAGCACGAATGTCAGTTTTGGACTGTCAAGATGAGTACACATTTGTAAATGAAATACTTGAGGTGTTGTTAGAAAGAAAGAGACACTTATAAAATATTTGAAGTTCTTGGGGCGCCTGGGTGGCTCAGTGGGTTAAGCCGCTGCCTTCGGCTCAGGTCATGATCTCAGGGTCCTGGGATCGAGTCCCACATCGGGCTCTCTGCTCGGCAGGGGCCTGCTTCCTTCCCTTCCCCTCTCTCTGCCTGCCTCTCTGCCTACTGTGATCTCTCTCTGTCAAATAAATAAATAAAATCTTTTAAAAAAAAAAATAAAAAATTAAAAAATAAAAATAAAATAAAATATTTGAAGTTCTAAACTTAAATTCCAGAAATATTCTAAATGGTTACATTTAAAATGTATTCTTTGAGTTGAACTTAAAAAGAGTAATGTATAAAGAATGAATAGTGTTAAGAAAAAAGAATGTATAGTGTCTGTGTGTATATTTAATTTAGGTTTGTTTTGTTTTGTTTAAGATTTTTATTTATTTATTTGAGAGAGAGACAGAGAGAGCACGAGAGGCGAGAAGGTCAAAGGGAGAAGCAGACTCCCCATGGAGCTGGGAGCCCAATGCGGGACTCGATCCCGGAACTCCGGGACCGTGACCTGAGCCAAAGGCAGTTGCTTAACCAACTGAGCCACCCAGGCGCCCCAGTAATTTAGGTTTTTGAGGGGAATTGTGAATAACCTATACCATGCGATTAGAATCGAACTGCCACTTACTGTGAGTCAAACTAAAGCACTTTTCAGGGAACTTCTAGTTTAAAATAGAACAGCTTATTCTCTTGAACCATTGAAATCAAATCCAGCTAGAACATAATTATATTCTCTAATGGGAAGCACATTATTCTTCAAACTGATTCAAGCCAGCATCCAAATTTGATTTGGATCCATAAATAACTTACCATGACTTTTTGCTACCTAATTACTTAAAGTAAAAATGTTTAATGTTATACCTTTATGTTTATTATTATATTTATTATTATTATATTTATTATCCTTTAGGATAATATTTAGTAAAGGACCTTTTCACTAATTAGCAACTTCAGATGTTACTTACATACAAAAAATGTGAAAATGGTAGATTTGTAGGATGTGCAGTCATATGTGCATTTCTCTACCAGTTTACCTTGTTCTTTGCCTAGACAGTAATTCATGTTAAATCCAAATCATAGGAAGATTGATTCACCCCATAATTTTCCTACCATTCCTTTTAACTTTGAGTACGTGCCATAGTATGTGACGCATCACTGGCTTATTTTTTCTTTCATATTTTATAACACCTTCTTTGTACCAGGTCTGTTTTACTACCCTCTGGAAGTCTAGAAGTGACTAGAATCTTTTCTCCTTTCCCTTCTGATATGGTGGTTTGGTCCCTCCATCAGAGGGATCTGCTGCCAGATCTCCAGGCTGTGTACTGAGTGAGCCTCTTCCTGCCTGCGGTCATTAACCCCAGACCCCACGGTTCACCTCAGCGTGGTGTCCATTGCAGGTGAATCACTGTCTCCCAGAGAAGATCGTGGTGTACCGTGATGGAGTGTCTGATGGCCAACTGAAGACAGTTGCCAACTACGAGATTCCTCAGCTACAGAAGTGTTTTGAAGCTTTTGAGAATTATCAGCCCAAGATGGTAGTATTTGTAGTTCAGAAGAAAATCAGCACTAATCTGTACCTGGCTGCTACTGAGCACTTTGTGACTCCCTCCCCTGGGACTGTGGTAGATCATACCATAACAAGCTGTGAGTGGTAAGTGGGGGAAAACATTATATTTCAATAAAAGTAGGTGTTAAGAGTTATCTGTTCCCTAGGTATTGGAATGGGGAGGTTGCCTAGAGAGATATGGAATGGAATCCTCAGAGATTTTGCTATTATAAAATATTTTCAAAAGGATTAAAAAGAAAACAACAATAAAGCTTTTACCTCTTAAATATAAATATTCAGTATTTATAAAGTAGTTATTTATAAATATACTTTTATATACTTTTTTATATATAAAATATATGTATATAGAATATAAATATATTTATGTAAATATATGAATGCATATAATAAATATAAATAAATATAAGTATTTATAAATATTCAGTATAAAATACTAAATGCACATTCTTTTCCTAAGGTCGAATATGCTTTTTTAATCTTCTGCACACAGTTTTGGTAGTTACTGCTACCACTCTTCAATAGCCTGTTGAATCTGGAAACCTGAGCTGTAATCATGGTGGTCTGTGTGTGTCTTTGATCCAGTCATTTGAGCTTTCTGAGCCTTAGGTGAAGGAGCCAAAATGATCACCAAGATCTTTTCCAGCTTTCTGTAGCCACATCTGACTGTATCATTCCTTTGTACTTTTTCCTTCCTAGGGTAGACTTCTACCTTCTTGCTCATCACGTACGGCAGGGTTGTGGCATTCCCACCCACTATATCTGCGTTCTCAACACTGCAAACCTGAGCCCTGATCACATGCAGAGGTGAGCTGACCTGTCATTTACTCTTTCTCTCTCTTTTTTTTTTTTTTAAGATTTTATTTATTTATTTGACAGAGAGAAATCACAAGTAGACAGAGAGGCAGGCAGAGAGAGAGAGAGGGAAGCAGGCTCCCTGCTGAGCAGAGAGCCGGATGCGGGACTTGATCCCAGGACCCTGAGATCATGACCTGAGCCGAAGGCAGCGGCTTAACCCACTGAGCCACCCAGGCGCCCCTACTCTTTCTCTCTTGTAATTAATTCTGCAGCTAGCTAAGATGGGGTTAATCCCCTCCTCCTCAAACATTTACCCTTTGAGTTTCTTCTTATCTTTCATGCTAATGGTATCTTTTTGAAGGTGGATTGGTCTGTATTGTGCACATTAAAATTATTTTAAGAGCTTCATTTTTATTTTAAGATTTTATTTATTTGACAGAGAGAGGCACACATTAGAGAGAGGGAACACAAGCAGGGGGAGTGGGAGAGGGAGAAGCAGGCCTCCCGCTGAGCAGAGAGCCTGATGCCGTGCTGGATCCCAGGACCCTAGGACCATGACCTGAGAGCCGAAGGCAGAAGTCCAATGACTGAGCCACCCAGGCTCCCCCATAAAGCAACTTTTGAGATCCAATGTTTTGGGGCTCAGGTTATATCAGTAGTTTGCTGGGGTGGTACCTTCTGCAGCCTCTTACTGAGAGGAAAAAAAGTTCTGTTGTTTACCTTTTTTAAATTTTTTTTTAAAGATTTATTTATATGTCAGAGAGGAATGGAGGGGGAGAGAGCACAAATAGGACCAACAGCAGGCAGAGAGAGAAACAGGCTCCCCACTGAGCAAGGAGCCTGATGCAGGACTTAGACCCTGGGATTATGACCTGAGCCAAGGCAGATACTTAAATGATGGAGCCACCCAGGTGCCCCACCTTGTTTTGATCTAAAGATGGGGCACCTAAAGTGAGGGAATTTACCCATGTTACCCATGTCCTCTTAACTTACAAATAGTGGAAAGGAAATAATTCCACTTAAAAATAATGATTCCCCAAAGTTGCATCATGTATTTCTCAGTCCCCTGGTTTTTTGAAAAGTATGTTGTGTGTCATACACCCATTTCATAATCATGTCCCAGATTGAAGGCGGAGAGTCCTACAGATCATATTTTCTTTGTGGCCTACAGGTTGACTTTCAAACTGTGTCACATGTACTGGAATTGGCCCGGCACCATCAGAGTTCCAGCTCCTTGCAAGTATGCCCACAAGCTCGCTTTCCTGTCAGGACAAATCTTGCACCACGAACCAGCCATCCAGCTATGCGAGAACCTGTTCTTCCTGTGACTGGACCACCAGGCTGTGGGCTGGTTAGGGAGGTTAGAGTTCTGAACTCGGCGGCGACTCCTGCAGGAGCAAGAGAGACTGAAGGGGTTTTTGTGTTGGTGGGTTTTTTTCATCGACCCAGTAGAATAAGATATTTTTTCTTCTTTTTTTTTCTCTTTTATACCTGATAGCACCAAGAAATAAGTTCCATTCTAATTATCAGCTGGAAATTGCCTTGTGGTCTTTGTAGATCAAGTGCAGGCAGCACTGTTCCTGCGTAGATGGAGTGGTGGATGTGGGGGAGCCTCTAGGAGCCTCTGCAGCCAGCATGCCCTGTGCAGACCTGCGGGAGCAGTACTTACACCTCGGAAGTCCTGCTGACTACGCAGTTCCCATTTCTGGCGCCAGAGGTGATAATGAATGAAGTCATTTCAGGTTTCTTACAGTAGAGAGTTATTTTATTTGGGCAACTGAGAAAGGTAATAAAAAGGCTGAGGCAAAGTTTTTCAAGATACTGCTATTGCTGGCAGATGTGAAAGGCATGTAGTAAAACCAGCTGGTGGCATAGTCAGGCCCTTCTGACCTAATCCTGTCTGGGGACAGAGTTTATGACACCTGTGAAGGAGTTGGCTTTGAAGCTTTTGAAAGAGGCCTTGAACAATTCCTTAGCCTCCTGAGAGAGGCCAGATAGTTTTTTTCTGTATATTTTAGTTGCTTTACTGTGTCCCATGTTGATTTCTTCTTAAACCGCTCACCCCCAACACACATTTGCTCTGTTACTGATCTTTAATAAGCTTCAGCTTTTAAATTAAGAATCAGAACATGGTGAAATTCAACAGGTAGTAAGGTTCATGACAGAGTGAGCCTTTCTTAAACCTTTCTCCCGGATGTGTGGCCTTCTTTTCGTTGTGTTTGTAAATGGAATCACTCATTTTCCTTGCTCAATAACCTATTCCTGGGTCTTGGCTCATTTCGCTAGGAATTTTTCTGAATCCAGCTTAAGATTTCCAGAAGTCAGCTTTGGAAATCATGACACTCCTGCCAAAGTTCAGCCATTTAAGCTTCGAAAGTTGTCACTCTGCCTGTGGGTTTTTTTGTGTTTATTTTTCCCTGTTTTAAAATCTCCTAACCCCTTTGGGGTTAATTCCGTTTTAACTTGCTTTAACTGGTTTTAAAAGCCAGTTTTATTTAAACTTTTTTTTGAATTTGCTTTTATTTATATTTTGGTGTAATGGCATGGAGGGGACAAAGCAGAAATTCCCATTTTATATGACAGTGTGTGAGAAGACAAAGTTTAGCTTAAAAAACTCCTTAGAAAAAGAAAACCAAGCAAGTTTTCAGTTTGTTGTGGTGCCCAGCCTCTGCTTCAAAGTTGTGTTGAAGAACTTTGAGTGTTAATAGTCCTTAAGTGCACTTCTGGTGTCGTTTGGAGGGTAGGACACAGGGTAAGGCTAAGGCCTGGAATTTAAAACCACTGAATCAAACAAATTGGATCACTGGTCTCTGGCTTAACTGATCAGTTTTCTGATTCTCTTCAGAAGCATTTTGAATTTTGAATTTCTCTTTTGAAGTTGGATTTCCTAATACTCATTTTCTCTTATATAATCAGAAAAGACAAATGCTTGAATATAATACAAAAATTTCTTCACTTTTTATTCGTATTTTCTTGCTTTTTCAGTCTCAGTGTGAAATGATTGGGCTGTGGTGTGGGAAATAAATAAAAACAAATTTGTATAAATGTAAATTTGTGTTTGAGATAGTGCTGTTGATATATTGATATAGTTCTTTTCCTTTCTAGAACTGCAACACTTGTTAGAATTGTTAGTTTATTATTCAGTATGCAAGATGCAGCTCCAGTATTAGTAGCAAGGTAATTTCACTGGGACCTGGTAGTAAGATTTCTCGAAAAAGTCACTAACAGTCTTCTGGAGTGATAGAGGGATGTGTCTGTGTGCGTGTGTGTGTGTGTGTGTGTGTGTGTGTGTGTTATCTTGTTATTCAAATCTCTTTTCCCATCAGACAGTTTCTATTACCTATGTGAGAGCGGGCCTGAAGAGTGGCCTCTCCCTTCCCCTTTTTCTAATAATGCTTGCTTGCCCTTCTTTCTGTAACCCTTAAAAATACCTTCCCAAAGCACACCGGCTGCTTGCTTCACCGCTACATCTCCTTGTATTTATTTAGAAACTCCATTCTGAGATGGTGTAGTGTTTCTTGAACTCATTCTATTTTATTTTATTTAGATTTTATTTATTTATTAGAGAGCACAAGAACAAGGAGGGACAGGGGGAAAAGCAGACTACCCACTGAGCAAAGAGCAGATGTGGAACTTGATTCTGGAACTCTGGGATCATAATCTGAGCTGAAGACAGATGCTCAACCAACTGAGCCACACAGGTGTCTCTGAACTCATTCTAGATAGAAACTAAATTTTTTTAAGTAGGTTCAAATAAATAAAATAAAGTAGGCTCTATGTCCCATGTGGGGCTTGAACTCATGACCCCAAGATGAAGAGTCTCACGCTCTGCCAACTGAACCATCTAGGCACCCCTAGACAGAACCTAATTTCAGTGTTACGCGGCCCTTTACTTGGGCAACATTTTGTTGAATGGTATATAAAAGGAAGCAGATTTATAAATAGACTGTCTTTCTTTATTAAAAACAAAATTTGTGCCTGAAATTTCTCAGTGCTTTGAGATTACTGGAGAAGACCCTACTTTCACTTTGTGGCTCCATGCCTAGCTTTATATGAGTTTCTTAGTACGTTTTTATTTTCTTTCTTTAAAAAAATGGGGAAAATCAAGAAAATGAGAATACAAGCCATAGACTAGGAAAAAATATTTGCCAAAAACATATTTGATAAAAGACCCTAAATAAAACAACTCCTAATAATAAGAAAACAAACAACTTGATTGAAAATTGGGCAGAAGAGGGCGCTTGGGTGGCTCAGTGGGTTAAAGCCTCTGCCTTTGGCTCAGGTCATAATCCCAAGGTCCTGCATCAGGCTCTCTGCTCAGTGGGGAGCCTGCTTCTCCGTCTCTCTCTGCCTGCCTCTCTGCCTATTTGTGATCTCTGTCTGTCAAATAATAAAATCTATATAAAAAAAAAAAATTGGGCAAAATACCTGAGGAGACATCTCACCAAAGATATACAGGTGGCAAATAAGCATATTGAAAAGGTATTCAAGGACGCCTGGGTGGCTCAGTGGGTTAAGCCGCTGCCTTCGGCTCAGGTCATGATCTCAGGGTCCTGGGATCGAGGCCCGCATCGGGCACTCTGCTCAGCAGGGAGCCTGCTTCCCTCTCTCTCTCTCTCTCTGCCTGCCTCTCCATCTACTTGTGATTTCTCTCTGTCAAATAAATAAATAAAATCTTAAAAAAAAAAAAAAAAGAAAAGAAAAGGTATTCAACATCGCATGTCATTACAGAATTACAAATTAAAACAAGATACCACTACACACCTATTAGATTGGCCAAAATCCAGAGCACTGACAAGATTAAATGCTGTCAAGGATGTGGGGCAAAAGAAACTTCTGTTGTTTGCTGGTAGGAATGCAAAAATGGTACAGCCACTTTGGAAGACAGTTTGGCAGGTTTTTTTTTTTTTTACAAACATTCCACAAGACATAAGGTGACAGGATAAAAAAGCAAGACCCATCTATATGTTGAGTACAAGAGACTAACTTCAGACCTAAAGACATTTACAGACTGAAAATGAAAAGATGGAGAAGCATTTACCATGCAAATGGAAGTGAAAAGAAAGCTGGGATAGCAATACTTCTATCAGACAAAATAGACTTTAAAAGAAAGACTAACAAAAGATAAAAGAGGGGGTGCCTGGCTAGCTCAATTGGTAGAGGATGAGAATCTTGGTCTCAGGGTCAAGTGTTCAAGCCCCATGTTGGGAGTAGAGATTACTTAAAATAACAAAATGGTTAAAGTGGCAAAGGTTATATCAACTTTACTCCAATTGAAAAAAATTTTTTTTAATTTTTTAATATTAATTTATTTGACAGAGATCACAAGTAGGCAAAGAGGCAGGCGGAGAGAGAGGGGGAAGCAGGCTCCCTGCTTAGCAGAGAGCCCGATGTGGGGCTGGATCCCATGACTCTGAGATCATGACCCAAACCAAAGGCAGAGGCTTTAACCCACTGAACCATCCAGGCATGCCTGAAAAAAATTTTTTTAAGGTCACCTGGGTTGGCTCAGTTGGTTGAGCATCTGACTGTTGGTGTCAGCTTGGGTCTTATCTCGAGATTGTGAGTTGAAGCCCCGTATTGGTTCCATTGGAGCCTACTAAAAACTTTTTTGTTTTTTTAAAGAGATTTTATGTATTTATTTGGCAGACAGAGATCACAAGTAGGCAGAGAGGCAGGCAGAGAGAGAGAGGAGGAAGCTGGCTCTCTGCTCAGCAGGGAGCCTGATGTGGGGCTCAATCCCAGGACCCTGGGATCATGACCTGAGTCGAAGGCAGAGGCTTTAACAAACTGAGCCACCCAGGTGCCCCTAAAAACTTTTTTTAAAACAACAAAAAAAGGACACTATATAATCATCAAGGGAACACTCCTCTGTTGTGAAGATACAATGATTGTAATTATTTATGCACCCAACATGGAGGCACCAAAATACATAAAGCAGCTAATAATAAACATAAAAGAAGTAGTTGATAATAATATAATGATAGCAGGGGACTTTAACACCCCACTTACATCTATGGATAGATCATCCAAACAGAAAATCAATAAGGAAACAGTGGCTTTGAATGACGCATTGGACCAGATGGACCCAACAGCTATATTCAAAACATTCCAGTGGGATAACACATTCTTTTCAAGTGCACAGAGAACATTCTCCAGAATAGATCACATGTTAGGCCACAAAACAAGTCTCAACAAATTCAAAAAGATTATAAAGTCCTACCATGCATCTTTTCTGAACATGCAATATTACTAGAAAAGAAAAAATCTGGAAAGAATGCAAATACATGGGGGTGCCTGAGTGGTTCAGCCAGTTAAGCCTTCTACTCTTGGTTTCCACTCAGGTCCTGATCTCAAGGTCATGAGATCAAGCCCCACAGTGGTTCCCACTCAGTGGGGAGTCTGCTGGCAGAGGGGATTGTCTCTCTCTCTCTCCCCCTCTGCCCCTTCTTCACTCTCGTACACACACTCACTATCTTGGAAATAAATTTAAAGTCTTTTTTTTTTTTAAGATTTTATTTATTTATTTGGCAGAGAGAGATATCACAAGCAGAGAGGCAGGCAGAGACAGAGAGGGAAGCAGGTTCCCCGCCGAGCAGAGAGCCCGATGTGGGGCTTTACCCCAGGACCTTGAGATCATGACCTGAGCCCAAGGCAGAGGCTTTAACCCACTGAGCCACCCAGGTGCCCCAAATCTCTCTCTTTTTTTTTAAGATTTTATTTATCTGAGAGAGGGAGGAGAGAGCGAAGAAGCTTGAGTAGTGGAGGAGTAGAGGGAAAGGGAGAAGCAGACTCCTCACTGAGCAGGGACCCCAATGCAGGGCTCCATTCCAGGACCCTGAGATCATGACCTGACCTGAAGGCAGATGCTTAATTGACTGATCTAATAGGCGCCCCTAAATCCATAAAATCTGAAAAAAAAAAAAAAAACAAACCCAAAAACAAAAAAAAAAATGTGGAAGTTAAATAACACACTACTACGCAATGAATGAGTCAACCAAGAAATCAAAGAGGAAATTTAAAAGATGCTTGGGGAGACAATGAAAATGATAACACAATAGTCTAAAATTTTAGGATACAGTGAAAGCTTTTCTAAGATGGAAGATTATAACAATACAGGCCTTTCCTAAGAAACAAGAAAAATTCAAACAACATAACTTTATACCTAAATGACTAGGAAAAAAAAAAACCTGTAAAAGGAAGGAAATAAGAAAGATTAGGGCAGAAATAAATAGAAACTAAACTAAAAAGGGGAAAAAAAAAAAAGATCAGTGAAACCATAATCTTTCTTTGAAAATACCAACAAAATTTATAAACCTTTAGCCAGGCTCATCAAAATCTAAACCTACCATGTTGTCTGGCAATCACATTCCTTGGTATTTGCTCAAATGTGTTGAGGACTTCCGTCCACACAAAACCCTGCATGCAGATGTTTATAGCAGCTTTATTCATAATTGCTAAACCATGGAAGCAACCAACATGTCCTTCAGTAGGGGAATGCATAAATAAAATGTGGTGCATTCAGATAACGGAATATTTAAAAAAAAAAAACTATCAAGCCACAAAAAGCATGGAGAAAACTAAAAAAAAAAATTTTTTTTAAAGATTTTGTTTATTTGACACAGAGAGAGAGGGAACACAAGCAGGGGGAGTAGGAGAGGGAGTAGTAGGCTTCCTGCTGAGCAGGGATTCCCCCCCCTCCCCCCGCCCCAAAGGCGGGGCTCAATCTCAGGACCCTGGGATCATGACCTGAGCTGAAGGCAGATGCTTAAGAACTGAGCCACTGAGGTGCCCCTTAAATGTTTATTATCAAGTGAAAAGCCGATCTGAAAAGGCTGTATGATTCCAACTATATGACATTCTGGAAAAGGCAAAACTTAAGGAAACAGTGAAAAAATCAGGTTGGGGAGAAGGAGGGATGAATAGGCAGAGCACAGAGGATTTTTAGGGTAAGGAAACTATTCTGTATGATACTGTAATGGTAGATACATGTCCTGTGTTCATCTAAACTGTAGAATGAAAAACACTAAGCATCAATCCTGATGTAAACTATGGACTTCGGGTGATTATGATGTGTCATTGTGGGTTCGACAGTTGTGACACGGGAGCCATTTCTGGTGGGAGATGATGGTAATGGGGGAAGCTGTGTGTCATGGGAAATCTCTACTTTCCACTCAGTTTTACTCACCAGAATGAGCAAAACTGCTCTGAAATATATGTTTTTAAGTGAGTAAACTAGGGAGATGTCTGGCAATGTGTCAGACTGAATTGACCATACTGACAAATGTTGGTCAAAATAGGAAAAAACAAGGGAGGGAAGGAAGAAGGGAAGAAAATATAGAGGTACAAGAAAGAGAGGGAAGCCGGAGAGGTAATAGTTGATGATGACAAACACAGCTCCCAGGATTAGGGACAAAAGTGCAGGGGCAAGAGCACTGAGGATTTGCATTCTAGTTAAGGATGGAAGATGCCTGTGAGGTGCTGGATTACAAAATAGAGTCGTGCCCCCCCGCCCCCCCCCCCCCGTTCCCGCCCTGCCCCGACAAAGAGAGCTGGATCCTGAAAGAGACCCTGCCAACCATCCTGGGGTGGCAACAAGGAACTTTGGGGTAAACAGGCATTCATGAGAAAGCCCAAAGCCTGGGCCACATGCACATAAACATTGTCTGAATTTATATTACTGGCATGTGGAAGAACCACAAGCTGAAACATCACCGTGAAGATTGGCTCAGACTAGTGAGAGGAACTAGTGCAGTCAACTAGTGCAGCACGGAGAGGTACAGTGGGAACTATGCAAGAAATGAGACTGGAGAGAATGAGAAGCTCCAGTATTTGTCTAATAGGAGCTCCTGCAGTTTAAAGGGGGAAAGAATGAGTGGGAAAATATGAAAGATATAAAGGTGGAATTTTCCAGAATTAGAGACAAATATCAACCCTCTTCTTGAAGAACCTGAGGCTAAAGAAAAGCACATTCACTTCTAAATGTAATGTAAAACTATAGAACCCCCAAAGACAGAATCTTAGCAACGATTGGAGGTTAAAGATAGCTGACAAAGAAAGGTTGTCAAACTAACAGCTCACTTGTCATCAGTCACAACAACTGCTTAATGCAAAGGAATAGTAACTTAAAAATGCACCGTCAACTTGGAATTCTGTTGCCAGATAAACATTCATTCAAAGGCAAGGACAAAAATAATGGTATTTTCTAATAAAGATCAGAGCAGAAATTAGTGAAATAAATGAAATGAGGGGTGCCTGGGTGGCTCAGTGTGTTAAAGCCTCTGCCTTCAGCTCGGGTCATGATCCCAGGGTCCTGGGATAGAGCCCCGAGTCCGAGTCCGGCTCTCTGCTCAGCGGGGAGCCTGCTTCCCTTCCTCTTTCTCTGTCTGACTCTCTGCCTACTTGTGATCTCTGTCAAATAAATAAATAAAATCTTAAAAAAAAAAAGAAATGAAATGAAAATAGATGAATAATATATAAATAATGATATGAATAATGAAATAATGAAAAAATAATATGAATAAAGAAAATAGAAAAATAAGACTTGGTTATTTAAAAAGGTTAACAAAATGGGCAAACCTTTAGCCAAGAGGGAAAAAAAGACTCAAATTACAAAAATCAGGAATGAAAGAAAGGATTACTGACCTGACAGAAATAAAAAGATTATAAAGGGAATACTATAAACAGAATTAGAGACAAACATCAATCCTCTATATGCTAAGAAACTAAGTTATCTTAGATGAAATGGGAAAATTCCTATATTTGCTACTCAATCAGGTGTTATTTTTTATCAGTTGTCTTTTTTGTCTGCCCAAACCATTAGATGAGGCGCCTGGGTGGCTCAGTCATTAAGCACCTACCTTCAGTTCAGGTGATGATCCCTGGGATCCCGTCCCGCATTCTCCCTCTCTCTCTGCCTGCTGCTCCCCCTGCTTGTGCTCTCTTCGTGTGTGCGTATGTATCAAATAAATAAAATCTTTTTTTTTTTTTAAGATTTTACTTATTTATTTGACAGAAATCACAAGAAGGCGGAGAGGCAGGCAGAGAGAGAGGAAGGGAAGCAGGCTCCCTGCTGAGCAGAGAGCCCGATGCGGGACTCCATCCCAGGACCTTGAGATCATGACCTGAGCCGAAGGCAGCGGCTTAACCCACTGAGCCACCCAGGCGCCCCTCAAATAAATAAAATCTTTAAAAAAAATTATACGATAACAGAAGTGACTGAAGCTAAAGTCATTCTAACTCTTGGCTAACAGAGTGTGAGGTGCTGGTCCTCTGACATGATTCACGTTTCCTCTGATCCTCTTAAACTCATTACACCAGGCCAAACGTGGAAAACTCATTTTCCCCTTGAAAATATCTTAAAGGGGCACCTGGGTGGCTCAATGGGTAAAAGCCTCTGCCTTCGGCTCAGGTCATGATCTCATGGTCTTGGGATCGGGCCCCACATCAGGCTCTCTGCTTAGCGGGGAGCCTGCTTCCCCCATCTCTCTGCCTGCCTCTCTGCCTACTTGTGATCTGTTAGATAAATTAAAAAAAAAAAAAAAGTATCTTAAAAACCTGGTCATTGATTTCTCTCTTCAGTGTCTTTCAACTGACCTGAGGGCTAGGGATCCAAAAGAGGATCTTTGCCCCACCTGCTGATCAAGTTGCCTACCTTGTCAACACAAACCATAGAGGGGTGTTTGGTTTTCTGAGCCCCCAGTCCTCAGGCCTGGGGTCTTATTTCTCTGCCTTTTTTTGCAAAGGATGTTCATTCACCTCAGCTATGGGCGATCTGCATATCTTTTGGCTGGTATTGTGGTAACTTGTCAGAAAGGAAATAGTCATGAAAATGTCTGGTTTTTGTGCTTAGTTCCCTTAAATATCATCCAACATGGAACTTCTAGTGAGCTGGCCTATTCATTCATCCAACAAATACTGAGAATCTTTCACATGCAAGATGTAATGTTAAGGGATGCAAGTATATACAGAAATCTTTGGTAATCAAGATAGTTTAAGGTCTAATAAGGAGGTGAGAGAGTAATTTTTTTTAAAGATTTAAAAAATTGATTTGACCGAGAGCACAAGCAGGGTGAGTGGCAGGCAGAGGGAGAGGGAGAAGCAGGCTTCCCTCTGAGTATGGGGCCCCGTGGGTCTGGATCCCAGGACTTTGGGATCATGACCTGAGCTGAAGGCAGATGCTTAACCAACTGAGCCACCTGGGTACCCCCAAATGAAATAATTTTTAAGGGGAAAATGCAAGTATCATAAATCGTATGAAAATGTTTTAATTCAGGACCCAATAATGGGTCCTGAAATAAATTTAGTTGGCTTGTTACCACTTTTTAAAAGATTGAAATAGAATATAAAATATCAGTACATTGTCTGTACTAATGAAATTTTTAAAAACTTGTTTGCTGTATTATTTATACTCGAGTTGTTATTTATAGTGGAGTGTAAAAAATATTTTTTTAAAGATTTTATTTATTTATTTGACAGCAGGAGAGGAAACACAAGCAGGGGGAGGGGCAGAGGGAAAAGGAGAAGCAGGCTCACTGCTGAGCAAGGAGCCCAATGTGGGGCTTATCCCAGGACCCTGGCATTATGACCACAGCCAAAGGCAGATGCTTAAGGAATGAGCCACCCAGGCACCCCTGTAAAATATATTTTTTTAAATATTTTATTTATTGACAGAGAGAGAGAGATCACAAGTAGGCAGAGAGGCAAGCAGAGAGAGAGGAGGAAGCAGGCTCTCTGCTGAGAAGAGAGCCTGATGCGGGGCTTGATCCCAGGACCCTGAGATCATGACCTGAGCCGAAGGCAGAGGCTTAACCCACTGAGCCACCCAGGCGCCCCTGTAAAATATTTTTTAATGTGGGTTACAATCAAGAAAGTTTGAAAGGGTAGATCAAATGTGCTACAGAAGAATCAAGAAGCTTTCTGAAGTGGCTTTGAAGAGTTAGGATTTTAACAAGTGAAAATAAGAAGAGGACTAATAAAGGCTAATAAGAAGAAGGGCATTATGTAAAAAGAGATATAGAACTGGGTACCCAAACATGGCACTAGGCATAAAAAATTGAGTACTACTAGGCAACGAGGAGAGACTTAGGGTTCATCTACAGAATTTTGTGTGGGGGTGGATAAGGAGAGTTAAAACCTTTTGATTTTAAGCTGTGTTAATAATTAATTGTATTCCCCTAATGGATTACTGATAGCTTATCAGCTTTGGTGGACTTTGGCAACTCTACCCTTCGTCTGGTTACAAACAAGTGAAGTGCTGCCATAGGCCCTGTGGTGGGGTGTCTTGTCCTGCCTGCCCTCTTGTCTGTCTCTCTGAAAGGAGCCTGTTCCCCTGGGTGCAGTACTGACATCTTGCTGGAGAAGTCATGGCATTGTTTTTGGACCTCAGGTTTAAGAAGAGATTAACACCCCTGTGCAATCTGCATTTAAGGGCTTAATACTTTTCAGAGCTGTATGTGTTAGAAGCATGCTTATTTTGTTTAATCCCTGGGTGAGTTTCTCATTCCTTTCCCAGTACTTTAAGGAAAGGAAGGAGTGGTATAGATTGGACCATTTCTGACAGCCCATTGGAGATGGGATTGAGTCCCAGTGGATGACATAATGTCTGAAAAAATACTCTGAGTTTAACCAAGAAAGACAAATATAAAGGGTTATTACAAAGATGAAGGGGCTCTGAGGGAAATTCTGCAAGATACCATTACTTTGAAATCACTTAGAAAATGAGAGGAATATCATCCCACCCCTTATCCAACTGGAGCACTGTAATTACAGTATGAGGATAATTGAACTTTAGAAAAACCCAGGGCCGAGCTAGTCTCTTCAAGAGTGGCATAAACACTCTGGCCTGCTGGCTTTGTTTCAATTCTTTCCCTTCCCGTCACTACCCAGTACTTTGGAACTGATGAAGTTCTAGAACCTAGGTGAGGTTTGGTGGGCTGAGGTCCGGAGCCGATGACCAAGAAAGAATTCTTGAGACATCTTTGGTGCAAAATGGTGGTTTATTAAAGAACGGGGACAGGACCCGTGGGCAGGAAGAGCTGCTGCCCCGGGTTGTGGAGCTCTGCAAGTTAACTATTTGCTTATTGTTCATGGCAGTCAGGGCTGCCTGAGGGATGCTACACTTATGGAAGGGAAAGGGTGAAGAGGGGGTGCAAGGCGCCAGCTTTTGCTTTGTCCTCAGCCAGCCTCCTGCTCCCTCATCAGAACGAGCTGTTAACGAGCCCCAGATTCTTCCAGCTGCGTGCTCTAGAGATTGCTTTCCTTTTATCGTTAGCACTGACTGCCAGCAGGAGGCTTCCTCTCTCCCAAACTCTGCAGAGTGGGATATGGTCCCCCTTCCCTGAGCAAATTCACAGACACCCTAAGTGCCAGGGAGGCATCAGTCATTGAGGTAAAACTGGGACATGGGTACTAACTGGCTGCAGTTCTGCTTCAAGACCTTTCCTTTGGGTCCCCTAGACCCAGGTGGCAGCTGGTTTAGCTGTAGAGGAAATAATCATGATGTCCAACAGAACAGAACAATGGGAGTTTAATGGGTGGCTTATTTTCTCAAGAAATTAGCATTTCCGAGGCCTGATATCCATCTCAATAGGACTATCCTACACCGGAAGAGACTCCTAGGACAAGCCGCACTCCAAAATTAACATTTCTCCCAGTTTGGGATTAAGAAATACAGCACCCTTAGAGAGCCTGATTATTTGGGGGGTGCGATGCGACATGCATGGTTTATTTGCAACTCGAGTCGAAAATTTTTGTTTTTATTTTTGTTCTTTTGGCTGGTTAAAATATGCAGAAGAAACATTGTGTATGGGTGCGTCCCCTTCTAGGGTACATTTCAGAACTGAGCTGGGGGTGAGAAGGTTTTTACATCAATCAAAAGTCAAGATATATACATACATATCGGGTGAGTAGCAGTCTTACTGCTAAGCGATGGAGGCCAGGTTGTAAGAGCTTCCCACGTTGAGAGGGAAAGGTCTTAATGGAAGTTTCCAAGGGAAGGAGGAGTCTACGGGGCCTCAGTGAATGAAGAATGGAATTCGCGTAAGGGCTAGAAGACGAAGCTGCTGCGGCTAGGATCCCGGCGAGCTAGCTCTCAGCCTGGGGCGGCAAGGCGCCAGCGCCGGGCCGGGCCTAGCGGGCCGCCAGCCGGCTGACAGCTCGCGCACGTCGCCCCACGGCCCGCGGGGGTCCCACGTGGCAGGCCCTGGGGAGAGCAGGGTGGGGCGAGGGCGAGGTTTTGGGCGGGGGCGGGGCCAAGGCCCGGGGGTGGGCCCGGCCGCTGACGCGCAGGCTTATAGCGGGGCATGCGCAGCGGTGGCGGGGACGGACGCAGACAGCGGGGCTGGGGCACGCGGGCTCCCTCCGCGGACGCACCGACTCGGGTACCGCCGGCGCTGCGGCTCGCGCGAGGGCCTGGCTTGTGAGGTTGCGCGGAGCACAGGTGGCGTCCTCCCGAGCTTCAGGTGAGGGCGGAGGGCGTGCGTGCGTGCGTGCGGGACCGCGCAGTGCTGAGGAGTGGGGCATCGCGCGGAGAAGCGGCGCGCCTCCAAGTCTCGGGGTCACCGGGTGGGGGCGGGGGCCCGGCGGCGCCCGCCGAGGACTGGGAGCTGGGCTCCGGATTCCGAAGCCTCGGGCTAGACCAGGGAGGCGCCCCGGGGCACCCGCACATGCGCCCGGACGCTGGATGGAGGGGACACCTGGCCGCGGTGCCACGATGGGGGTTAAGTTGGTGGCAGCTGCTGTCTTTTCGGCAGGAGATCGAGGGATGTGGGAGCCAAAGAAGGGTGTCCGGAACGTGGACAGCCGCACTAAAAGCCCAAAGGGCTTTCTGGAGCCCATAGATAGGAGAAAAAGCAGAGAGCAATGGGCAAATCTGGTGGGCAGCTCCGATGGGACACTTGTCTCTGGACTTTGCTTTCCGGGAACTGTGTCCCCCAGCCCATCCCACCCGGCCGAATCGCCAACCAGCAGAAGAAAAATGACCCAAATCTCCCGGATGACTAGTACCGAGAGCTGGAGGGACTGTGCGAAACCCTGACCTGGCTTACCCCGTGGGCATGGTTTTTTTTTTTTTTTTTAGTTATTTTTGGTCCTGCCGACCAAGTTGGGCGATCTGGCCCAGACTGCCCTCTCTTGGTGGGTTAGGGCAATGGGACAAAATAGCCATCCAGCACTTTCACCTTGTGATTTCTGAGATTCAATTAAAGCCAAGAAAATTTTCTCGACTCGGAGTTGTGGCTTCAGTTTTGAGAATCTAGTGTCTCCTAGGGTCTGGGGGTCCAATAGGACGGTGTGGGCATGATTTGATGAGGGCAGAATGCTCACCTGGGGCATAAGGAATGGTGGGGGCTTTTCCTGGAGCCACCCTGGATTTGGTTTTGACTTCGGAATCACTCTTCCCAAGGAACCACAGGCACGTGGTAGGCTACTGAGAAGTGGTGGTGATAAGGTGTACTGTGTACTGGTCTGGTTATCTTGGTCCCTGTCCCAGCTCTGCTCTTAACTTGCCCTGTGACCTTGGGAAGGGGTCAGTGCTGGGTCAGAATAGATCTCTCACCTACAGCATCTGTGATTAATCCTTAACTCTTGAAACAAGAGCCATAAAAGGTGAGAGGAAATTGATGATGAAGCAAGAGAGAGGATGTCCAAAATTGTGACTTTTAGAAGCTGTAATTAAAAACTACATACTCCATTTCTTGTTGGAGGTGGGCTTTTCCCAAATTGTGTGGTAGCCAGGAGATAGACTAGTGGTACTCTTTCTGCCTTTGGTTTGCAGGTGTGACTAAAGGGCATCAAACAGAATTAATGGCCTTGTCGTTTAGGCAAGAAGAGTAAGAACTGTAGGCTCTATGGCTCTCTGAGTAGTCCTCGTCTCTCTCAGTACGTCAATACACAGGGCCCAGTCTGTGCTCGGCTCTGCAGTGGCCACTGCCAGGTGCAAGGAGGGGATGAGGCCTGGCTCCTGCAGACTCCTGATGAGGAGAGAACATCCAGACGTGAATAAAGTAGCCACACAAGAGGGGCCACACTGTTGTGTTCAGTTAAGTTAGGAAAAGACAGCACTCTACTGGAGATGGTGTGAGGTGGTGGGAGATTCTGGGCTTTTGAACCAAATCAATCTGCCCAAATCCTGGCCCCATTACTCTCCAGCAGGGTGGTTTCGTAACCTCTGTGGGCCTGTTCTCCCTACCGTGAAGCACGTTGTGATTGTTCCTGGAACACAGTAGAGGTTTCAGCAGCAGCGGCAGCAGCATCTCTGTGGGATGGGGTATTATTTAGGGGTTCTAGAAACTAGGTAGGTTGGGTTGTAGGAGTGGTATCAGTGCAGACTTGGGCCTGATTCATCTCCTCCTTGGGAACATGGATGCAATTTCCCTGCCTCTGGTAAGCTGCTTTTCTGTGCCCTTCGGGGGATTGTTCCACAGAATCACTGGACATAGGGGAAAAGGGTTCCTCGCTACCTTTAGTTTTGGGAGCTGTTGTGATTTCTTTAGGTAGCAGAAGTACTCCTTTACTGGGCTGATAATGGGCTGGAGGGACTAACATTGTGTGTGGGGGTTTGCAGGTATATGTCAGTCACTGGACTGGTTCTATTTTCAAACCCTTCCCACAGTCTTCCTTTTTCCTTACCTGCTCATATCCCACTCAGTTCCGGGAGGAACCTGAAATCATGTCCAGTGTTCACAGGATCTTGGGATCTAAGTAGTAGTGCTGTGAATAGAGTTAATATGTCTGAGAATTGGGACCCCTTTTCTCCACTGCGTTAAAATAATTCAGCCCGTTAGTGTGAAAGAAGTAATGCTTAGGCATCTTGCAGAACTAAAGACAGCAGGATGTTGAACTGCAAGGATTTTGAGAATCTTTTAAAGTCTAGGCTCTTTGTTTTACAACTAATGTAACTAGATTGTTTTACAACTAAAGAAACTAGATCTAGAGAGGTTAATGGGTCACATTAACCAAGTCACTTTGCTTGCTAGTGACCATGAGGCTTAATGGCGAAGACCATCAAGGGTTCTGTTTTTATTTGTAAATGTGATAATGAAATTGGTAATTCTCCTTGAAAATGTGAAGAGGAAGGAGCCAGTTATCCCCTATGCCTACTTAGGGGGAAGAAATTCCCTTTACTTGCGTGGATAAAAGTTTCTTCTGTTTCTCCTTGTTTATTTATTTATTTTTTTAAAAAGGTTTTATTTATTTATTTGACAGAGACACAGTACGAGGGGGAACCCAAGCAGGGGGATGTGGGAGAGGGAGGGAGAGGCAGGCTTCCTTGCCCAGCAGGGAGCCCGATGTGGGACTTCATCCCAGGACCCTGGGATCATGACTTGAGCTGAAGGCAGACACCTAATGATTGGGTCACCCAGGCGCCCCAGTGCAGGAGTCGTCTTCTTCTCTTTCCAGAATACTTGGAGACATGTGAGGGTAGGGACTGGATGTGGAAGGGTCACACTGCTGGGGCCCCAGCCAGGAATGGCTAAATGTCTACAGTGGGACTTGTCTGACCTGGAGGCTGGTGGTTTGGCAGAATGCCAGCAGATAAGGAGTTCAGAGTCTGCTGCCAGCCAGGGGCCTCATGCCCTCCCGGGAGCCAGCAGGACAGCCTTCCTACAAGATCTCTGAGACCCCGCTGCCTTGTCCCCACCCTTGCTGTGGTCATTGAGCCTTTCAGAGGCAGAATACACTCTGGGAGGCCCACAAAGGGGGAGGGAGAGTGGCCATAGAATCAGCCTGGAGAGAGCCTGGCATGCCCAGCAGTGGGAAACTATTCCCTGCCTTGGAAACTTCAAGGTCTGACTGCGTTCTCAGGCCTAACCACCTTCCACCAGCATCTGGCCCAGGAGAATGTTGGAGTTTGATGGAATGAGAAGGTGACAGTCCCGAATTTGTTAACCATTGGATCCCTAGGAGCTCTTAGGCAAGGCACTTGGTGTTAGTAGTTAATAAAAAGTCAGTTTAAAGTGGAGGGTTTTAAAACAATCCACGTTTTAAACAATTCATTTTACTTTAAAAACATATGCATGTATTTTTTTACTCACCAAAATTGATTTAGGACTGAGTCCTTTTTCTTGAGTTCTGGGTACTCTAATTAAGTTTGGAAATTCTTTTTTTTGGATTTTATTTATTTATTTATTTGACAGAGATCACAAGCAGGCAGAGAGGGAGAGGGAAGCAGGCGCCCCGCCGAGCAGAGAACCCGATGTGGGGTTCGATCCCAGGACCCTGAGATCATGACCTGAGCTGTAGGCAGAGGCTTTAACCCACTGAGCCACCCAGGTTCCCAAGCTTGCAGATTCTATATAAAAATTCTACATGCCACCTGCAGTTTTCTCACATTTCATTTTATTTCTTTTTTTTTTTTTTTTTAAGAAGATTTTATTTATTTATTTGACAGAGAAATCACAAGTAAGCAGAGAGGCAGGCAGAGAGGGGGAAGCAGGCTCCCTGCTGAGCAGAGAGCCCCATGCGGGGCTCAATCCTAGGACCCTGAGATCATGACCCAAGCTGAAGGCAGTCGCTTAACCCACTGAGCCACCCAGGTGCCCCTCGTTTTATTACTTTTAAAGATTGTATTTATTTATTTGAGAGACTGAGCAAGTGGTTGCATGAGCAGGGGGGAGGGGCAGAGGGTGAGAGGGAGAAGCAGGCTCCCTGTTGAGCAGGGAGCTCCACATGGGGTCTGATTCCAGGGCCCTGAAGATACACCCTTAACGGACTGAGCCACCTAGGTGGCCCGACATTTCCTTTTATTTTATTAAATTTTTTTTTCACTAGGCTTTATTCACATAGTTGAAAAATCAAAAGGTTAAAAACAATGTATACATTCACACACACACTTGGTATTCAGTGCAACACCGTACCCTGCCCCCCCACCCCTCTTTTTCGCAGATGGTTCTGGTTAGCACGTTAGACGTGTTGTTTAGCCCCTGGATGTTTTCACCTAGCAACTGTGTTGGATCTTTCCATATGACACTTGGGTCATTTTTTTATTGTAGCCACACAATATTCAGAATATGGAAGTATGGTGATACTTTAACCAATGTACATAAGTCATCTCTCTCTGTCCCTGAACTATGTTGTTTCCATTATTTTGTCTATTCTGTTATTACCTACAACGCTGCAATGAATAACTTTGTACAAATGACTTTTCCTACATGTGTAATTACGACTTGAAGAAATTCTCAGAAGGGGGATTCTGGGTAAAAGGCCATATACATCTGTTCATTAGTTTTTCTTAAAGAATATAAAAGACATTTGCCGGGAGCCTGGGTGGCTCAGTGGGTTAAGCCGCTGCCTTCGGCTCAGGTCATGATCTCAGGGTCCTGGGATCGAGTCCCGCATCGGGCTCTCTGCTCAGCAGGGAGCCTGCTTCCTCCTCTCTCTCTGCCTGCTTGTAATCTCTCTCTGTCAAATAAATAAATAAATCTTTTTAAAAAAAAAAAAAAGACATTTGCCTATCAGTCTGCATGTAGAAACCTACTTTTTTTTTTTTTTTTTTTTTTTTTTTTGAGATTTTATGTTTTTGAGGGAGAAGGAGAAGCAGGTTCCCCTCCAAGTAGGGAGCCCAGTACAGGGCTGGATCTCAGGACCTTGATATCATAACCTGAGCCGAAATCAGATGCTTAAGTGCCCCCTTTCCCCTCATTTGTAACATGTCTTTCTAGATGAGCAGTTCTCAGACTTTCTGATCCTAGAATTCTTTAATATTGTCTTTTGTTTATGTGCCAAGTCTTTTGATATTTGCTGTGTTAAAAATTAAAACAGATTTGGGGCACCTGGGTGGCTCAGTCAGTTAAGCATCTAGTTCTTGGTTTCGGCTAGGGTCTTGATCTCAGCGTTGTAAGATTGAGCTCGGTGTTGTGCTTTGAGCTTGGTGTGGAGCCTGTTTGGGATTCTCTCTCTCCCTCTCCCCCTACCTCCCTTCCAGATTAAAACATTTAAAAATAATAAATGCAAGATCATTACATGTTAACATAGAAAGCACATTTTTATGTAAGTACCTGTTTTCCAAGAGTTAAAAAATGGAGAACAGGATGGCATTGTTTTTACATCTTTGCAGATCTACAGAATTTCAAAATAATGATTTATTAGATGATGAGATAGCAGAGATTGTAATAGGTATAATGTAAGTTTGCTGGTAAAGACTCAGTTGAAGTCTTGAGAACAAAGTGAGTTAATCTCTAAACATACATATTTATACCCGAAACTTCTGCCATAGAAATCTTTCAAAACTAAGACTTCTATATTCACCACACTTCATGTAGCCTCTGAAAAATGAGAGTGAAAAGGCTTTCAACATCTTAATATTATAACGAAAGTCGTTTTTAACTGGTAGACCTCCCAAAATGGTCTCAATGACCCCAGGTGTCCTCTAAGACCAGAATTTCAGAATTACTGTTCTAGAGCACTGAATTTTCATAGAAAACAAACCTTTTTCTTTCTGCACCTACGTTTCAGTTACTGTTTAATTAAATTATAGTCACAAAAACAAACAGAACTAGTGTAAAAAGGTTTGGGCATAGGCACAGCAGACTTGCCAAATGTGACCTCTGCTGGTGAGAGCAGAAAGGTGATTTGCTGGAGGATGTACTGGGGCAGGGCAAACCAGTGGAGCTCAGCTGAGAGCCTCTGCCCTGTGAAGATAGGTAAACCTTGTCTCTGATCTGAAGATGCTTGCAAAGGCCTTGCGGAGATGCACTGACAACATGTGGAAGGTTATGTGCTGTCTTGTGGGTTTAAGCTACAGTTGAGTGAAGCAGGTGAGATACTTAAGCAGACTGGAAGAAGGTGAAGTGCTTAGGGCAGGAGTGGTCAGGGAAGGCTTCCTGGAGGTGGAATTAAGCCAAATTTTGAAAGCTATGAAGAAAGGAAAGCTGGAAGAGGGGTCCTGGTGAGGAGGCACAAAGATGGATGATCTGGGGCAGGGGTGATCAGCATAGGCCGCAGGTTGGTAGTGATAGAGGGAAGGGCTGGTGACAGACATGCCTGGAAATTTAGGTTGGACCCAGGGCTTTTGAAGGGCTCTGGGGTCTGAGGTACTGATACTCACTCTGAGAAACCTTAGCTGTTCCATGTCAAAAACTTAACAGCTCTCTTTCAGCAGCCCTCTGTCTTGGGGTCCAGCCTGCTCCTACCTAGAATAACGACTCTGTGACCCCAGATCTAGATCTTTTGCACCAGTCCACTTAAACTGCCACCTCCTGCCTCCTCTTAGCCCTCAGAGGCAGGGAACACCTTTCTATCCCATCTTAACACGGACCTCTCTACCTTAAAAGCCTCTTCCAGAAACTTTGATTAGTCATACTCCACAGCATCCCCAAGCAACTATTTGGTATTTTTGAAAAAATTTTATTATTTTATTTTTTATTTTAAAGATTTTGTTTATTCTTTTTTTTTTTTTTTTTTAAGATTATTTATTTATTTATTTATTTGACAGAGAGACATCACAAGTAGGCAGAGAGGCAGGCAGAGAGAGAGAGAGGAGGAAGCAGGCTCCCTGCTGAGCAGAGAGCCCGATGCGGGACTCGATCCCAGGATGAGATCATGACCTGAGCCGAAGGCAGCGGCTTAACCCACTGAGCCACCCAGACGCCCGATTTTGTTTATTCTTTTGAGACACATACAGCACAAGCAGGGGGAGAGGGAGAGGGAGAAGCCAACTCCCCAGCTGAGCAGGGAACCTGACATGGGGCTCGATCCTAGGACCTGGCGATCACAACCTGAGCTGAGGGCACCTAGCTATTCAACCAACCAAGCCACCCAGGTGCCCCTGAAAATTATGTTTTTTTTCTGATTGTCAAAAGTAACGCATTGTAAAGAAAACTTATTGTAAAGAAAAGAATAAAGAAGTATTGGAGAAAAAGTTTGTAATCCTATGGCCCTGAGGCAGCCTCTGTTCACAAAATACCTGTTCCCTTGTAATTGTTTTTCATGATATGATGGGGTATCTATCTCCCACTGTACGTTAGCATCAAAATTTCTCCTGAAGCATTTAGTCTGCCTTTTGGCTCGAAAAATATCTTAGGCAGCCATTTCCTTTTAAACTTTTTATTTTGAACTAATTTTAGACTTAAGGAAAAGTTGCAAAAAAATACAGCAGAGTTCCTTCATATCCCTCACCCTGTAGTACAATTATCAAGAAGAGGAAATCAACATTGGCAAATATAATTTAACCAAACTGCAGGGCTTCTTGAAATGTGGCCAGTATTTTCGCTACTGCCTTTTTTCTCTTCCAGGATCCCATGTTGCGTTTAGTTGTTACTTCTTCTTAGTCTCCTCTAGTATCTGACAGTTCCTGTGTCTTTCTTTCTTAGAATGGGGTCATGCATTTTGGGCGAGAATATCACAAAAATGATATTGCGTCCTTTCAGAGCATCCTGTCAAGGCACTCAGGATGTGAGTATGTCTGAATACTGGTGATGTGTTCTTTCACTTGGTCCAGCTGGTGTCTGCTAGACTTCTAACACTGGAAAAATTACTATTTCTCCCATGGTGAATCCTTTTATGCCTCAAATCTCTTTGGCCAGGAAGAGCCTGTCTCTTTCCAGTGCTCACCTGATTAGTTCTGGTCACATAAAGTAATTTCTCTGTCTTAAGGTTAATGAATTTGGTCAGCTAACACCAGCAAAATCCCTTCTGCCAGATAATGTAACATAGTAACCGGAGTGATACCTCATATTTACAGGGCCTACCCACAAGCAAGGGCAAGGGTCATGGGGGGTCATCTTAGAATTCTGCCAGCCATAGCAAGAGAACCCCAGGTAAAAACAATCAGGCATTAATTCCAGCACTGAAGCATTTGCTTCCCATGGCTGCTTTAGCAAATTTATCACAAATTGGGTAGCTTGAAACAGCAGCAATGTGTCCTCTCACAGTTCTGGAGGCTAACTTTCTAAATCAAGGTATCAGCAGTACTATACTCCCTCTAAAGGCTCTAGGAGAGAATCCTTCCTTGCCTCTAACAGCTTCTCTTGGCTCCAGGTGTTCTTTGGCTCATTTCAATGTCTACCTCCATCTTCACATATCCTTCTCTGTGCCCCTCTGTCCAAATCTCCCTCTCCTATATCTTGTAGAGATACCAGTCATTAGGGCCCACCCTAAATACAGGATGATTTCATCTCAAGATCC
Organism: Mustela nivalis; assembly: GCF_964662115.1. Taxonomy (NCBI): domain Eukaryota; kingdom Metazoa; phylum Chordata; class Mammalia; order Carnivora; family Mustelidae; genus Mustela; species Mustela nivalis. The sequence goes on along the minus strand of NC_139023.1, from coordinate 161,424,163 downwards.
TTAACTAATTATATCTGCAAAGATCCTATTTCCAAATAAAGTCACATTCTGAAGTTTTGGGTAGACATGGATTTGGGGGGATGTTTTTCAACTCACTACACTCAGGATAGGGAGAAATGTCCTGTATAGACTGTCATTCACAGAGTTGCAAAAGAAAAGGGAGGCTTCTTTTTAGACCTAAGACCAAATTCGGGCTTTGCTGTTGAGGCCAGGGCCCAGCCTCAGCCTGCCTGCTCCCCTCCTTTGACTCAGATCTGAGAACCAAGCAGAAATTTGAAAGCTGGCCTCTGAGGTCCTTCATGCTTGGGATCCAGACCAGCAACTCTGCGTTAACAACGTGCGTGTTCATGGAGCTCTCACTGAGCACTAGTTTCCATGTAGGATGGGCAGGGCAGAGGTGGTGGGAACCATTTGGTAGGGAAAGGGGTGATCTGACTTCAGAGAGTTTAGATAAATCACAGAATGTTAATTGCTAGTCCTGTCTAGTACAGCAGTCCTGAAATGTCAGACCAGTGCCCCAGACTACAGTCCAGATGATCTCTCAGACCTAGATGTACAGATACTTGGATCTCATCAAAGAAGCCCTGATCCAGGAGAACTGAGGTGAGGCCCTGCTCACTTTAAGATTTTAAAATAAAACTTAAGATTTTATTTACTTAGGAACCAGGCACAAATGTAGTGCAGCCCAGGGCAGATGAGGATTGCAGTCCACCTCCAGATTCGTGCAGGGGAGGAAAAAGCCTTCTCACTTGGTCGTCATTAAGCCTTTCGTCTTTCCCAACTGGAGTCTAAAATTAACTTTCTTCTTAAAGTAATACATGTTCATTGTAAAAAATGCAGATGAATAAAACGATAACAGATGTAAGCATTAAATCCATCATCAGAAGATAACAATTATGCGTTTTTAGTCTTTCTCTGAATGAATACAGCTTAAGGAAAGATGGTCTGCTGTATCTACAGTTTAATGGGCTCTTTTTTTTTTTTTTTTTAAATTTATTTATTTGACAGAGAGAGATCACAAGTAGGCAGAGAGGCAGGCAGAGAGAGAGAGAGGAGGAAGCAGGCTCCCTGCTGAGCAGAGAGCCTGATGCGGGACTCGATCCCAGGACCCTGAGATCATGACCTGAGCCGAAGGCAGCGGCTTAACCCACTGAGCCACCCAGGCGCCCCTAATGGGCTCTTTTTATTTTTTTTCCACTTCCCATATCATGAACATCTTTCCATGTTAATCTTCCCCCAAATAACTAATATTAATTGAACAGTTACTGTGTGTTGGCACTTATAATTCAGTATCTCATTATCTACTCTTAAGTAGGGACCATTAGTAGGCTTTGTTTTTCTTTATAAGGACTGCAAGTCTCCTTGACCCAAGTTTTGAAGCTAGTAAAAGCAGACTAGGATTTGCACTGAGGTCTCTCTCACTGAGAGCCAAAGTGCCTAATCTCTGTGCTCAAACATGTTTTGTTACATGGATTGCCTTACTCTAGCAGTTTAAGTGTGTTGTACATTTATTTATTTTAAGGATTTTTTATGTTTATTTGAGAGCGCATATGAGTATGTGTGAGCATGAGTGGAGGGAGGGCCAAAGAGGAGGGAGAGAGAATCTTGAGCAGACTGTGCTGAGCATGGAGCCCAAAGTGGGGCTCAGTCCCATGACCCTGAAACCAAGAATCAGATGTTCAGATGTTCAGCAGACTGAGTCACCGAGGCACCCCTGAGTTTTTATTTCTTTTACTTTAAGATTTTATTTATTTATTTAACAGACAGAGATTGCCAGTAGGCAGAGAGGCAGGCAGAGAGAGAGAGGGAACAGGCTCCCTGCTGAGAAGAGAGCCCGATGCAGGGTTGATCCCAGGACCCCAAGATCATGACCTGAGCTGAAGGCAGAGGCTTAACCCACGGAGCCACCCAGGCACCCCTAAGATTTTATTTTTAAGCAATCTTTACACCCAGTGTGGGGCTCAGACTTAACCCTGAGATCGAGAGTTGCTTGCTCTTCCCACTGAGGTGGCCAAGCACCAAGCATTTAGATGGCTTGAAACTTTTTACCATTGTGCTTTGAGGGTAAGGATTTTTGTTCATTTTGTTTATTGCTGTATTCCCTATGCCCAAAACAGTCAGCACTTAATAGATCGAAATCAACATGATTTCCATAGGATGAATTCCAAAAGGGAAGTATTGGGATTTGACAAGAGGACTTAAAAAGTTTTTTTCTGCAAGAATAAATGTACAAAAATCGCCAAAAACAATTTAAAGAAGAAATTAGTGAAGTTAGACTTGATTTACCAGAAGGGGAAATGGTGACATTGGTACAGGATAGGTGAATAGGACAAAGTAGAAACCTCCAAAACCAGACCTACCTCAGTATGTGTAGGAATTTAGCAAATAATGGTATTTCTGACTAGTTGTGGTCTGATTTTGGTCAGTATCCTCATCTATAAAATGAAGATGATGTAATTTTGTGGTGCTTTTATTTTAATGTTTCCAAAATAGGGAGTTGTTTTATTGATGTGTGCTTTTTGTGGAATCTTTTCCTACTCCAAAAAGGTGTCATTGATACTTTTACAATTATAGCAAAGTCCTGTGGACTCTATCAAAACGGAGGTTGTTGAGAAGATCAAACGAGGATGAAAACAAATTGCTGAACTGTGGTGCCTAGCAGACAACAATAAATCTGAGCAATTCTTACTGTAAAATTAAGGAAGAAAGGATCGTGGATGAGTTCCAGGGGTGTTTAGTGCAAATGACAGAGTCCAACCAATGCCGCTTTGGGAAATGACTTGTAAAGCATGCGGCAGTTTTAGCTGTGTGAGGCCCATGCTCCTGCTCGGTGATGCCTGTAGGGTCCCAGGCTCTCCTTAGTGTGTCTCTCTGCTCTGCCATCCTTTGCAGGTAGGACTTCTGTCCTGTAGTGGTTACTTGCCAGCCTGTACCTCTGAGCAGGAAGGAGAGGAAATAGATGGCAACCACATCTTATTAGCTAGAGTAGCCACCTGTGCAAAGGATATGTTTGAATTTACCTCCGTTCCTACCTTTTATAGATGCTGCACTTGAAATTTATAAAGAAAATAGACATTATTAAATAATATTGAGATAATTGAGTATCTTTTTAAAAGTTAGATTCTCTTTCTTAGACTGTGTCAGATCAAATTCTAGATGAGAGAGATCCTTGGTGGCTCAGTCCCTTGAGTCTGCCTTCAGCTCAGGTCCTGATCCCAGACTCTTGGGATCAAGCCCTGAGTGAGACTCCTTGCTTTGCCAGGAGCCTGCTTCTCCGTCCCCCTCTGCCACTCCTGCTTGTGCTCTCTTGCTCGCTCTGTCAAATAAATAGATAAAATCTTTTTTAAAAAAAATTCTAGATGAGAAATTTAAAATTTTTAAATGCAAGAAAATAAAGATATATATTTCTATAATTTATGAGTGGGAAAGGATTTTTCAAGCATGCTACTTTTTTTTTTTTTAAAGATTTCATCTATTCACTTGACAGAGAGAGATCACAAGTAGGCAGAGAGGCAGGCAGAGAGAGAGAGAGGAGTAGGCAGGCTCCCTGCTGAGCAGAGAGCCTGATGTGGGACTTGATCCCAGGACCCTGAGATCATGACCCGAGCCGAAGGCAGCGGCTCAACCCACTGAGCCACCCAGGCGCCCCCCAAGCATGCTACTTCTTAAAGGAAATGTGTGATAAATTTACTTCGCGTTATTTAAAAAATTTGTCAGTTATACCTATTAACAAAATTAGGAGGCAAATGATTAATTAGGAAGGTATTTGTAACACATGACAGGAGGTTACCATACAGTAAGCTCCTACATACACCAATAAGAACAAAGATGAATGAATCTCAGCAAAAATGGGCGAAGGAGAGTAATAGTTTATGAAGGAAGAAATATAAATGTCAGTGAACCTGATAATATGATTAGCCACACTGAGAATCTGAGAAATGCAAATTAAAAGAATTGAAAGAATGATTTTTAACCTATTTGGTAAAGATGAAATACTATTTTAATAGTCAAGGGTGGTGAGAATCCTGAAACAGGCCTTTTTTATTTTTTTAAGAGCCTGCGTGTGCGAGTGGGGGAGGGGCAGAGAGGGAGACTGCCAGGCAGGCTCCACAACCGGCTATGCTTAGAACTGACAGGGGCCTCATTCCATCTCACAACCCTGAGATCACTACCTGGACTGAAATCAAGAGTTGGATACACAGTCAACTGAGTCACTCAGGTTCCCTGAAGCAGGCTTTCCTTTTTTTTTTTTTTTTTTTTAAGATTTTATTTATTTGACAGAGAGATCACAAGTAGGCAGAGAGTCAGGCAGAGATGGGTAGGAGGAAGCAGGCTCCCTGCTGAGCAGAGAGCCTGATGCGGGGCCTGATCCCAGGACCCCACGATCATGACCTGAACCAAAGGCAGCGGCTTAATGCACTGAGCTGCCCAGGCGCCCCTGAAGCAGGCATTCTTTTTTTAAGATTTTATTTATTTGAGAGAGAGCAGGAGCTGGGTCTGGGGTGAGTTGCAGAGGGAGAGGGAGAAACTGGCTCCCCACTGAGCAGGGAGCTGGATGCAGGGCTTGATTTCAGGATGCTGGGATCCTGAAGGCAGATACTTGACCAACTGAGCCACCCAGGTGCCCCAGTTTCGTTTTTTTTTAAAAAAAGATTATTATTTATTTTTGAGAGAGGGCTGCACAGGGAGAGGGAAAGAATCTCAAGCAGACTCCCCAAAGAGCTCGGAGCCCGACCACATGGGGCTTGATCTCACAACCCTGGGATCATGACCTGAGCCTCAGCCAAGACAGACAGTCAGACTTTTAACCCACGGAGCCACCCAGGTGCCCGTGGAGTAAGTTCTTAGTAATTGTTTGTTGACTGCCACTACGGGGACAGGACTGACCCCCAGGCAACTTGCTACTCTATCTCACTGGTCCTTTCCTTCTGCAGAGATCCCCCTGTCCCCTGAGGACTCTCTCGGGTGTCCTGCTGTAAGGAGGCAGCCCACTCTCCTGAAAGGCCTTTCCCATCACCACCTCCCTGGCCCCAGGACTGCTGAGCTGCCCTCCCAAAGGGAGAGTGAGGAGGGCAGACCCCACAGCTGTTTTTTTTTCCCTTACTTTTTTACTGGAAGCCTAAAAGGTTGGTTTGTGGGAGAAAGGAGTGGGGTACGTGTGTGTCCTGCAAGTCAAGAAAGCCCTGTAAATCACGGGGAGCAAGCTGAACTGTTGGACTACTGTCGTCCTTTCCTGGAAACTGGAGGGCTCCCAGCCAGTCCTACAGACTCTCGTTTTCTTAGAGCACAGAGTACGTGAGGCTTGGGGCAAGGGAGAGCCATGTCGGCCCGGGAAAGCTGGCCCTCTTTTTCCTCTAGGAGATGAGCCAGAGCTGTAAGGCCCTGACATCCCTTCCTGCCTCTTTCTTTCTCTCCCATGCCCACGGATGGCATGTCCTGTACTCAGCCATCCCAGGCCCAGGTGACACTGGCATGCGTATATTTCAGTGCTGACCTTTTTAAAAATTTTTTTATGTTTTTATTTTTTTTTAAGATTTTATTTATTTGACAGAGATCACAAGTAGGCAGAGAGGCAGGCAGAGAGAGAGGGGGGAACTAGGCTCCCCGCTGAGCAGAAAGCCTGATGCGGGGCCCGATCCCAGGACCCTGGGGTCATGACCTGAGCCAAAGGCAGAGGCTTTAACTCACTAAGCCACCCAGGCACCCCAGTGCTGACCATTTTTTTCTCTGATGATGGAGATGTTCCATTTGAGAGGCCAGGCAAATTCTCAGGATACCAGGTCCCCGGTTCGTTTCCAGGAGCTGCAAGCCACGACAGTTCTCATCACCTTTCCCAGAAAGGTGCAAAAAGTACAAAGTCACCCATGCCTCCAGACTTGGGCCACTAGCCAAAGTGGCCTCTGGTGCAACCTGACCAGCCCTAGGAGCAGAGATTGTGTCCCAGTTCCTGCTCTTCCCTCCTCAGCCACCGCCCCCTGCATCCAGCAGACACTGCGTGGGGATGCCTCCCACGGCAAGAGGCCTTGACCGTGGGCGAACAGAGGTGTGTGCACAGTTCTGCTGGCCAGATTATGCCTGTGACCTTGACTATTCTCTCACAACTCCCTCTTGGCAGCCACTCACAAAGCCCCTCCCCCTGCATTTCAGGATGTGTGCAGTTGGCACATTGCGAGGTTATATGCCACTAGGCTGAGACTCAGAGTTTCCATGAGCAGCTGAGAAATTCTAGAAACAGCCTGTACTTGTGGGGTTTGCTTTCCTTTTCTCCCCCTGCCATGGGGAAAGTTCACATGTTATTTTTGGCGGGATTATCAGATGGTTGCCCATCCTCGGCACATTTGTCATCTTCGGGATTGCTGGGAAGGGAGGCTGCCTGCCTGCATCTGCTTCCCTCCTACCACCTTGCTCTTGGACCCCCTGCTGTGGTTTAGTTTTCACTTTAGTTTCTCTGACTGGTGTGCTGTATTCCAGCTCCAGACAACCTTCTGGCTCCAGGGGAGAGGAGCTCCAGGAGAGGAGATCTAGCCCCTAAGTTTGCCAACAGTTCAGCTGTGGATAGGGACCAAAGAACAACACAATTCTGAACTGCCTGACACTGTGACAATGGGCGGTGGGAAATTAATACTTCCATTCATTTTTTTAGAGAATTTTTTTTTTTTTTAATTGAGAGCACTTATGTGCAGAGGGGAGCAGCAGATGGAGAGGGAGAAGCATACTTCCTGCTGAGCAGGGAGCCTAACCATGTGGGGCTTGATCTTAGGACCCTGAGATCATGACCTGAGCCAAAGGCAGTTACTTAACCCACTAAGCCCCGCAGGCACCCTATGAGAACTATTTTATTTTATTATTTTTTTTTAAAGATTTATATTTATTTATTTATTTGACAGAGAGAGATTACAAGTAGTCAGAGAGGCAGGCAGAGAGAGAGAGGAGGAAGCAGGCTCCCTGCCAAGCAGAGAGCCCGATGCGGGACTCGATCCCAGGACCCTGAGATCATGACCTGAGCCGAAGGCAGCGGCTTAACCCACTGAGCCACCCAGGCGCCCCAACTATTTTATTTTAAATTTTATTTATTTATTTATTTGAGAGAGAAAGGGGTAGGGGCAGAGGGAGAAGCAGACTTCGCATTGAGCAGGAAGCCCCATGTGGGGCTCCATCCCAGGACTCTAGGATCACAACCTGAGCCAAAGGCAGACGCTTATAGTGACATACACTAAGAAGAAAATAAAACAGTGTGTTGGGATTCTGAATGCCTGGAAGTGAGCTTACCACCCTCCCCATGAACCACGTGGGCATCCATACCTTTGTAGAGGTGACATTTGAACTGAGACCTCTGAAGATCTAGGGGGAAGGCACTCTAAACAAAGGGAATAGCAGGTGCAAAGGCCCTGAGGTCAGAATGCACATGATATGTTAAAGGGACAGAAAGAAGGCCGGTTGGATCCTAGTGAGTGAGAGGGCTCAAAAATGTCAGTGCAGTTGGCAAGGGCCAGATGACATGTGAGTTTTAGGCCAGGGAAGGGAGTCTAGTTTTTATTCCACTCGTACTGGAAAACCATCAGAGGGTTTAAAACAAAGATCGTGCTGTGATCAGATTTGTACTTCCAAAGGGTGAGTTCTTTCATTGAGCTGTACACTTTAAAGATTTGGCACTTTACATGTGTGTATGTTATACTTTAAAAAGAGAGAAAGGGGGGCGCCTGGGTGGCTCAGTGGATTAAGCCACCGCCTTCGGCTCGGGTCATGATCTCAGGGTCCTGGGATCGAGTCCTGCATCGGGCTCTCTGCTCAGCAGGGAGCCTGCTTCTCTCTCTCTGCCTGCCTCTCCGTCTACTTGTGATTTCTCTCTGTCAAATAAATAAATAAAATCTTTAAAAAAAAAAAAAAAAAAGAGAGAGAGAGAAAGGGCTGACAGTATGGGGGTAGGTGCCCAGTGGAATCTGGAAGGCTGGTTAAGAGGTTTCATTTCATTTCAGCATCTCCTCCACTCAAGTTTCCTGTGCCCCGTCAGCTTTATGAGGAAACCCGAACGGGTTCTTGTCCACAGGGAATACAGTGCAGTATCTTCAGATTCAGACCATCCTTCCCAACCTTCCTGGAGAAGAGGTCTGGAAGAATGAGTGGCATTCACAAGGCAGTTGTTAGTAACATCTTAGAATGTATACACTCAGTGTTTGTGTCACTATGGTTAATTCAGTCTTGTATACTGTTCCATTGTGAGAATTGGTTCGTTTATTCATCCACTCCTGCTGATGGGTTTTTGGGGTTGCCTCCATGGTTTTTATTATTGTGAGTAGTGCTCCCCCAGAATTATTCTTTTTCTCCCTCTGTTTGGAGTGGAAAGTCACCCAAACTACAGCACATCTGAGTAGCAAGCTAAAATCAGAAACCCTTTCCAGGTGGTAATCCAGTTGCCCCTCATGGTTGGGGTTAGGGTTGGCCGGAGAGGGGGTAAGCCTTTAAGTCTGGTCAGAATGTTGATCCCTTTTTAATAGGCAAGCAGTTTATAGGAGCTAGGGAAGTGGAAATACACGCATAAGTAGTTTTGTTGTTAGGGAAGTCACTTCTGCAGCTGAAGTTCGGACTGCTGTGGACCCACAGCCTTGAGGGTGTTTTAACCTGGGAAATGAAAGCTTTGCCTGTGTGATTTTTTTTTTCCGTTGGTCCTGGTCTGGATCTGAGTGTGAGAGGACCCAGAAACCTGGTTGTCTTTGCTCTGGAATCCATCCGTGTGCTCTTGACAGCCTCTCTAGAGCTCTGGCAAAGAAAGGACAGTTTGGAGGGCAAAGGGTCGGGTCCTCATGCTCTCCCTTCACCCCTTTATAGAGAGGCCTTTGGGAAGACACTCATTTGCTCCTGCCCTTGATCCTGAAGCTGAAAGTGGGGCATCTTCAGCGAGGTCTGTCCCAGCCATTCTGTGATATCTAGAAAAGGCGGGGGTATATCTGAGTCCATATGCATTGGTATATATGTGTTCATGCAGCAAGTACTTACTAGGTTCTACCGGCCTAGGACTGTTATGAAGCAACCTGGGAAGACAGTTGAAAGTACTAGAACCAGCCCGGCCTTCTAAGACAGTGTATAGTTGAGACAGGAGTGGTGGGAGCCCGAGGAAGGTGCTTTCTTGTGTGGTGGGACTGGTGCTAGGCAGGATTTGGGGTGGGTCAGAGATGGGGCTTTGCCTGCCCCCCCTTCTCCCTCTTTTCCCCTCTTCTTCCCCCCTTCACATCCAGGCCCTTCATACCTTGCAGAGAGAGTGCTTGAAACACATCCAGACTTTCTGACAGGCATTTCTAACAGATGTTAATCAGACTTCTAGCCTGTGGCTTGCAAAGACAGGAGGTGCAGGGGTGAAGTGGGGTGTGGGAGGAGCATTCTGGGTAGAATCCAGGGCCCAGGCCAGAGAGTAAAGGCAGGGGATGGTGGAAGCGATGGGGTCTAGTTGCACGAACTCTTAACTACAAGCAGAAGGACTGACTTGCTGTTGGGTGGAAGAGAGTGCTGGAAAGGTAGCATTTTATCAGGAGGTAGGATGGTATGGTGCAGGGAGTGGAGGGAAGGGAAGGGGTAGGTATGTAAGCAGATACAGCATGAAACTGTGGGTGACACTGCATTCTCTTTGGGATTTGTAGGAAGAGGGTTGCTCTGGTCACATGGGGAGGCCCACAGTGAGGAAGCAGGATGTGGGGAAAGCCTTTTGCCTCAGTAATCAGATGGTGACTGCCAGTAACCTTGGGTCAGTGATGAGCCACGTGGGCAGTTTGGACAGTGGGAGGGAAAATGGGAGGAATGATGATTCAGTAGTGTAATTACTTAGTGTCCCTCCCTTTCCTGTTACTTTCCCCAATTTGGAAATACGGGCTTTTTCTTTCTTTTCCCCTAGAATCTTCTTTCTCATGAGAGTTGGGCTCATGTATGGCTCTGCTGAAAATCAATGGCTGCTGAGAAATCTAAGACCTCAGATGGAGCTTGTGCCTTTCCACTGAGGTGGAAAGTCGCTCACATGCAGGAGCAGTGGCTGGGCAAGAGGGGTTGCCCTCTTTGGTGAAGAAATCTGGAAATCTAACAAAAGCTCTGGATCTTCCTCTGAGAACAGTGGTCCTTAGACTTTAGGATGCATTGTGATCACCTAACAGGTGTCCTAAAATGGATCGCTGGGCTCCACCCCAGATCTTTTGAGTCCTCAGGTTCAGGTGCCACTGAGAATTTGCACTTCCAAGTACCAGGTGATACCGCTGTTGCTGGTTCAGGGACCACACTTTGGAAACAACTTTTCTAGAAGAACTACCACACGGTCCGGCATCTCTGCTATAGAGATGGGCATGGTCAGATTCTTTGGGGGAGGAGTTGGGGACTTGAACAGGCTTAAGGATCGGGGTTGTTTAGGGGGAGCTAGGGTGCAGAAGCCATTGAAGGGGAAGGGCATGTGAAGCAGCAGGCCTCAGTTCCAAGATCATCTTACTCCGCGGAGCTCTGGAGCTGCCCAGGGCCTGGCTTCTAGTAGAGAGAAGTTCACTGCACCAGGGAAACCAAGCACACCTCTGCCAGCTGTGGCTCAGGGTCTTACAAAGGCTGACTGTTTGGGAAGGGCCCACCTCATCTCCCAGAGGGAGCCTAAGGCTCAGAGGGTAATTCGTACCCATTTTGGGAAGAAGGCAGCATAAGAGACTTCTAGTCAGGGTGGCAAATTCTGCCCACAGTGTTGCTGCCAGGGAGCAGGAGCTAGTGTTTATAAATGGCCCTCCTGTGACAGCAGGACAGCGGAGCTGACTTGTTTCAGCCTGATTTAGGAAATGATGGCAGGAGGTAGGTTGGTTTTTTTGAACTCTGGTGCTTTGGGTGATGAGGACAATGATGTGGCTTGTTCCTTCCTGGTGGCTGCTAGAGAGGGCCCTATTCAGTTTTTTAATGGAAAACTATGTGACCAGCAGCTTCAGGGGCAGGGGAAGCGCCCCAGGCTGGCTTTTGAAGCAAGGAGAAAGAAGCCTTGCTCTTTAGAACAAGCTGAGTGCTGTGCTCTCCCACCCAGACACGAGACAGCCTCCTGGTCTCCCAGGCTCAGGGATTGACAACCTTCAATCCATTCTCCAGACTATATGCTAAAACCACCAGTCAGATCACATCGTTAGTGAAAATTAGGTCTTGTCACCTTAACGAGGTCTACTGGACCACTACCTTGGCCCCACTGGACCTGGAAGTTCTTACATGCGCCATCTTTGCAGCTACATTCTAGAACATTCCACCCCACCCATACCCCCTTGACCTTTACCTGGCCCACTTTTACAGTCCTTCATGTCTCTGCTAAAATAATGTTCTCTTTTTAGAGGTCTTCTCTGACGCTAGATTTGATTGCCCCATTGTGTTCTCCATGGCTTCCTGTACTTCCCCATGTCATGATCTATGGTGTGTGGTGTGCTTGGACTTAGTCACCAGGCATCCATGCCAAGGCCACTCTGTGGTTTACTCCTGTTCTCCCCATGTGTTTGTTCACGGTGCCTCCTTTCACCATCAAGCACACTGCTTTGGATAATTATGGTCCAACCCTATTAAAAGAAAATAAAAAACTTGCCAGGCATCCTTGCAGTAAAAGTCCCACTGTGACTTGGATTTGCCAATTAGCGGGACGCGATCTGGTCTTAAGTGGTTGGATATCCTCTTCCTCAAGATGGACTCCAGAACATCCATTTTGCTGGTGTAGATCATGGCAGGAGCGACATGGCTCTTGAGTGGGCAGCTTCTTGATGCCATACTATCTCATGCAGCAGGGGCCGCTGCTCCTGGGTGGTCCATGTCTGCACTCTGATTTTTGGGAGTAGCTCCTCAGTCTGCAGCGTGCTGTGGGTTTCTTCAGCTCTTCCCATGATTCTCCAAGCCGTTAAATTGCCTAACTGAACCCTGAACAACATGATGACCCTTGTCACCGTTGTTCTTAGAAGTTGTTGAGTTGTTTGCTCTCCCCACTCAGTGAGGACAGCTGCTAGGCATTCTCATTACCTAGCTTTATTTCCGAGGTGAAGCCAGTATGCAATGAATATTTGTTGAATAAATGAACTCTTGGGCTCAGTTTTTCAAAGTCTGGTAGGTGTAGCTAGCTTTTAGCTAATAAAAATGAAATTGAAGGAACAGGGATGGATTAGGCAAAAGAAGAAGAAAGTAGTAAGTGGTGTTGGCCACTGAGCTCAGATAATGTCTGAAGGCCCCAGGTCAGGAGGACAGAATGTCTCTGGAGGGGGCCTCTGAGCTCCCTGTTCCTCATCAAGCTGTAGGGGCGATGCAGGCAAACATCATTTAGAGGAAACATCATTAGACATTGGACTTCACATCTTCCAGCAGAAATTTGCTGCTTCTGCTTCCTTGTATGCTCAGTACTGGTCCAGGCACTGTGTTCTGGGGAGAGGTAAAGGGAGGCCCCTCCTGGCCTTTAAGGAGGAAAAATCTGTTGGGAAGGATCCCTGGAAGACCAGCTAATGAGGAGTGCAAAGTAGTTGAAGAGTACCTAAATAGTGGTCCAAGAAGGTTTCCTGGAAAAAGGATCATTGAGCTGCTTTCTTTCTTTACTTTATTATTTTTTTTTATGATTTTATTTATTTATTTTAGAGCAGTGGCCAGAGAGACAAGCGGACTCTGCACTGAACGGGGAGCCCAACATGGGGCTTCATCCCAGGACCCTGAGATCATGACCTGAGCTGAAGTCAGATGCTTAAGCAGCTTGAGCTCCCCAGGCACCCCCATTCAGCTGCCTTCTGAGAACTCGCAGGAGTCAGTTCTAGGGGAAGGGATTGGCCTGAGAGCTTCAGGGAGGGAACAGAAGGAACATAGCACTGGGCTATGACCCTTAAGGTCTCATTTATCAGGGTGCCTTTGTGAGGTTGGACATTTTGTTGCTTCATTGTACTAGGGGCACATGGTAAGTTAGTGATAGGCCCCAAATTTGAACCTAGGTCTGCCCAACTTGTCATGTTGTCTGTTGATTTAGCCAGTAGATCATATGCTTTTCTTATTCATTGGACCTTGAATAACAAGTCCGGGAGTTTTACTTCAAGCAGGTGACGCAAGTCGTGGATGGGAGCACCATGTTTCCTAAGCCACATGTCAGGCCCCATGGTCTGACAAAACAGGAGTGGACATAAGGGACAACAGGTCAGAATTTTGCAACCGAGTGTCTGGGAAGTGGTGATGGATGAATGATGAGAACAGCAGTGACTCTTGCCCTGGCCTCTGGTGGGGAAGCCCCGACTGGCTGCTGCTCACCAGGCCGCCTGACTCACTCAGTTAGTTTTGGAAGACTCCTCTGCTTTGTCCAATCCAGCCTCCGCCTGAATGCTGGAGCCTGGCAACTGTACTCCCTTTCTGCCCTGGTCCAGCCCCTGAGCCTGGCTGTCATTTCCCTCACTCAGGGCTCAGCAGGTGGCTAAGTCAAGCCACCAGCCTCCCCCTTACCAACCCCAGCTGTCTGTGCTGGGCCCTGACACTAGGCTCTGCCTTTCTCAGTCTCCCTCCCATAGGCACTGACACACACAGTGGGGGCTCGGTAAATATTACTCAATGAGCAGCAGGCTGCTGGTTCTAATTTTGTTCCCTGCTTCTGAGTCCCCACTGATTTTTTTTTTTTTTTTTTTTTTTTTAATAATCTTTCCATCCTGCCCCTCCCAGCAACGGGGATTTTCTGGGGAAAGTAAATGGGCCACCACCTCTAGGTAACACCACCCTTCTCCCTCCTGCCAGGACCGCCCCCCCTAGACCTCCTGCAGTGTTTGCAGAAATCTCCCACCCTGGGTGGCCTTTGGGTGAGCCAAAGCTTGAGGCTAACGTTCTGGGAGTGGGAACTGGGAAAAGAGAAGATGTCCTTTTAGGGTGTGTAAGAGAGCAAAAGCCCAGAGGGGGGCAGAAGAATGGGCCCATTGAGACCTGGGCCTCTTGGGTGAGGGGGAGGGCTGGCTAGCAAGCTTGAGTGTTTGCACTGTTACTTCGGAGGGGGTTTCAGCTTGCCCCAGAGGAGAGTGGTTTCTTGGACTTGGTTCATTTGGTGGGTGGAGATGGCTGCAGACTTGGTAGTTGTTCTCAAAATTCTTTGGAACTCCAGAAAGCCAGTGGGCGGTATTTACCTGAGGACCAGGCTGTGAGGCTACTGGTTTTCTCACTGGATCTGTTGGTACTTAAACAGATGACTGTATCATTATTAGTTTGAGCACGAATACTGGAAGTATACTAATTTATAGAACACTGGGCAGTTTTTGTAGTCAGATGTCCTAATCATTGCTTTTATGGGTTGTAGGTTTTATGCCGTACTTAGAAAGTTCTCCCTAAGTCCTTGACTATAAAAATAACCATCCATGTTGTTGTGTATTGCCCTACCCCCACCTCCCATTGGGACACATCAATGAGTTGAAATTTAAAAAAAAAAAAAAAAAAAAAGAAACAAATACTCAAAATCCCATCACTGAAATAGTCCTTACTACTTTAGGTGAATACTACTCTGTAATCTTCCAGCTTATTCACAGATAAATGCATATGGAGAAAAAGAATAATCTTACACCGAAGTATTTAAAATTTCCCTGAATATAAGCGAAGAAAAGAAACTAGTAAAATTAAAGGAATTATTAAGCTTTAAAGAAATGTATTTTTCACCAAGAGATTATTTTGTAAAAGAGGCTTAAAAAAAATCTTTGTGAGTCATATCTATAATTACTTACCCATTTTATATAGTATTTACTGACTCTGCTATGAGAGATTGGACATTAGCATTTCCGCCTTTTTGTCTCCTCATCTTTTGCTTGCACTAATTATTAGTAGTAAATAGTCCATTTTATAACCCTTAGATTCCATCCTGTAACTGTAATCTCCAAGGTTTTTTTTATTATTTCTTTTTCGAAGGGTTTTAATGATTACCATCAGTTATTTTCCCATGGTTTCTGCATTCCTGAGACCTTTATTTTTATTTCTCTATTAATTAGCTGCATTTCGTTCTCCTGTTTTTTCACTCTAAGAAGGAGAATGTAGCCTCTGACTTCTTTCATGCTTGAGAATTTCCGCCTGTTGTCCTTTCTAGATTTGTGCGACATCTTGGCCAGGAACAATATCTCCAGTTTTTTTTTCTCTCTCAATAATGTAAACACTGTTGCAATTGCTTCTAATACTGAATGTTACTCTGGGGAAGAGGAGGGCAGCCTGAATTTTCTGCCACTTAAGAGAAGTTTTAATATGTTTCACAATTTTTGTAATAAAATATTTTGGCGGGTGGGGGGGATTTCCTTTGCAATGCCTGAAAACGTCTTTCAAGTTCAGCATTCAGTCTTCAGGTTCTGTTGCTCCTTTCAATTCAGGGAAATCGTGTGTTCTTTATTTTTGAACATACCTCGTAGTCCAGTCTCTAGTTCTGTAGGAACACCAGTTATCCTATGTTTGGTATCTTTGTCTCATTACATGTTTTTTAGTGATCTCTACACCCAGCCTGGGGCTTAAAACTCACGACCCTGAGACCAAGTGTCTCGCAGGCTGCGCCCACTGAGCCAGCCAGGTTAGGTATTTGTTTGGTTGGTTTTTTTTTTATTTTTTAAGGATTTTTATTTATTTATTTGACAGAGATCTCAAGTAGGCAGAGAGGCAGGCAGAGAGAGAGGAGGAAGCAGGCCGCCACCGAGCAGAGAGCTCGGTGCAGGGCTCCATGTGGGGCTGGATCCCAGGACCCTGAGACCTCGACCTGAGCCGAGCCACCCAAGCGCCCCTGGTTGGTTTTTTTTTTTAAGATTTTATTTTGAGAGACACCACAAGCCGGGGGACGAGTAAAGGGGGAGGGAGAAGCAGGTTCCCCACGGGGCAGGGAACCCAATGGGGCCTCAATCCCAGGACCCTGAGATCATGACCTGAGCTGAAGCAGATGCTTAGCCGACTGAGCCACCCAGGTGCCCCTCATTACATGTTTTAATCTGTCTTCCACCTACGTTCACTGTGGTTCTCTCAAACCCTCCTTTGTTAGTATTTCTGTTTTAAATTACTGGCAGAAATTTGTTCTCTGCTCATTATAATTTATTTATTGGTTCTTTAGTGATGTTTTGTTCTTTTTTTTGGAAGCCTTCATCCCCTTTGATCTCATTTTGTTTTGTAATTTTCATCTTTGAGATCTGGTTTTATTGCATGAATATTCTGTAGTTAGGTGAAGTGGTCGGGAAGATTGCTTCTCTGGAGTTAGGTTTTACTTTGGATTGACATCTTTGTTTTTTTGTATGGTTTGCCTGTTATTCTCATCGTGTTCATGCTAGTGCTGTTGGGCTTGTGGGCTCTAAAGTAAGACCTGTTTTCTGTAGCCTGTACCATGTGAGTGCGGGGCTGAGGTGGGGGAGAGGCAGCTGTCCCGGATTCTGGGTTTGGGTTTGGGTGGCAGCCCTGTGGCGTGGCGTAGCCCACAGATCTAGGAGGTGTGCTTCACTTCTGCTGGGGAAGAATGCCCGCTGCAAGTGGATCATTTCCCCAGTTCAGTGTGTGGCCTTGGAGCCCCGATTTCCTTCACAGGAGGGTCGCTCATTGTTCTGGTTCCAGTGTCACCTGTTTTCCCAGCAGCTTTTCCCACCACTCCTTAACTGAATAGGAAAAAGAATTGGCAGCTGTTGGCCTCTGCAGATTTGGGGGAGGTGGGTGAGAACTCTGGCTGTTAGGGCTGGGCCAGGCCTAGAAGGTGAGCCATGGGTGGTGCCCCCTGTTCCTCTTAACTTGGCTCTGGTTTTGAAGTTACTGTATTATAGTATGCCTCTTTCCTTGTTTGCTTGCCGCTAGTTTTTTTTTTTTTTTTTTTTTTTTTTTTTTGGCTAATGTTTTACTCAAATGTTAATGATTAAGGGAAAGGAAATTATGAATACCATTTCAGTTCTCCATTTAAACTCAGCCATATTTTCATAACGTACTTTTTCTTTCTTAATATTCAGAAAATTGCGGGTTTCTTTTCCTCTTTCGGGAACTAAGGAGACAGACGTAATGAGATCAGGGTATTGCATGGAGTTGCTGTGAGTTGGCCTGCTCACACCAGATCCAGTGGTCCTTCTGCTGCCAAAGCCAGCATTTCCTTTGGGCCCAGGGTTCTTGATTTCTCAAAGACCTACCCACCCTCCCTCCCCTTGGCTTTGTCTTTGTAAGTTTCAGGGTTTTAGTAATGGAGGCCAGGAGTGTTACCCCCTTGACTCCCCCGGAGCCATCTACATTTGTTTACCTTTGTAGTTAACCCTTAGTGGGGAGTGTTCTCTGGGTCCTATTGGGCCTACCAGGTCTGGCCCCAGTGTTAGAATGGGACAGGGATGGAGACTGGAGCAGGACCAGTCTGTTGGAAGGTGTTCTACAGAAGTGAACTCTTGACCAGAAAAGAATCCCCAGAGGGGTGGGGAATTGACTTGTGGTTAGTTGGGGGCATTGGTGCTCACAGCCCTGGAGCCCTGGCTGTCCTGAGGTCAAGGTGTCTTAGAGAGCCCATGCTATCTGTCCCCAAGAGGAACATAAGGGAACTACACACCTCTTTTGATATCCTTTGGATTTTAGGTGGGGAAGCAGGCAGTTGAAAGGAAAGCTTAAGGGAACCTGGATGGCTCAGTGGTTTAAAACCTCTGCCTTCAGCTCAGGTCATGATCCCAGGATTCTGGGATCGAGACCCACATAGGACTCTCCTCAGCAGAGAGCCTGCTTCCCCCCTCTCTCTGCCTGCCTCTCTGCCTACTTGTGATCTCTGTCAAATAAATAAAATCTTAAAAAAAAAAAAAAAAAAAAAGAAAGGAAAGCTTAAGGTAATTCGCTGGAGCCCACCAGTAGAGGGGCCAGGGGCTCTAGGGAGCCATCCTGTGGATCTCTGTGGCCTCCCCTTCCCACTCCTCCTCTTCCACCCCTCTAGCCCCCAAGGTCATTCTTGCTTGCTTGCTTTGGTAGGAACAATCAACCTTTTCTCAATTTTAAGTAAAGTGCTTTGTAAAAACCCAGTTGAGACTGCCCTTGCCTTGATGGCTACCCTTCAACCTTCAGCGAAGGCCTCAGCTTGAATTTTAGCTTTATATAAATTCGTTGTTTTCCCATATAACCCATCCTTTGAAGGGGCACAGAGCAGGCCCAGGGAGGTGTGCTTACAGACATCTTTCACCCACTTTCTGTGGCTTACCAGTGGCCGTCTCTGGAGTACTTGGTCTTCCCTGTTTCATTCCACAGCTCAGAAGACCTGAGAGTGAGTGGGGTGGGTTACCTGGCTAGCTAGTGGTCAGGGAAGGGAGTGGATGTTGGGAGACCTGGTAGCTCCCAGGCTCATTGATTGGTTCCCGAGCTCCAGCTTCTGGATTAGTAAGCATCATGAAGAGCTGCTGCTTCGTTACCCTGGGGAGAAGTCCATTTTCACTCCTCTCTGACAGGGGGTGGGTCTAGAAAACAGGCAGCATGGTAGATACAACAGTGGGACTATGTCCCCAGCCCAGAAGTGCCGTTTGTAGGATAAGATACCTCTGAACCAAGTGAAGGCATGGCAGGCAGGTGAGATTCTGATTTAGGAGCCCCCCAAGATGGTAAGGAGACCTAAAGTCTCAGGGTCTGAAAGCAAGCATCTCTCACTGACTTTCTCTTGGGTTTTTTACTTCCCCTAAGGAGGACTGGGTCTGGCGCCTTGGAGGCAGACCTAAAGGCACTAAAATAATTTACTTCTTTGAACCCAGGCCAAGTGAACAAAGGAGTGGAGAGACTCCAACTTCTCTTGAGTGGGAGAGACTAGTCCTCTGAGCCAAGAGCACATTTGGACCTTTGTCTCTTTCCAGCTTGTTTTCATGTCCTGCCCTGTGTGCTTCTCTTACTACTTCTGGAAGGTGTCCTTGAGGGCAGCTGGCTTGACTCCCTGGAAGGTCTGGAGGGGCCCACCCAGGCCCCACCCATTTCCACAGATTTCTAATAGATGGGGCTTCGTCCTGTAGCCGAGCCCACACTGGGAGGACCCCTGCTCCTCCGACCCCTGCTCGACTTCTCCATCCAGCTGCATCAAGAGCTGTATGTGTTCTCTTCCTCTCTCCTTTCTTTCATTCAAAGACTCTTTTGTAAACTTTTTTTTGCCCCTAAGAATTAACTGATAGCTAAAGAAAAAAGAAATCTCCATCGGAGCAGAAAGCTCCCCTTTTGTGTCTGCCAGAAGGCCAGGGTCCCTTGGATTTGAAGTATCTTTTAGCAGCTCTAAGATCCCTGGACCGGGACTTCTTCCTGCCCTGCAGTTGTTTTTAGGTGCTCTGGTGAGTGGGTCATGTCATGAGTGGTGGGTCAGGGAGCAGGTTCCGCTCAGCTGAGTCTATTCACGTACTCCAGGAGGCTGGACCAGCCACGCGAGGGGCTGAGGGGCCACTGGGGCAACAAAGAGCGGATGTTTTGTAAATGCTGACTTTGACCTGAATGCCTATCCAGGTAAAGCCGCTGAAGTTCTGTGGGGTGACCCATACGTGGAGTGATTCTGTGTTTCTTCTGAATGTTTTGAGGTTGCTGTAGATAAATTTGAGAAATATGGCAGCCTGCCATAATGCAGCCTGCCCTCTAAGGTGTACCCAGGGCGGTCCCCTGCACAGGTCTTCCATGACTGGATTTGGGGTGCTTCTTGGGGCTGATAGAAATTGGGAGTAACTGGGGCACTTAGCTGGACCAGGTGGTAGCACGTGTGACTCTTGATCTTGGGTTGTGCAGTTGAACCCCACGTTGGATGTAGAGATTACTTATTTTTTTAAATAAGATTTTTATTTATTTGACAGAGATCATAAGTAGGCAGAGAGGCGGGGCGGGGAGCAGGCTCCCTGCTGAGCAGAGAGCCTGATGCGGGGCTCCATCCCAGGACCTTGGGATCATGACCTGAGCCAAAGGCAGAGGCTTAACCCACTGAGCGACCTAGCTGCCCCGAGATTACTTTTTTTTTTTTTTTTAATCTTTAAATCAAATTGGGAAGACCTGCCTAGAGACCTATAGGGGTTTACAGCCCTCTGTGTGGAGTCTGTGTCTCCACACAGCGGGGAAGTGGTTCAGAGTGTGCGGACTTTCATTCAGACCTGGCTTCGGTTCATGAAAAATTTAATTTCTAGCTTCACTACTCAGCTTGTTGGCTGTGGATCAGGTTTCCTAATCTCTGAAAATTTCCTCCTCTCTTCAGTCAGGATAAGCATCCCAGCTTCTCCAGGAATCCATGACTGCCAGGTGCTTCGCAGGCTTGGCACTGGGGATTGCCGGCGGCCATCCTCCTCTCTCTGCCCCCCTTTGCTAAATCCGCACAACCCTCTTCTCCTCTGCTCTGACAGGACAACACATGCCTCAGACAGATGACGGGGTGGTTAGGTAGAGAGGACTGTTCTTTTTGTACAGTGGATTTTAGCCATTTGGGCCTAAGATCCCACCTGCCCACTGTATTAACTTCTGGTTCTCAGTCTAGATTTGAGAGTTTGTCGTCTCAGAGTAACACTTTACAGACCACTGTTTGTGCTGATGGCTAACCTACCCTTTGTGTGACTCAGAGTGCATTCTGCTGAAGACTGAGAATTTCTGTCCCCAGATCCTGTGCATTCTGTGTGTGGAGGCTAAAGCCTGAAATGTCCACTGGTGTGTTTGTGGTGGGGGACTTGTGTGATGTGTGTGCTGTTGGCCTGGAGCAAAGTTAGCCACAGGGGTATTCCTCATAGTGCTAGTAGAAGCTCCGTATCTGGGCTGGGAGCAAGTCAAAGTGGAGGAACCCTGCTGATTATAATCAGATTATAACATCTGGTTGAGTGCTTTCTATAGGTCAGGCACTGAGAGACTTGACATAGTTCATGTCATTTGAATTTGCACAGTAATCCAGTGGGGTGAATACCCATTTTGTAGATGAGAAAACAGGTAGAGAGCCCAGGTAACTTCCCCACGGTTACTCCTATCTGGCCATCAGTGGCACAGAAATTCAAGTCTGGTCTTTCTGACCCTAAAGGCCAGCGTGAGCTGCATCACTATTCTTTTTTTTAAGTAACCTTTCCTCCCATCGTGGGGGGGTTGAGCTCACAACCCCAAGATCCAGAGTTGTAGACTCCACTGACTGAGTCAGCTGGGCGCCCCTGCATGACTACTCTGAGTGACTCTAGAAGGTTGACTCTGGTTAAATATCTTGCCCAAGATTGTACTACTTGAGGGGCGCCTGGGTGGCTCAGAGGGTTAAGCCTCTGCCTTCGGCTCAGGTCATGATCCCAGGGGCCTGGGATCGAGTCCCGCATTGGGCTCTCTGCTCAGCAGGGAGCAGGGAGCCTGCTTCTCCTCATCTCTCTCTCTGTCTGTCTCTCTGCCTATTTGTGATTTCTCTCTGTCAAATAAATAAATAAAATCTTTAAAAAAAAAAAAAAAAAAGATTGTACTACTTGAAAGTGGCAGAACCAGGATGCAAACCAGCCTGCATTTAAGCACTCTGCTTTAACTCCTCTGTCATAAGCAAAGGCCCAGAGATGGAGTGACCCACTGTGGGGCAAGCCGGAGCCCTGGGAGCCTGGGAGGCGTGGAAACGCCTGCAGTGATTGAGTGATTGGGTTTCTAGGTCTAGATTCAATAAGCTCGTCCCTCCTCTCCCTGCCTGGTGTTTGCTTATTTCCCTAATTAAATTATAACTATACTGAGGGAAATAATTAACAAAAGCCCTGCTTTCTCTGAGACCTATTTTTCCCTGTTCCTTCTCACCTCATAACTTTGTTACAGAATCTTTCTGCTTTTTTGCTGAACATTAAACTCCATTTTTACAGCTGCATACTAGTTGATGAAAATGCTATAATTCGCCTGACCATAACTTTCTGCCTATAGACTTTTTTATTTTGGAGTTGCTTCTGTTAGTACAGATTGTAGATGTAACAATTGAAAAGATTGAGACACTTATTATCATAACTTTTCAAGAGTCTAGTTATTTAATGTCATTACATAAATATGTAATTTTATCTGCATTATTTAAAGATAATGTAATATCTTCTATAGCACCATCTTACTCTGGTGTTAAACCTCACTAAATTTGGTTTTGTATTTTTTAAGAATCTGTTTTGCTGTTTTAATAAGCAGTAGTATGGCACCATCCATCTTTTAAGTTTATATTCTTTTTTTACTGATGTGTAGTTGGCAAACAATATAGTAGTTTCAGGTGTTTAACATAGTGATTCGACCTTATGTATATATACGTTATACCCTTGCCACCTGTTGCCATATCAGCTTATTAACAGTGGTGTTCACCGTGTTTGCCGTGCTGCACTTTGCATCCCTGTGTCTTACTTTTATAGCTGGAGGTCTGTACCTCTCAATCCCTTTGACCCATTTCGCCCATCCACCTGACCCCCCTTAAGTGTATTCATTTTTGTTCTCTAACTAAGGTATGTAGAAATAGGGGCGCCTGAGTGGCTCAGTGGGTTAAAGCCTCTGCCTTCAGCTCAGGTCGTGATCCCAGGGTCCTGGGATCGAGCCCCGCATTGGGCTCTCTGCTCAGCGGGGAGCCTGCTTCCTCTTCTCTCTCTCTGCCTGCCTCTCTGCCTACTTGTGATCTCTCTCTGTCAAATAAATATATATATTTTTTAAATCTTTGGGGGAAAAAAAAGGGTATATAGAAATAAACCTTTTTTGTCCTGTTTGATGGTGGACTTTTTCCCACTCTATTTTTCCCCCCTCTTTTAGTTGTAGTTCTTTTTTTTTCTTTTCTTTTTTTTTTTAAGATTTTATTTATTTATTTGACACAGAGATCACAAGTAGGCAGAGAGGCAGGGAGAAGGAGGGGAAGCAGGCTCCCTGCTGAGCAGAGAGCCCAATGCAGGGCTCCAATGCGGGGCTCCATCTCAGGATCCCGAGATCATGACGTGAGCCAAATGTAGAGGCTTAGCCCACTGAGTCACCCAGGAGCCCCTAATTGTAGTTTGTTTGTTTGTTTGTTTGTTTTGCCTTTTTGTGTGTGTGTGTTTTGTTTGTTTTTTTAAAGATTTTATTTATTTCAAAAAGAGAGAGAGCATTTTAGCAAGCACAAGCATGAGCGGTGGGAGGGTCAGAGGGAGAAGCAGATGCCCGGCTGAGCAGGGAGCTGGGTGCTGGGCTTCACCAGGATCCTGGGATCCTGACCTGAGCCAAAGGCAGACACTTAACCCACTGAGCCACCCAGGTGCCCCTGTTGTTTTTTGTTTGTTTGTTGTTAAGGCAACTTTTTTTATTTTGGAGCATTTCCAACATATTAAAGTGTAATAGTATAGGGGCACTTGGCTGGTTCAGTCAGTGTTGGGTATAGAGCTTACTTTAAAAAAAAAAATAGAATAGTATAATAAATTCCCATTCACTCATCAAGTCGTTTCATGAGTTACTAACTCATGCCTGGTCTTGTCTCCTCTATGCTCCCCATGCAAATACCCCCTTCTTTCTTATTTTGAAGTGAATTCCAGATGAGATATTATTTAATGTGTGCTTATTTCGGTGTCTCTAAAAGATAGAGACTTTTTGGGGCACCTGGGTGGCTCAGTGGGTTAAGCCGCTGCCTTCGGCTCAGATCGTGATCTCAGGGTCCTGGGATCGAGTCCTGCATCGGGCTCTCTGCTCAGCAGGGAGCCTGCTTCCCTCTCTCTCTCTGCCTGCCTCTCCATCTACTTGTGATTTCTCTCTGTCAAATAAATAAATAAAATCTTAAAAAAAAATAAGTTTTAAAAGATAGAGACTTTTTAACCACATCACAGTTGTTTTACTTTGTAATTTTTAAATTTACTCAAATCTGTTGAATTTGTCCTTTCATTATTTTTTTATTCAATGCTTGAAGAGAAAGGTTTTTTTCAAACACTTGGCAGAAGCATTAGAGAAGGGAGAAGAGTCAGAGGGGAGAGGAGGCTGTCCAGAGCGAGGCTGCTGGGTCCTGTGTACCTGGCAGGGAAGTGGGAGGAGAGAGAGGGTTTCTGGAGCCTCTCGCTCACCTGCCTTTCCTTCTTGCAGGCTTGTTCGTCACCATGAAGCTGCTCCACCCAGCCTTCCTCAGCTGCTTCCTGCTGACCTGGGTCAGCTTATGGAGTTCTGTTCCTAAAGCTCACGCTGTGTCCACGGGAACGCCAGGCATCAGTGCGGCCTTCTTCCTGCAAGACCTCCTGCATCGCTACGGAGAGGGTGACACCCTCACCCTGCAGCAGCTCAAGGCCCTGCTCAACCACCTGGATGTGGGTGTGGGCCGGGACAATGTCACCCAGCCGGTGCATGGACAGAGGAACCTCTCGACGGTAAGGCTCTCAGCTCTGCTGAGCACTGTCTGCCTCGATGGGGTCACAGTCTAGTTGGGCATGGGGAGCCCAAGACACTTGGAGCAGGCAAGCCGTGATGGCAGAGCAGAGGGGCCAGTTCCTCTTCGCCTGTTGTCTGGGTCCTCAGCAGCGCCTCCTGTCCTCTCATGTGGCTGTTCTGAAGCTCTGGCTGGAGGGAGTGGTCAGCAGGAGTTCTCAGCCCTCCATGTTCCTCACAGCTGCACCGGGATCACCTGTGGGCAAGCCAGGGTGCCCAGGACAGCCGTCATGTCTCATAGGGTTTACAGGTTACAAGGCCCTTTGCCTGAAGTCTCAGGGGAGCTTCACACTCCCTCTGGGTGCAGGTGGAAAGTCTTCATTATTTAGAAGGGAATGTCAAGGGTCCCGCACTGAGTTCCTGGACAGTGCAGGACTGAGACCCAAGTCCTTTGCCTTCTGGTTCTTTGTTCTTCCATGTCATCTTGGCTAATCATAGTCCGAGGCTATTTGTGGCAGCCAAATGTAAGTCAGCCAGCAATGTCTTTATATATCTGCTTTGTTCCCTGTACTGAGTGCTGGGAGAAATAGAGAAAAATGAGTCATGTTAAAGAGTCTGCTCTCAAGATGGAGAGCTTACCCAATGGAGGACTGAGTTATCTGATCATAAAACAAAGTGTTAGGGATGCCTGGTGGCCCAGTCAGTTGAGCTTCCAACGCTTGATTTCTGCTTAGGTCATGATCTTAAGGTCATGGGATTGAGCCCTGCTTTGGGCTCCATGCTCTCAGGGTGTCTACTCGAGATTCTCCCCCTCTCTGCCCCTTCCCCCTGCTCACTCACTCTCTCGTTCTCTCTTCCCAAAAGGAATAAATAAACCTATGTTAAAATGAAGTGTTGGGGCACCTGGGTGGCTCAGTTAGGCGTCTGCCTTCATCTCGGGTCATGGTCCAGGTATCAAGCCCTGCATCGGGCTCTCTGCTCAGCGGGAAACCTGCTTCTCCCTCTCCCACTTCCCCTGACCATGTTCCCCTGACTGTGTTCCCTTTCTCGCTGTGTCTATCTCTGTCAAATAAATAAATAAAATCTTTTTTTAAAAAAATGAAGTGTTAAATGCTGTGAGTTGGACAGTCTTCATAGGGTTCAGAGACCAGAGGGGGAAGGGGGTGTATGCTAGAGTGATCAAGGAAGGTTTGTGGGTTAGGTTGTCTAGGGCCTTCATCTTGAAGGAGAACATCCTGGGGAGGTCACGTGGCCAAGGGACCAGGTAGCCTGGATGCAGAACCGCAGGCGTGCGGTTAATGTGGGAGTTGGGGAGAAGGCTGCCCTCACGGGCTCATGCTCACTGACCCCGGAGGGCCTCCTGGCACAGCGGCAGTTATCTTGGGGTCACCAGAGTCCAGCTCTCTACTTTGTAGGCCCAGAAGCTCTCACTTGTCAGCACACCCGAAGGGCTGTTAGAGACTGACCCTTGTTAAACCAAGCCAGATAAAGCCTGATGTGTAAGTGTATAAAGTATAATTAGAAGTAAAACTGCAGTGTTTCATAGGAACGGTATGTGAGAACCACCTACCTAACGCTTCCTGAGGGGACTGAGCGTTCGCGTTCGTGACCTCTACCAGCCCTTACGTGCTCCGCGGTAGACCAAACCTTTAGATTTTCCTTCTTCCTCCCCTGATCTCTGTCAACACATTCTTCAGGGTGGGGTCAGCACTACGTATAGGGTCCTGGGGACTGATGTTCCTCTTCAGGTGCTAGAGCTCAATAACTCTGGTCAAGTATCTGGAACATGCATTTTTTTTTTTTTTTTTGGAACATGCATTTTAATAGAATAACTCTTCAGGCTGTTGTGATGTGTGGGTAGGTTTGGTATCTGGATGAAGCTGTAGCTTCAGGTGTGCAAATACGATCATGTTTTCCAGAAACCACACCGCGCGGTCACAAAGACTGGGATCCAGTTGTTCCCAGACCTTGTGGGCAGCCAGGTACTCGTGGGTGTGGGTCAGGTGTGTGACTTGCACCAGGTGACTGATCTCTGAGATTGTGTCTCAGTTTTTCAGGTTTAGGGACCCCCTTGCTCTCATCCCTAGAGATGAGCCTCTAGATCATCTTCAGGTAATCTTCAGCTCTTCAGGTGATGTCAGATGTCCAGATCCCCGGGATCTGGACAGGTTCTCCTCGTGGAAGGCTGAGTCGGTTGCTGCCAGGGCTGAGATGTGATTCTGAGTTCTGAGAAGCTTCCTGCCTCTCCCCCTTCTTCTCAGTGCTTTAGTTCCGGAGACCTTTTTGCTGCCCACAACTTGAACAACCAGTCCCGGATTGGAAGGATTGAGTTCCAGGAGTTCTGCCCTACCATCCTCCAGCAGCTGGATTCCCGGGCCTGTGCCTCTGAGAACCAGGAGAACGAGGAGGATGAGCAGACGGAAGAGGGGAAGCCAAGCTCCATCGAAGGTGAGTGGTGACAGGGAAGCTGGGGCTGGCACTGCTCACAGGAGATCTAACCGGTGAGCAGCTCATCAACACCAGGGGAGTAGATTAGAGGGACAATGATAACTGGTGTTTTCTGACTCCCGTGACTGCTCCGGCATATTGTTTGACCCGGTGGCATGGCTGGTGAGCTCAGTGCTGGGCTTTTGAACCTGCCTATGGATTTTTTTTTTCTTTTTCTTTTTTGCTACTTTTTCATTTTTGTTCTTATTAAACTGCAAGGGACTAATGCCTCGGCATTCAGTTTGGCGCCTCTCCCCCGTCCCCGTTCTGCCTGGTACCTGTGCTCCAGCCACGGTGGACTCCCCACGGCTGAGTGTCTGTGCCTCCCGAGGGCCTGCAGTGCCCTTGGTACCTAGCACGTGCCGCCTGCGTTATGCTAATTGTTCCCCGCTGTCATCATTTCACTCCTGGTTTTTAAACTCTCCTGTCGTTTTCACCTGCCTCTCCATCGGAAAGGTAGCTTCTTTTGAGAGTGACTTCGCTATGTTGTCTGTAGGCTGCCCCACAGCACCCAGCCAGAGATGGACTCCAGTCCGTACTGACAGGTTGGTGCTCTCTGTCTGCCCTGAGCACAGCTGAACTCCGACCGGGCCGCCCCAGGCAGCGAGAACACCCCCACCCTCAGTAATGGAGGCCTCGTCTGTTCTTGTTCCTCCACAGTGTGGGGCTTTGGCTTCCTCAGTGTTTCACTGATTAACCTGGCCTCTCTCCTGGGAGTCCTCGTCCTGCCATGCACGGAGAAAGCATTTTTCAGCCGTGTGCTCACATACTTCATCGCCCTGTCCATTGGAACGCTGCTCTCTAACGCGCTCTTCCAGCTCATCCCAGAGGTGCAGTAGAACAGAACTCGTGCGTCCTCTTTCCCCTGCCTGCCGGCCGCTGTGCTGCCTCTGCCTCACGGCCGGCCCCACCCCCACCCTGTGTCCCGAGGCACCTGACTGCTGCCACCTGGAAAATTCACTTCTCCCTCATATCAGGGGACACAAATATGACTTCTAACTCTGGATCTCTAGGGCCTTCTCTTGCTCCTGGGGCACTCAGGTTGGCCTGTGGCCTCTTCAGGTGATGTCAGATGCAAGGCTCTCCCCCTTTGCCCTCCCTGGCAGAGACCTCTCAGCCTCCCTTCCCTCTCTGAAGCCCAGTTCACAGGGCCCAGAAGGAAGGCTGTGGTTGGTGGTCGCTGTCCAAGCCCTGGTACTCCATACCTGCTCTGTTCTAAGCAGAGGCCCCACCGGTACCCAGGTGTGTCCACCACGAGATCACCCACCTGGAAGGAGGTAGAAGGAAAAGAGGCTACCAGCTGATTGATAGAATTTGGCTCAAAAGCAAGGGATCCTTCTTTTTCCAAGTAGGCCATAATTCATACCATAGAGAGCCAAACAGAACAAAAACTTTTTAACAGAAACAAATGAAATGAAAATTCCAAGACAAAGGAAAGAGCACTCCGTTCTCCATACCTTGCATCTTGACTTTTTCCTGGGATAGGACTGACTTCCTGGTGCCCTTACTTGACTGTTTTGAAATATTTGTTAATTTTGCTTTTTAATTTGACCACTGAGAAGCTAAAAAAAAAGAAAAAGAAAAAGGACCCAAGTTGATGGCCTGCCCACTTTGTCAGCTCAGGCAGGGCTGTGGCCATGCAGTACGGGTGACTGTGTGGACCTCCTTTCGGAACAGAGGCAGCTGTTTCATAAGAAGTCTCATAAGAAGAGACTGTGTCAGTGACTGCCCAGCCTTTCCCAATCAAAAGACTTCCCCAGAAGAGATAGCGATGGGACGCCCAGGCCGTGCCTGTTCCTTCTAAATGCCAGAAGAAATCTGGTTTAAGAGGAACCATCTCCGTGTTCTCTCAAAATCCCATCTGAGTCTAACAGGCACCTCTCACAGGAGGCCTCATCTTGGGCTTTTTTTTTTTTCTTTAGCTCCAGAAATTGAATTTATTAATTCTTTAAAGATTTGAAATAAAATGCTGTATTGCCTGTTGAATGGAAATAAAATAATTGTACATGCTCCGCCCCTGTGCCTTATAGGGGCGTGCCTCGTCCCAGCTCCGTGCCATTCTACCTGGAGTGTGGGACACTGGGAAATGACAGAGGAAATATTTTTTGTGACAAGGTGATCTTGGACTCTGTCCTCTATGCTGGAATGCTCTCAGAGCATTCAGTGTGCTCAGAGCACATTGAAACAAACCTGGGAGAAAACAACAAAACCTTGAGAAGTTAAGAAACTGAATTTTATGGGCCTCAGTTTCTTCTGTTCTCCATCCCACTGCCCTGCACATCTGACTTTGTTGTATCTTACACACCAGACTGAGTCCAGGAGGTACTGATGTGCCTAAACAGTGTGGCCCGGATGTGAAAAGCAAACACGGCAGTACAGTGAGCTCCCTTTGTCTCTTAATCTTGTTAAAGGGAGGTCCTATTAAAGGGAAAGTCCTCGAGTCCAAAGTCTGCCACGGGCTGCCTGGGGATAGGCCTGAGCACACCTTCGCTGTGTGACGAGGCAGTGCCCTGCCCTGTAGCCATGCCAGCTGGCAGGTGCGCCTCTAGGTGTCGGTTTGGCCACCAAAGGCAACAGCTGGGGCAGGAGCCATGGGGTTCCAAGGCCACCTTGAATTCCTCCTCATTTCTTCTGAACGGATTAAAGGAAATTTCATCAGACTTGAATCACTAACAAATTTTCTGTTTCTCTCTCCCTCCCTACTTGTCTCTCTGATTTTTCTTCTTTTTTTGTTTCCTTGTTAATTTCCATCCAAACCTCCTTCACTGCCTCCCCATCCTTTCCACCCCCATGTTTCCCCTAATTGGTGGTTGCTGTGAAATGGGGCATTTGCCCTACTCCCTGTCCTGGGTGGGGCTGGCTCTCCCCCAACGGCAGTGTGGGGATATGGTCTCCTCTGTGTGACCGTCATCTCCCTCTGCTCCCTCATGGGGGCCAGCGTGGTGCCCTTCATGAAGAAGACTTTTTACAAGAGGCTGCTGCTCTACTTCATAGCTCTGGCGATTGGAACCCTCTACTCCAACGCCCTCTTCCAGCTCATCCCCGAGGTATGGCAAGCCAGGGCTTTCTCACATAGGAGCATGCCAGTCTCTGGGGGGGCCTATGGGGACAACAGGAGGACCCTCCACTTCGATGCAAAGCAGAGGAGGGGAGGTCCTTTTCCTATTGGAAAATGAAGCTGAGATTGAGTCACGAGTTAGGAGAGGCTGCATAGCGTAGGTTTGGGAGCTGGATTAGAATCCCAACTCCACCATCAACCAGTTCAATGACCTTGGGCAGATCACTGAACCTCTCTTTTGCATGAGGAACAACAGGGGAAATGATAGGACTGACCTCATGATGCTGTTGTGTGGGCTACATGTTAGTACTTGTAAAGCACTGGGGGCCTCGTACGTGCTCTCTGACTGCTGGGTGAAAAGACCTAGTGTAGTGGTAGCACTTGATGGCTCCTGATTGGGAGCTTGTGGCCCACACAGAAAAATCAGCAGAATCCATTGGTCTCAATAAAAAGATCTGTTCTCTACAATTGGCTGTCTTGGGGCAAAGGTAATCTAAATAAAAGAGCCTATTTTCACATACATGGACAGCACCTTTGCCCCATTGCCTGGGTTAATGAGAAAATCTCCACAGAACAGGAGTAGCTTAGTGTTTGTCAAATCTGGCAAGCAGCCTTGGAGAAGCTTCATCGGATTTGGTGTAATTTCTGTGGTAGTCCCCCTAATGACAGGAAGCAGGTGGCGTCTCCTTGTAGGTGGTCCGACAGGCTTGGGCATACCCAGAGTTGAAGCATGAGATGATGCCACATGCTTCTTCTCAGAGCACCTTAGGTTTTCTGAGTTGTGGTTTTGTGTCTTCTTAGTTGATTCTTAAATCCACTGATGTCTAGAGAACATGTTTTACCCATTTAACAGATACAGAACAAGACCACCTAGAGGCTATCCTAGAGGCTGGGTTTCATGAAAGCCATGCCTTTGTACTCTGCCATCCTTCATGGCTTCTTGTGGAGAACTGTTAGTTGATGGTTTTCAGTCTACTTTTCTTAAGATGATTTGTCTCTCCTGGAAAACCGGCCAATATGTGTCATTTCTACCTTAGAACTGGACCTTTGTGTCTGAGGAAACTATACAAACAAGTAGAGATAACAGTTTGCCCCTTTAAAACAGAAAGGGAAAACACTTACCTTTTAAGCAGGCCAGAGTTCCTGGTACTAGGATCACTTTCATCTCTGACCTTTTCACAAGAAGGCTGGTTTTTTCAAGAAGCTTGTTTCCTGTCAGAGGATGGAGGGAGCAGGTCACTCGCCAGTTTCCCAAGGCCTCACCATAAGTTAGGAGCATCACAGAGGGTGGAATTCTCCTGATTCCTGCTCCAGTCCCCCTCCCAGTAGATGATTTTTCTCCCCATGATCAGTGAGGTTTCCAGAAATAGCCCAAAACAAACCCCCACCCCCAAATTGACATGTGCAGTAACATAGTCTGCTTTCTTGGCTTTGGGGTCACTGGGAGGTCTGTGGTCAGGAAGATGCTGCAATTCTTACTGTTGAACTGGGGAATGGTTTTCCCATTTTAGAAGGTATAATTAGACCATCTCTTTGTGTTGATAGGCAAATCAGCCAGGGACATTAGATAGCAAAATAAACACAAACATCTTCCTAAGTATGGAATTTGAGGACAGATTTTGCCCTTGCAGCAAAGCACCAGGAAAAATAAAGGCAGTCTTTAGTAAAGTGGAAAACCATATCTAAGGCTGTTCTTCCTGAGAGTAAAATTCTAAAGAGGCTCTATCTTTTGCATCAGAAAGTAAGCTAGAGAGAACCTAACTGGCCTGGTATGAAGGGGTTCAGTTTTGCTGGAAAGGAAGGAAGTGGTAGGTGGCAGAGCTATCCCAGTGAGTACGTCTCTCTCCTTTCCTAGAATCAAGGAAGTGGTTAAGAAACAATCAGGGACCTGTGTAGTTTTTTGGTTGTTTTTTTTTTTTTTTTTTTTTTTTTAAATAATTAAACTCATTTCGTTTTCCTGGGTCCACAGGCATTTGGTTTCAACCCTCTGGAAGATTATTATGTCTCCAAGTCTGCAGTGGTGTTTGGGGGCTTTTATCTTTTCTTTTTCACAGAGAAGATCTTGAAGATGCTTCTTAAGCAGAAAAATGAGGTGAGGCTTAATTGTTGGGAAAGGCAGTGCTTCTAGGGAAAGCCTCCATCCTAGACACGTTTGTGTGTTTTGGTAGTGGGGTTATGTGAGTACTGATGCTGTGGACAGATTTCAGTAGATCTCCCATCTCCCCTCACGAGAAGGTATATCTTTTGTACCTTTAAGAGGTGACAGAAGGCCTTGATACATACAGTCATTGGGTCAGAAGTGCCGCCACAAAGAAACTGAATGCTTACTGCAGTACAGCTCCAGAAAGGTATCTTTGGTGCCTGGCATGCAGTTATCCTCCAAGTAGTCGGTGAATGGAATCAGATTAGCCATTGCGAAGGAGGAGCTCCAAGCCTTCGGAGCAAGACCACCCCGCTGGAACAAGTGTTGGCCCTGAGGTCATTGCTTTGACTTTTGTCCTACACCAAGTCCTTGGTTCAGCTTTCTATAACGACTTTCCCTAGGTTTCTATGTGTATTGCCTGCTTGTGTTTTCTGTGATGCTGGGAATGAGGTGGTCTTCCCAGTGCTGGGAGCACCTGTCCCGAGTGAGTGCTCAGGAAGCTTTGTGGTTTGGGTGAGTGTCATGCTGATCCCTTCTGGTGGTCTCTCTAGCATCATCACGGACATAGCCATTATGCCTCGGAGACGCTTCCTTCCAAGAAGGACCAGGAGGAGGGGGTGACTGAGAAGCTGCAGAATGGGGATCTGGACCACATGATTCCTCAGCACTGTAGCAGTGAGCTGGATGGGAAGGCCCCTGGGATGGATGAGAAGGTCATCGTGGGCTCACTCTCTGTCCAGGTCAGTGGGCCATTTGCTGTTGGGTGGGAGCCTTTGCCCTAGTAATGGCCTTGATGCCCGAGGCTTACCTTGAAGGTCCATCCTTTGACCCAGAGGCCATGGGGATGGGCTCTCTTATAGGACCTGCAGGCTTCCCAGAGTGCCTGTTACTGGCTGAAAGGTGTCCGCTACTCTGATATTGGCACTCTGGCCTGGATGATCACCCTGAGCGACGGCCTCCACAATTTCATTGATGGCCTGGCTATTGGCGCCTCCTTCACCGTGTCTGTTTTCCAAGGCATCAGTACCTCCGTGGCCATCCTCTGTGAGGAGTTCCCACATGAGCTAGGTAAGTGTGCTGGCACTGTGCCATTCCCAGTCCACCTGAGCTGCCTTGGTTGTCGGCACAGGACCCTACCTGTGTCTGAACCCCTCCCCATCCCAGACTTCAGGATGCTTATTGTAATTAACACATTCTGTGTGCTCTGTGAAATCTGACCACTGATTCTTTTTTTTTTTTTTTTTTTTTTTAAAGATTTTATTTATGTATTTGACAGAGAGAAATCACAAGTAGATGGAGAGGCAGGCAGAGAGAGAGAGAGAGGGAAGCAGGCTCCCTGCCGAGCAGAGAGCCCGATGCGGGACTCGATCCCAGGACCCTGAGATCATGACCTGAGCCGAAGGCAGCGGCTTAACCCACTGAGCCACCCAGGCGCCCTGACCACTGATTCTTAATAGTCAAATTAATAATTGAAATTGATCATTGATAATGATGGAGATTTTTAAGATTTTATTTATTTTAGAAAGAGAGAGTACAAGCGGGGAGGGCAGGGCAGAGGGGGAGGAAGAAAGAGAATCTTAAGCAGACTCCCTGCTGAGTTCAGAGACCAATCCGGGGCTCCATCCCAGGACCCCACGATCATGATCTGAACCAAAATCAAGAGTTGGACACCGGGCGCCTGGGTGGCTCAGTGGGTTAAGCCGCTGCCTTCGGCTCAGGTCATGATCTCAGGGTCCTGGGATCGAGTCCCGCATCGGGCTCTCTGCTCAGCGGGGAGCCTGCTTCCCTCTCTCTCTCTCTGCCTGCCTCTCTGTCTACTGTGATCTCTCTCTGTCAAATAAATAAATAAAATCTTTAAAAAAAAAAAAAAAAGAGTTGGACACCTAACAAACTGAGCCACCCAGGCACGATGAAAATGATGGAGATTTTTGTTAAGGGTGTTTGTTTCCCTGTAGTCCCATATCCAGAGTCTCTGTTTCCTTACCTCTAAAATGGGGTTAATAATACTGCTTTATAGATTTTTCATGAGGATTAAAGGAGCAAAAACAGGGGTGCCTGTGTGGCTCAGTGGGTTAAAGCCTCTGCCTTCGGCTCAGGTCATGATCCCAGGGTCCTGGGATCGAGCCCCACATCAGGTTCTCTGCTCAGCAGGGAGCCTGCTTCCTCCTCTCTCTTGGCCTACTTGTGATCTCTGTCTGTCAAATAAATAAATAAATTTTTTTTTAAAAAAGAGCAAAAATGTTGAAAAGGACTTGCTTTGTGCCATACACCATTCTAACTGTTCACTATAGGATTATCAGTCTCTCTCTTTTTTTTTTTTTTTTAAGAATTTATTTATTTATTTGACAGACAGAGATCACAAGTAGGCAGAGAGAGAGGAGGAAGCAGGCTCCCTGCCGAGCAGAGAGCCTGATGTGTGGGGCTCGATCCCAGGACCCTGGGATCATGACCTGAGCCGAAGGCAGAGGCCTTAACCCACTGAGCCACACAGGTGCCCCTCTGTCTTTTTTTTTAAGGTTATGTCTCAATCCAGTTAATCTTTCAAAGGTTGAGATGTCTATTAAAGGTCAGGTGGGTGGAAGAAGTAGATGAGCCAGGAATTAGAAAGTCCCTAGTTTTATCAGAGCAAGAGTGTGAAAGGCCCAGATTTCGGAGAATCAGAGACTCAAGGTCAAGTACTGGCTTTGCCAGTTCACGGGCTTATGACTTTGGGCAAATTATTTAACTTTTCTCAGTCTCACTTCTGTTTCCTGAAAATACCATTCAGTGTAATTGTGAGGAAAGAAGCTCCTATTTCATCATCCATCAAAAGAGCAGTGAGGCTATTGCTGGTGGCTTATCTCTGTTGAAAATCTTGTGCGTCATTTTCAGCCTCTAGGCTAGAAATACCCGGTTAGTTTTGTTAATGGAGATAGCTCCCAGACGTGAAGAGGAAGTGTGCCTTAGACTTGTCTTGTGACCTCAGATCTGAGGCCGTCCTGCTTGTTCACCCAGACATTCTGCATAGTGGAAGCAATGTGTTGTGTTCTCCGTCCATGAACGC
This sequence comes from Mustela nivalis, assembly GCF_964662115.1. NCBI lineage: Eukaryota > Metazoa > Chordata > Mammalia > Carnivora > Mustelidae > Mustela > Mustela nivalis. Next base: position 161,389,228 of record NC_139023.1, on the reverse strand, counting down.
GCCTAACTCTTGCACCCCTTCCCTCTTGTCCCACCGTAGGAGACTTTGTCATCCTGCTCAACGCCGGGATGAGTATCCAGCAGGCTCTCTTCTTCAACTTCCTTTCTGCCTGCTGCTGTTATGTGGGTCTGGCCTTTGGCATCCTGGCTGGCAGCCACTTCTCTGCCAACTGGATCTTTGCACTGGCTGGAGGGATGTTCTTGTATATTGCTCTGGCTGATATGGTAAGTCTTCCATAGTTCATGCCGTGCAGGCAAAATGGGATTGGGTCATTCACTGGACGGGTGGCAGCTGAAAGGACATGAGTTAGGTTTTTGTTTTGTTTTGTTTTTTATTTTCTTAAGATGTTATTTATGTATTTGATGGAGACAGACAGACCGAGAGAAGGAACAAACAAGAGGGAGTGGGAGAGGGAGAAATAGTCTTCCCGCTGAGCAGGGAGCCTGATGCGGGGTTCGATCCCAAGACCCTGGGATCATGACCTGAGCCGAAGGCAGACACTTAACGACTGAGCCACCCAGGCACCCAAGTTAGTTTGTTTTTAATAACAGCTTTATTGAGGAATCATTCATATACCACATGCTTCACCTATTTAAGGTGAAGGTACAGTTCAGTGCCTTTTTTTTTTTTTTTTTTTTTTTAAGATTTCCCCACCGCCCACCTCTACTTGAGACAGAGCAAGAGAGAGAGCATGAGTAGTGGAGACAGACAGAGGGAGAGGGAGAAGCAGACTCCCCGCTGACTTAGGATCTGTACCTGGGGCTCAGTCTTGATCCCAGGACCCAGAGATCACGACCTAAAAAAAAGGCCAACACTCAACCATCTGAGGTGTGTGTGTATCTCTCCCCACCCCGGCCGCCTCCTTCAGTGCTTTTTAAGAGGACATTGGATTTTGGGGTGCCTGGGTGGCTCAGTGGGTTAAGCCTCTGCAGGGAGCCTGCTTCTCCACCCCTGCTGCCTGCCTCTCTGCCTACATGTAATCTCTGTGAAATAAACAGATAAAATCTTAAAAAAAAAAAAAAAACTAATAATCATGTAATAACACTCCTTCATTTAAAAAAAAAAAAAAAAAAGGACATTGGATTTTAAAGGACAAAAAACCTACCAGCCTCTATTCCAGTCCTCCCTTAAATAGTTAAGTATTGATGCGTATAGATAGGAATGGAAGGAGGGAATGGAAATGAACATTGAGTATACAACTTTATGTTTGGATTTCCTTTTTTACTTACTACATCCTAGATCTTTTTCATTTTGCATGCCTTTAGCAGCATCCTTTTCAGTGGCAGTATTATTTGGCGACAGGCCATACCTTATCCAGAGCTAGAACTGCTGGCTCAGAAAGGATGCATTGTGGTTTGAGGCTTGTAACAAGTATCGCGGTTCTCAGCAGCGTCTGACATCATGGATACTATTGTACTTGCTAACATTTGGCATAACCCTTCTAAGGAACTTCGAGTTGGCTCATGAAATACCTGATTGGTTCCATCTTTTATAGAACGAGGGCGATTTCTTGTTTGTTGACCTGACCAGTTCTCTGGCACGTTGGCACGAATGATTTCCCATGTCCTTTGAAAATCACACTTGTGATGCGTGGTGCAGGTGCTGACCACTGTGACCTCATCCTTATTCCCTGGAAATATTCTAGTTTCTCTCCTCTTAGGGGGAGCCCTCCCATGGTGAGGATACTCTCCTGCTTGCGTTGCTCGAATTCAGAGCTCTGCTCTTGGTCACCCGCCTTGCCGGCCTGCAGCTGAGGGCCTGGAGTCCCAGCGATGTCATGGCTCCGGGCTCTGGCTCCTGACACAGTTGCTCCGTTTCCCAAAAAGGGGCAGCGGCATTTTGGTAACATCTTGTGACGTGTTTTTCAAGTGCACAGCAAACAGCCAGCATCTGCACCTATGCAGGGCTCCGCACGCGGATAAATATTTGGTTTTACCTCAGTAGTTGAAAAGTAGCCGAAGCCGCCTGGGACCACGGCTGCTGATTTGACGGTGTCTTTGTGACTGAGTCCTCTCTGAGGTACATATAGCTTAACTACGTATTCTTACTCTAGAACAGTTACTACGTAATGATCCATATCATTACCCTGTAATCCTATATTATGGGGTAATTACTGTGTTCATGGTCTAATACAAATAAGCTTAGGGATCGGTATTACAGTGATGAGCCAGGGTGACCGTGTCTCTCACTGAGTTGTCCTGGACTGCCCACCTTGAGAAACAGGCTGCAGCTCTCTTGGTTTTTCTTCCTTCCTCAGTTCCCTGAGATGAACGAGGTGTGCCAGGAGGATGAAAGGAACGGCAGCGTCTTGGTCCCCTTTGTCATCCAGAACCTGGGCCTCTTGACTGGCTTCACCATCATGCTGCTCCTCACTATGTATTCAGGGCAGATCCAGATTGGGTAGAGCCCCACCAGGAGCCATCGGGATTGGAAGTTGGCCCTCGGCCGCCCGGTCCCTGGCCCGAGGACTCGGCACCCACGACGCACCTCCGAAGAGGCAGTTGTATTAAAAACTGTAACATGGACTGTACTCCTGCATTCAGATGTCAGCTGTTTCTACACATGCTCTGTCCTAGGAACAAGCCGCCCTGGCAACCAGGCTCTAGGTAGTGCCTCTCCCTCCCCTCCCCCTTCCTCCTCAGAGTGACCCTGGAACCGGCATGCAGCTTCCTTAGCAGGCAAGCCTCACTTCTCTCTCCGGCTACCCTGGCCTCTTTCCCTTCAAATCAGCACCGAGAGGTTTTTGCGTCCTTGCCTGCGGCACAAAAACACTGCCAGTGCTCATGACTTGGTTAGCGGTATGAGGAGGTGAGTCTGTGGTGTCAGGGCCCATGAATCTAAATGTGTGTCCTGGGCCTCAGGATGACCCATTTTGAAATAAATTCATCTATTTTTCCAGAGAAAAGGTACAAGAAACAAGAATCCCTCCTATTTTTTCAAAGTCTGTCCAGTTGCCTGTTTTCTCAGAACTGAAAGTTGGAATAGAGGTGTGAGGCAAGAGAGGAGGCGGAGGCTCATCCTGGCAAGGGGAGGTGGTGGATAGAAGGGACACAGAAGCTGTGCCCTGTCATGCCCAGTTCCCAGTTACCCCTGGGAAACGGGATGGCGATGACGGGGCTGCTGCTGGCGTGTGCGGCTGTGCGGGGGAGCCAGTGCTCCCCGCTGGTGGCCTCCTGTGCAGGGTCAGTTGCCCAGACGCCCTCCCCTGTCTTTCACATTAACACTGACAGAGTGGAAGGCGGAAAATGGAGGCCTGCGGGAAGTCAGTTGGTTTTGCTGTGATTTCCACCTCCCCTTCCTCCCCTCTCCCGTCTTCTGAGAGACTTTTTTATCTGCCTCCCTAGAAGCACATTTACAATCTTGTATCAGAGGGGAGGCTGCACAAATTTCCCTCCCCTGATCAACACTTCTGCTGCAAAGTGGCAGGTTTCCATGCACAATTGGGGGCAGGCAGCTCATGTTCTTCTTAGACAAAGGTCAGAAATGGTCCGATCAGAAATGGACTCGGCGCAGGCACAGTTTAGAAATTATTAATTGCATAAATGAAAGTACGAGTCGCGGAAGTCTGAGACGGAAGGTGGGGCACTGCAGATGCTCACTGAACAGGGGCTTCCTGAGGAGACCCTGTGAGTGGGTTTTAGGTTCCCCTCCCTCGCCCCTAGCGAGAAAGGGTGACTCCTGTACCAGGTTGAACATTCATTGCACTGACCCTCTGCAGAAGACGGATTGATAGCCTTGTCTGTGAGACTGTAGGCCAGCCCCAGGCACTGTGGAGCCCTCTCCTCAGAACTCTGGCTTCAAGGGGAGCTCATCTCCAGGTTCACTAGGTGAATTGATTTATTATTATCATATTGATAATGCGAGATTCTTTAGCCACTTTGGGGAGCCTGTCTCTCCAGAAGCCTTTCTTAGTGGTGCCCACAGTTACAGCCCAGGGGCTGTGTTCACTAACTGATTTGCGTGCATGACTGATGAGTGCTGGTCACGGCCAACACCTGTGAGTTTTTCTGTTCTTACACAGGAAGACTTTCCACTGTACAGTAATTAAAAGCCACGTCTATTTTGGTTTCTTTTTTTTTCCCCCCCTTCTTGGGAAATGACCCCGCAAAACAGGAATAGTCTTGAAAAGAGTATGAGCGGGAAAACTGCTGACGCTGCTTTGTAAGTTTTTCTCCTTCTCTTGCCTGTTGACCTGGGTAGATTTGAGAATGGGCTGAAGAAGAGGGAAAACTTCGAGTCTTCAAGATTCTAGAGTAAATATCAGGACTGACTCCTGATAGGATTATGGTCCAATTTTACCAAAGAACCAATTCCTTGAATGTTGGAATCTAACTTTTTATATTATGATTATTTTTATTATTGTTGTTACGGTTTTAAAATGGTCCTTTGTCTTTTCTGTTTTGTTTTTCTCAGTGTCTGACATTGCTTTCAGGAGCTAGTAGCAAATAACACTCAAACTTTAAGACTTTACCAAGAGTTTTCTTTCCCTAATTCACATGGATTTATGAAATTTATAATTTTAGCATTCCCTGTAGACCTGCCATTCCTTACAAATACTGTTCTTCTTGGAGTAGAATACTAAGTTAGAGTTAGTGGGTCCTAGTTTTAGGAGAAGAGCTTGAAAATGTAATCGTTATCAAATTAAAGTATGAAGTACTAGGGTGCTTTTTCTTTTCATGCACATCTGTATTAAGAACTTACCTTCCATAGACAGCTGCCTCAAAGGGAAATTCTCTTTAAACCATAATGGGTGCAGAGGCCAGTCCTGGCTGGAACGTGGTTGGGGTGAAGGCACGCGAGTAGTAAACTGAGTATCTGTTGTTAGTGGTGGCAGATTGACCTCAGACGTTGAACATGTGGCGATTCCCTTTTGATTTTTAAGTATTGGATTTGCTGTTTTAAGCATTTGTACATATTAGATGTCTGAGGAGTAGCAGGTTTTGAGAACTTGTTCACCCCGGCATTAGTGTGTTCCACGCCTTTTCCCAGGTGACCAGCTGCTAACGTTAGCAAGGAAAGCTTACATTATGGGCAGGGGCAGTGACCCAGGAGCAGGCAGGTTGCCTTCTGTCCTTGCCCCCAGACGTGGTTAGTATCTTTTGTGTCTGGTGTTAGTGTCAGGCCTCATTGGTCCTTTACCCTGGGTTTAAAAGAGAAGGCATCTCTGTTGGGGTATCCTAAGACCTGTATTTAGTAAATCCTCTTCCAAAGAGATGGTAATATTCTGGAAGTCTGCTTAAAAACAAGAAGCTGTCTGATTTTTGCAAAAGAGAGAGGTTAGGTTTTTGTTATTCATCTTTACTTTTACAGTTCTGCAGTTCCATCACAGTATTTTTTTTTAAATAACTCAGGTGTTATGAGGATAAATTAGAAAAGAAAATAACTTATGTGGACTGTAAATGTTTTATTTGTAAGATTCTATAAATAAAGCTATATTCTGTATTGCAGAATCCAAGTGTGATCTTTTATAGGAACATGGGTGTAATGGAGACTGGGGAACACAAGGTGGCGATAGTGTCACACTGATGTCTAAAGCTTTGTTTTCGTGCCCCACTCACATTTGGAAAGGAGATTTATAGACAAAACATTGGATATCATAACTTGCTCACTTGAAAATGATTTAGGGGCACCTGGCTGGCTCAGTTGGTGGAGGATGTGACTCTTGATCATGAAATCCCTGAAAGGTCTGTGACAGCAATCCTTTTCCACTGGCAACTGTTTGAGTGGGGTTTTTCTGTCTTTGCTGTTGGTTTTGCTTACGTCTTGCTACCTGGCTCTCCTTTATTTATTTACTTTCTTGTCTTAATTTTTTAAATATTTTATTATTTTAAGTAATCTCAATGCCCAATGTGGGACTCAAACTCATGACCCAGATCAAGAGTCACATGTTCTCCCAACTGAGCTGGCCAGATGCCTCTGGTCCTCCTTCATTGAGAAACAAGCCTGAGAGTTGAATTTGTGGCCCATGTAAAACAGGGCTAAGCAAAGCAAACAAGTCCTTGAGGAGGTTAAGTCCTAAAATGTAGCCCATTCTTTATAATGCTCTTAGCCAGGTAGGCCATTTTGGAGATTTTGGGGGAAAGGTGGATGCTCTTCTCCTACCACCTTGCTTTGAAAAGCACCAGCTTTCAGTGATGCTGAGATTTGATTTGTAGGATAACAAAATGTTCATTTCTTTTTTTTTTTTTTTTAAAGATTTTATTTATTTATTTGACAGAGAGAGATCACAGTAGGTAGAGAGGCAGGCAGAGAGAGGGGAAGGGAAGGAAGCAGGCCCCTGCTGAGCAGAGAGCCCGATGCGGGACTCGATCCCAGGACCCTGAGATCATGACCTGAGCCGAAGGCAGCGGCTTAACCCACTGAGCCACCCAGGCGCCCCTCATTTCTTTTTTTCTTTGAAGATTTTATTTCTATTTATTTATAAAATATTTTTATTTATTTATTTGACAGAGAGATCACAAGTAAGCAGAGAGGCAGGCAGAGAGGGGGGTGCAAAATAGGCTCCCCTCCGAGCAGAGAGCCCGATGCGGGGCTCGATCCCAGGACCCTGAGATCATGACCTGAGTCGAAGGCAGTGGCTTAACCCACTGAGCCACCCACGTGCCCCTGCAGATTTTATTTTTAAATAATCTCTACACCCACCGTGGGGTTAAACCCACAACCCCAAGATCGCGAGTCACATGCTCCACTAACTGAGTCAGCAAGGGGTCCCATCCCAGTGCTCATCTACTTTAGTATCTTTTTAATTTATTTTATTTATTTGAGAGAGAGCCAGTGAGAGAGCATGAGAGGCGAGAAGGTCAGAGGGAGAAGCAGACTCCCCATGGAGCTGAGAGCCCAATGCGGCACTCGACCCCGGGACTCCGGGACCGTGACCTGAGCCAAAGGCAGTTGCTCAACCAACTGAGCCACCCAGCACCCTACTTTAGTATTTTTTAAAATATTTTATTTATTGGGGCTCCTGGGTGGCTCATTCAGTTGGGCATGTGCCTTTGGGTCAGGTCATGATTCCAGGATCCTGGTATCAAGCCCGGAGTCAGGTTCCTTGGTTCACTGAGGAGTCTGCTTCTCCCTCTGCCCCTCCCCTCCACTCATGTGTGTGCTCTCTGGAATAAAATCTTCTAAAAAAAAAAAAAAAAGATTTTACTTTCTCTGCCTTTGACTAAGATCAAGTGTAAAAAAAAGATACTTATTTGAGAGAGTATGAACAGGGGGAGGGGGAGAGGGAGAGAGACAAGCAGACTCCCCACTTAGCATGGAGCTCAACCCCAGGACCCTGAGATCATGACCTGAGCTGAAATCAAGAGCCGGACACTTAACCAACTGAGCCACCCAGGCATCCCAGTACTCATCTAGTTCAGCGGTTTTTGTACTCTTCCTGATTTAGTATGAAACACCTAGACTTCTGATGAATGATAGGTTCGAATCCCAGCAGAAATGAATCTGCTTCATCTTTCTGGAATAAAATGAATTAACATTCCATTTACAGTAGAAAATTCTGGTTGGAAAAGATCCATCTTTCTCTACCAGCTTTTGGTTAAGTACGTTTAGAGCTGATGGCCAAGAGAAAATTTTTCTTAGCAACAACCCCTTTCTTGCTGGATTCCTATACATGGTGGTTTTGAGGGGGGTGGGGGGAGTAGTCTCCACTTCCATCATGGAGAGCTTGAACTTACATCCCCAAGGTCAAAAGTCCTATGCTCTACTGACTGAGCCAGCCAGGCGCCCCCATGGTTTATTTTATTTTATTTTTTTTAAAGATTTTTATTTATTTAACAGACAGAGATTACAAGTAGGCAGAGAGAGAGAGGAGACAGCAGGGTCCCTGCCTAGCAGAGAGCCCGATACAGGGCTTGATCCCAGGACTCCGGGATAATGACCTGAGCCAAAGGCAGAGGCTTTAACCCACTGAGCCACCCAGGTGCCCCCTCATGGTTTATTTTAAATGAAAGAAGGGAGTTAATCCCTGTCCAACAGTGATCTTGGACCCTGGCAGTAGGTTGGGATTTTGAGATGGTAACATCAGTGATAGTTCAGGAGTAACCCCAAAGTGTTCTGACGCCGGCAGTCACAAGCCAAAAAGCAGTTCTTCCACTGGGATCTGGATTTTTTTTTCCCCTGTGGTTTGCTTCTAGATTTTTTGGAACACAAAAAATAAACTTGGGCAATAATCCAAATGGCCTTTTAAAGATATTACACATATAGGGACGCCTGGGTGGCTCAGTTGGTTGGGCAGCTGCCTTCGGCTCAGGTCATGATCCCAGCGTCCTGGGATCGAGTCCCACATTGGGCTCCTTGCTCCGCAGGGAGCCTGCTTCTCCCTCTGACTCTGCCTGCCACTCTGTCTGCCTGTGCTCGCTCTCGCTCGCTCTCTCTCTCTCTGACAAAAAAAAAAAAAAAAAAAAAAAAAAAAGATATTACACATACAGAAGGCCCGTCAGGCAATTCTTAGTGGAGACCCCTGACAAGACCACTTTTGATGAAATCATGGTAAATGTGAAATGTGTTCTTAAAATTCTATTGTCCTGCATTTGGCTTTGTGTGTGTGTCCACATTTAACATGAGAAATGGGGTATTGCCGTCTTTGTCAATGTGTGTGGTAGGAAGACAACTGGAGGGACTTAGGCCTGAGAGTAAGAGTTCCAGCCCTCAGCTGAGGGGGGGGGGTGCAGACCCAGGGGACACAGGAGGAGTGGGATTAGACGTAGATCTGCATGCGTTCCTTGACTGCAGTCCAGGCCCACTCAGTCACCAAAGCAAGAACCGGATACAAAAATTGCAACCCCAGTGTTGGGATAGGGGAGAATGAAGGCAGCAGGCATGCCCATAGCCCACGCTCTCTTCCGCCACGTCTGACCCCACCTCCTAGCCAGACTCTCTTGACTGATCACCCTTACATCTGTCCTGTGAGCCAGGCAGGGCGCTGGACAGTTCCGAGTCTCAAATCCGTGGTTATCAGCAAAAACCACCACCAAGTGGCCAGTGCCAGTCCTTCTGGGCCCCGTACTCGTTCTGCGGACTGTTGATACGGGACAGGAAGGAGCCAGAGCTGTCAGACACATGGACGCAGCGTGTGCCTCAGTCAGCCCCAATCCCTCAAGTCCACAGCTACTTCCTTAGGAATAAACTTGAGAGGGAACTCTCCACTAGCACAGGACACCTTCTCGGAGTGATGTTGGAAATCCTTCATTGCAATCGCATTCTTGTTCAAGTCACAAAGTGGGGCCGTACAATGTGCCATTGGGCTGGAAGGTGAGAACACAACTTGTCAGCCACAATGATGTGGCCACTCTGGGGGCCCACACAGTGGACAGCTCCAATCTTAAACTTGCCCTCAGGCCAAAAGATGCTGACCCCCATGGTCATCACGGTCTGCCACGATACCTTCTCCATTGTTGTCCATTGCCCACGGCTGTCAGGCAGGCCCTGTGGCTGCCCAGGTGAGCACTCACACCCCAGAGCCAAACTTGACCTGGCCCTTGCTGGGAAAAATCAAGTTGCTGCGGTCAGCTATCACTCTGCTGCTGCGGCTAGCTGCAAGCTGCTGAATTTGCCTTTCTCCCTTCCAAGACTGCCAACGTGGGAGGTGGGCTGATCCTCCTGCCTGAGGTTTGCGCTGAATGAGGAGCTGGGCCCAGGGTCTGCTTTCTGGTGTCCATGGCTGCCCAAGGAGGTGGGGACTGGACACAGAGGGTGGAAGGTCCCAGCGGCAAGAACATGTGTGTGCTGCTTGGCTAACGTTTTTAAATGCAGCAAAATCAGGGCACCTGGGTGGCTCAGTCAATTAAGCATCTGCCTTCAGCTCAGGTCATGATCCCAGGGTCCTGGGATGGAGCCCTGCATTGGGCTCCCTGCTCAGTGGGGAGCTTGCTTCTCCCTCTGCTGGCTGCTCCCCCTACCTGTGCTCTCTTTCTCTGTCAAATAAATAAAATCTTAAAAATTAAATAAATAAATGCAGTAATCTAAGAATGACAGCCGAGCCAGTTAAGTGGAAATTCCTTCCAAACATGTGAACCCTGTGGGTTTTAAGGGATAAGAAAACAGCTAATTCAATAGAGACCTTTTGTTGTTGTTGCTTAAAATAAAGGTTTAGGTCTTTAATTATAGATGCTAGTGAGGAGGGGAAAAAAAAGTCTCTTTGATCCAGTGTATCCTCCCAGAATAGGAAATTCTTTCAAGTGGCATGTTTCCTATAACTTCTTGAGGTTAATAAAACAAGTTCTTTTGAAGTCAGTGTCTGGTTGTATCCTATAGACAGGGCCCCCGAGAAGAAATCTCTTAGGCTACCAAATTTGTATGGTTTGAACATTTTGTAGTAATTCTCCGAAGAATGTAGCTCCTCCTGCACCCACTGCTTCTCTCAAAAATTGTGTGAGCAGAAAAGAGATTAAATTTAGATTTTTCTTTTCTGGAAAAACAGATTTTTTTTTAAAAGTAGTTTCCATGCCTGACATGACCCTGAGATCAAGAGACATTCTACAGACTGAGCCAGCCAGGTGTCCCTGGAAAAACCGATTTAAAAAAAAAAAAAACTCGGGTGCCTGGGTGGCTCAATGGGTTAAGCCGCTGCCTTTGGCTCAGGTCATGATCTCAGGGTCCTGGGATCGAGTCCCGCATCGGGCTCTCTGCTCAGCAGAGAGCCTGCTTCCCTCTCTCTCTCTCTGCCTGCCTCTCCATCTGCTTGTGATTTCTCTCTGTCAAATAAATAAATAAAATCTTAAAAAAAAAAAAAAACTAGATTCAATTGATTTTTTCAGTATGTATGGTTCAGTTGTGTATCTAAATAAAGAGTAGAGGCGCCTGGGTGGCTCAGTGGGTTAAAACCTCTGCCTTCGGCTCGGGTCATGATCCCAGGGTCCTGGGATAGCGCCCCACATTGGGCTGTCTACTCTGAAGGGAGCCTGCTTCTTCTCTCTCTCTCTGCCTGACTCTCTGCCTACTTGTGATCTTTGTCTGTCAAATAAATAAATAAAATATTTAAAAATAAATAAATACATAAGTAACTAAATAAAGGGTAGATAAAATCTGAACATTAGAGATCTCAACATTGTTTTCATTTGGTTTTAAGGTTTGTTATTTTTATTCTTGCAATCTGGTTTTCCTAATTATGCTCTACTTAGTCTAACAAAGCTGTTTTGCATTCCTTTGTTCATACATTAACATTTTGCTTGAAAACTGCCTTGATCTAGCTAGTAATAATTTTTCATGGGAAATTTTAGTGCAGCTTTATATGCTCATATAAGTAGGAAAGTCCTTAGAAAAGAATGAAGTTCAGCACCTTTTGAAGCACATGAAGATGAGCTAGAATGAATACAAAACTACTCGCCCACGGTTCTGGTTTCTCTGTCTTCACCCAAAAGAGCACGAGATCTGTAGGCCAGAAGAATGGATTTGTGTCAATTCCGCTATTGCCTTGTATGTGAACTGCACCTCAATGCCTTTTTCTATGAGGTGGAAATTGTCATTTCTATCCTATCTCCATAAGTGTAATGAGAACAAAATGTAGGAGACCGCACTTTACAAATTAAAACCCCATGCCAGTGGTAATCAACATTCCGTTGTTTGGACTCCTTTCAAAATCTGAAAAATACATGCTTTCCCAACAGCTCTCATATACACATCCCAAAGTGTGTGCAAATGTGCTCAAACCTTAATTTAATTTAGAGGCGCAGGATGAGGAGGGGATGATTTGAAACCCTTGCACTACAGGTTAATAACTTCTGCTGCAGATGAGAGTGAGATAGTCACTCATTCAACAAATTACTGAGCTCCAGCTTTGGGCTAGGCACAGCAGTGACAATGGCAGTGAACAGAACAGACAAAGACGCTCCCCTTAAGGAGTGAGGGTAGACACAAAGAAGCGTGTTACAGATAAAAGTAGGGCATTGAGGTGGCAGCAGTGGGGGTGGTGGTGTGCCATAGCTTTAGCTGGTTCGGTGATCAGAGGAGCTGGCATTTGAGCTCGCCATAAGCAATGAGGAGGCAGCTTGGTGAGAATGTTCCAGGAGAAAGAGATGGCAAATGTAAGAGCTCTGGGACAGCAGTGAGCTTGGTCTGTGTGAGGCCAGTTTTACTAAATCTAGTATATACAGTATAAACAAGGCCACCGTGTCTGAACTGTAGCTGGCAGAGGGAAAGAGGTTTGAGCTGAGGTCACAGTAGACAGGAGTCAGGCCACTTTAGGGAAAGGAAGAGATCCTTGAGGATTTTAAGGGGAGAAAGGATAAATCAGATGAATGTGTTTTAAGTTTGTAAAGATCTGTTGTGTGGGAGAATGGACTCTAGGGGGCGAAAGTCGACAGGCTATGCCTCATGAGGTCTGTCCACTCTAAAATTTTTGGCCCAAACAACTTGATGAATGCCAGTGCTCTTTACCTTGGCATCTCACCTGTGAAAGCTGGGGCTCAGGTGTGACAGAGGTATTAAATTCTATTCTCCTAAATGATTGTATTATGTAGCCAGTAATGACTGCCACCATTCTCTCCTGCTTTGGAATGATGCAAACAAAAGTAATAGGGAATTATGGCAGCTTTGGAGCTCATTGTCATATCAGAGTTCTCATACTATTGGGGTCTCCCAGGAAAATCAAAGGATAACACACTGCTAAGAGGTTTGCACACCGCCCCAAAAATGGCCAGAATACGAACCTGTAAATACAAATTTACAAGTCAGGACTTTCATGAGGATTTTTTACTTAACAAGTACATAAGGAGATTCCTAATTTGATATCAGGCTATTATAATTGGTAAGATGTTGCTTTGGGCTGTGTTTTTGTCTGGATTCATTAATTTTTTTAGACCTCAACACTGTTGAGGGTCCATGCCCAGGTAATTTTATCAAAATTAAAGTGTACTCATAGGAAGATATGAATTAAATATAATACCATATATGGTGTCCATACAATATGTATTACTATTGGGGACCCTGGCTGGCTTAGTCTGCAGAGTGTGGGCCTCTTGATCTATCAGGTTGAGCTAGGCCAGGGTCTGCCTTGGGTCAGAGATTATTTAAAAAATTATATGTTTTTCACATAAATTTAGAAGTTATATACTTTAAGTTACCTTTTTTAAAAAAAGATTTTATTTATTTATTTGACAGAGATCACAAGTAGGCAGAGAGGCAGGCAGAGAGAGGAAGGAAGCAGGCTCCCCGCTGAGCAGAGAGCCTGAGGCGAGGCTCAATCCTAGGATGCCAGGATCATCACCTGGGCTGAAGACCCGGGTGCCCTGTAAGTTGTGTTTTCTATGTAGCTATTTTAGAAACACTCATTTACCCTACTTTAAAAAATATTCTTGGGGGACGCCTGGGTGGCTCAGTTGGTTGAGCAGCTGCCTTCGGCTCAGGTCATGATCCCAGCGTCCTGGGATCGAGTCCCACATCGGGCTCCTTGCTCAGCAGGGAGCCTGCTTCTCCCTCTGCCTCTGCCTGCCATTCTGTGTGCCTGTGCTCACTCTCTCTCCCCTCTCTCTCTCTGATAAATAAATAAAATCTTAAAAAAAAAAAAATATTCTTGGGCGTCTGGGTGGCTCAGTTGGTTAAGCAACTGCCTTTCACTCAGGTCATGATCCTGGAATCCCAGGATTGAGTCCCACATTGGGCTCCCTGCTCAGCAGGGACTCTGCTTCTCCCTCTAACCCTCCTCCCTCTCATGCTCTCTCTCTCTCTCTCACAAATAAATAAATAAAATCTTTAAAAAATGTGTATTCTTGAGACGTCTGGGTGGTTCAGTTGTTAAGTCTCTGCTTTCAGCTCAGGTCATGATCCCAGGGTCCTGGGATCCAGCCCCACATCGGGCTCCCTGCTCAGCAAGAAGCCTACTTCTCCCTCTCCCACTTCCCCTGCTTGTGTTCTCTCTCTCACTGTGTCTCTCTCTGTCAAATAAATAAATAAAAATTTAAAAAAAAATTCTATTGTTCTCTTAACCTGCATTTATCACAGATTAATATTTAAGGCTTCATACAAATAGAAACTGAAACCAGGTTACTTTTATGTAACAATGGAAACTAGGATTCCCTGTGCATTTGTTAAATTAAAAGTATTCATAATTATTTCTCAGAAGAGCTGGTTGTTAATTAAGGTTTATGAAGTGCTTAGGGAGTTTCATAAGGAAGTATATCAAATCTCACAAGCTCTGTATGATGGAAACTTCGATTTGAAAAGATTAGTAGAAATGCCAATTACACATCAGTCTTGGTGATTTCAAATATTTAATCAATACCGACCAATGCAGAAAATAAAAAGAAAGACAATCAGATTCACCAGTTAGATAAAAATACCACAGCCCCTGGCCAGGTGGAGGGGTATATAAGCTGAATGGAATAGAACATCTAATTGTTGGGAAGCATGGGTGGCTCTGTTGGTTAAGCATCTGCCTTCAGCTCTGGTCATGTTCCCAAGGTCCTGGGATCAAGACCTGCATCAGGCTCTGTGTTCAGCAGGGAGCCTGCTTCTTCCTCTGTCCCCCTCCCTTCTCATGCTCTCTCTCTCTCTCTCTCTCTCTCTCTAACAAATAAATCTTAAAAAACAAAACAAAACACCTCTAATTGTTCCTGGGAACTGATAAAGTCATGACTAAAAGCATCACTACTACCAATAAAGTTAAATCTCATTCATTTTAAATTGTTTGGGAGGGAGCTTAGTTAGTGTTCTTTTCATATTTTTATTGAGTGGTTTTGGTCAGAAATGTCAGAAAGTTCCCCCAAAGGAATATGTAACACTACTGAAAATAGGCCTGGACAATAAGTCTTTGAAAGAAAAGAGCACTTTTTTTTTTCACCTAGTTATAAAGTAATACTTTCTCACCAGAGAAAATTTGTAAGCTACAGAAATTATTGTTCATTTATTTCTCCTAAGTCACTCTCAGTCACACCACCCAGAGATGGCTATTGTTAACATTCTTTTCCATATCAGAAGATACTCCATAAGGGTTTGAACTGTGTTGATTTTTTTTTTTTTAAGATTTATTTATTTGACAGAGAGAGACACAGTGAGAGAGGGAACACAAGTAGGGGGAGTGGGAGAGGGAGAAGTAGGCTCCTTGCTGAGCAGGGAGCCTGATGTGGGGCTGGATCCCAGGACCCTGGGATCATGACCTGAGCCGAAGGCTTAATGACTGAGCCACCCCGGCGCCCCTGACCTGTGTTGGTTTTAGTTCATCACTGTATCCTTCCACCTAGTACAGTGCCCAGCACATCTGATTAATGTTTATTGAATATAAAAATATATTAATATTTCCTTCTAGCCTTTTTATGCATACATCTACTTGTTTGTTAATAAGTGGGGTCTATACTGTACATTATTATAATTTAGCCTTTTCACTTTTCATTATTTCCTGAGGTTTTTCTGATGATAACACATACCTTTGTAATGTAAAATATGTTTGTTTTTTTGGGGGGGCACCTGACTGACTCAGTCCGAAGTTGTTCATGCAGCTCTTGAATTTGGGGTCATGAGTTCGAATCCCACATTGGGTGTAAAGATTACTAAAAAATAAGGAAACATGGGGCGCCTGGGTGGCTCAGTGGGTTAAAGCCTCTGCCTTCGGCTCAGGTCATGATCCCAGTGTCCTGAGATCGAGCCCCGCATCGAGCTCTCTGCTCAGCAGGGAGCCTGCTTCCTCTTCTCTCTTCTCTACCTGCCACTCTGCCTACTTGTGATCTCTGTTTGTCAAATAAATAAATAAAATCTTAAAAAAAAAAAAAAGAGGGGCGCCTGGGTGGCTCAGTGGGTTAAGCCGCTGCCTTCGGCTCAGGTCATGATCTCAGGGTCCTGGGATCGAGTCCCGCATCGGGCTCTCTGCTCAGCAGGGAGCCTGCTTCCTCCTCTCTCTCTGCCTGCCTCTCCATCTACTTGTGATCTCTGTCTGTCAAATAAAAAAAAAAAAATGTTCATTTCTAAAAAAAAAATAAAGAAACAAAAGTATGTTGGATTTTCATAATGCATAATGTTCCATCCAACATCATATTTCATGTAACCATTTTCTTTTGCAAATGAAATCATATAGTATATACTATTTTGTATCTTGCTGCTTTTGTTTCACCATAATGTTTGTAAGCTTCATCCACATTATTGCATGTATCAGTAATTATTTCTCTTTTATTAGCTAAGTAGTATTTCATTATTTGGATGATCACTACTGTCAGGTAAAAAACCTAAATGTAGAATTACTGGGTCATACAGTAGGTGTATATTTAATTTTGTAAGAAATTTCCAGGGGCAGGGGTGCCTGGGTGGCTCAGTGGGTTAAAACCTCTGTATTCCGCTCTGGTCATGATCTCAGGGTCCTGGGATAGAGCCCTGACTCGGGCTTTCTTTCTGCTGGGCGGGGAGCCTGCTTCCCTCTCTCTCTCTGCCTGCCTGTCTGCCTACTTGTGATCTCTGTCTGTCAAATAAATAAATGAAATAAAATTTAAAAAAAAAAAGAAGTTTCCAGGGGTGCCTGGGTGGCTCAGTTTGTTACGTGTCTGCCCTTCAACTCAGGACAGGATCCCAGCATCCCAGGGTCCTGGGGTGGAGCCCCCGCATTAGCCTCCCTGCAGGCCTCTTCTCCCTCTCCCACTCGCTCTGCTTGGTTCCGTCTCTCTCTATGTCTCTGTCAAAGAAATAAAAATCTTAAAAAAAGAAATTTCCAAACTGTTTTCCAAAGTAGTTTTAGCATTTTACCCTCCCACCAATAACAAAGAAGAGTTGTAGTTGTTCTCACTCTTGTCAACACTTGGTATAATCTGTTTTTTAAACTGCTGTATTTTATTTGCTTCTTTGTTTATAAGGGGCTTGAACTCATTACGCTGATATCAAAGGCCACACGCTCTACTGGCTGAGCCAGCCAGGTACCTGGATATTGAGAATCTTTGGTTTCAGCTGGTGAAGTGGTGTCTCAGTATGGTTTATCTTACATTTCCCTTATGACTAATGATGTTGAGAGAATCTTTTCATCAGCTATAGCTAATCTCTTCTTCAACTGATACTGACAAATCCCTTTCCAGAGAAGTTGTGCTAATTAGTAATTCTACCAACAGTGTCACTTTTTTTTTTTTTTTTTTTACGGAATCTCTACATCCAGCATGGGGATTGAACTCATGACCTTATGATCAAGAGCAGAATGCTCTGAAGAATGAGACACCCAGGTGCCCACTAACAGTATCACCTTTTATTTTATTTTATTTTAAATATTTTATTCATTCATTTGACAGACAGAGATCACAAGTAGGCAAAGAGGCAGGCACAGAGAGAGGGAGGAAGCAGGCTCCCTGCTGAGCAGAGAGCCCGATGTGGGGTTAGATCCCAGCACCCTGGGATCGTGACCTGAGCCGTGGGCAGAGGCTTTAACCCACTGAGCCACCCAGGCGCCCCCAGTATCACCTTTTAAAAATGTTTTCCAGGAGCGCCTGGGAGGTTCAGTGGGTTAAAGCCTCTTTCTTTCACTCAGGTCATGGTCTCAGGGTCCTGGGATCCAGCCCCGCACCAGGCTCCTGCTCGGCAAGGAGCCTGCTTCCCCCCTCTCTCTCTGCCTGCCTCTCTGCCTACTTATGATCTTTGTCTGTCAGATAAATAAATAAAATCTTAAAATAAAAATAAAAATGTTTTCCGATTTGCTATGTGAAAAATGGCATCTTGATTTAATTTGAATTTTTTATTACTTATGAAGATGAACATTTTTTTTGAACATTTAAAAAAAATATTTTATTTACTTATTTAACACAGAGAGAGAGCACAAGTAGGCAGAGAGGCAGGCAGAGAGAGGAAGCAGACTCCTTGCTGAGCAGAAATCCCGATGTGGGGCTTGATTCCAGGACCCTGAAACCACAACTTGAGCCAAAGGCAAAGGCTTAACCCCCTGAGCCACCCAGGTGCCCCGAAGTTGAACATTTTTTAATGTTTAGTGCCTTATTTATTCTTTTATAAAGTCACTGTTCGTGGTCTTTGCCCATACTTGTATTGTAGACCTCTTCTTTTGAATAGTGAAAGTTCTTTATCCTGACGTAGGAGATGCAAATATCTTTGTTTTGTGACTTTTAATTGTGTTTAACTTTTCAAAGTAGTCAAACAATATTCTTTTCTGATTCATTACCTTTTTTTTTTTTTTTTTAAGATTTATTTATTTGTGAGATAGACAGAGGCAGCACATGGGGAGGGCCAAAGGGAGAGGGAGAGAAGCAGACTCCACTAAGCACAGAGCCCAATGTGAGGCTCAATTCCATGACCCTGAGATCATGACCTGAGCCGGAATCAGTCCAAAGCTTAACTGACTGAACCACCCAGACACCACCCTTTCATTACTTTTGAGTCATGGAAGTACTTACCCAAATTAGCTAAGTTGTGTTTGATCTGGTAAGTAATGGGGAGGGAGCATCAGCATCTGCTGGGATATATTAGCTCTGGAGCTACCACAATTAACCAAGTAAGATAACTTCTTCATTTTCTTCTAGATTTCTTCTTTTATGTTTTACATGTAACTCTTTTTTTTTTTTTTAAGATTTATTTATTTATTTGACAGAGATCACAAGTAGGCAGAGAGAGGAGGAAGCAGGCTCCCCGCTGAGCAGAGAACCCAATTGGGGGGGGGGGCGCTATCTCAGGACCTTGAGATCATGACCTGAGCGGAAGGCAGAGGCTTTAACCCACTGAGCCACCCAGGAGCCCCACATGTAACTCTTTAAACAAGGTTCACTTTATTTTGATGTTATAGAGATTACTTAAAAATAAAATCTTTTTAAGATTTTATTAGAGGGAGAGAGAGAGAAAGCACATGTACAAGTATGGGGAGGGGCAGAGGAAAGGGAGAAGCAGACGTCCCGCTGAGCAGGGAGCCCAATGTAGTGCTCCATCCCAGGACCCCAGGATCATGACCTAAGCTGAAGGCAGACATTAACTGACTGAGCCACCCAGGCGCCCCAAAAGAAAAATCTCAAAAAAAAGAAAAAAAAAAAAGTAAAACAAAAATCTTTGGGGCTCCTAGGTAGCTATCAGTAGAACATGCACCTCTTAATCTCAGGGTTGTAAATTTGAGCCCCATGTTGGGGCTCAAATAAAATCTTAAAAAAGTAAAAAATAAAATAGTTTGATGTTATAGAGGGGCTCCAACTTGAGATCCAAGTGATAATTTCCCACTACTACTATTAATTACTGAAAAATCCATCTCTTCACAGTGGTTTCCAATGTTTGCTTAGTATTTTTGTTTTTAGCTATCCTGTTCTTCCAGATGAATTTTAACATCTATGCTGCAGGGACCAATTTATTTTGCCCTTTAGAAAATTTGCTCTGTTTGACATAATTGTGGAGTTCTCATTACTTCTCAAATGAAGAACTTCCTCAGGATATCTGAACAATTCTCTTGGGTGGAAACCTGATGTCAAAACCCAAGGAAACAGAACCAAAGTAAATCCAGCTTTCAAGGTGCTCCTGCCTCCTTGGGGTTACTACGAATAGCCTTAGGTCAAAACCCCAAGACTTAATTCAGGGAATACATAAATTTGTATTAATGGAGATTCAGGCTTCAACCCTTCTAATCTTTTAAGTGGGAGCTGTCCAAAAGAACTTTCTGCTATGATAGAAATGTCCTATGCTACCATGTCCAATAAGGTAGCCACTAGCCACTAGCCACAGGTAGTTACTTAGCACTTGAAATATGGCTAGTGCACTTGAGGAACTGAATATTCAAATTTTTAATTCTATTTAATTTAAATGTGTGTAACCACATAAGACTTATTGGCCACAACAGCAACTGTTAAGACTGGATTGTCTGTTTTTCCTTGGATCTCAGTTTCGATATTACGTTATCATGGCTAAACTCAAAATACTTTTTGACTTTGCCAGGCACTATACTCCGTGAGGGAAGACAGTCACAGTAAGACAGTTTCTAAGTTTACAATTTAAGGAAAGAAAAGATCAGTTTTTAACCCAGAGATGAGCTACATTGTTTGGACTCTCTAGGGACTTGCCCATCGTGTCCCGCAGGAAGCCTGAGCGGGACAGATGTCACTGCATAGAACTGGAAGAACAAGGGGGGTGCTTCTAGCAGAGTAGGTGACCCACAGGGCTTATTGGAAGGTCAGTTCCCCGCACATTGGAGGTCCCTAGAGTTGCTGCTCTTCCTTCTCTTGGAAGTGGAAAGGAAGTGAGGAGGCCAGGGGGCCAAGCCGGGTCTCACGCCATGGAATCGGAGGCCAGCCAACTACTGGACTGGAGCTGGCATGGACACGAACGGACTTCTTCCTATACTAACTGCACTCAACAAATGTGAAAACTGAAATGAGGGCTTAAATGAATTTGGTGATTGGGGTGGGGGAGGGGAAACTGCGGGAAGGAGCGTGGTCAGCTTGATAGGGACTCCCTAGAGACCGAGTGGGTGGAAGCCAAGAAGAAAAGGTGGAAGGACTCCCGTGGGGAGTGTCTGGGAAGACCAGGGCTCTCGGCAAGGTGGCCCGGGGGTGAGGGTGACAAGAGGCTCGCGGCCCGGGGAGCCGCGGCTCGGTCTCCGCGGCCGGGTCACAAGATGGCCGCTGCTTCGCCGGGGCTTTCCGTGCCGGACCCAGGGGCCGGTGGTAGGTGCTGCGGACCGGGGCAGCGGCAGACAGCCCAGGGGGAGTCAGCTGCGAGGAGGGCAGGCTGAGGAGAAGGGAAAACTGACCGTCGGAAGCAGGAGGGAAGAAAGGAAGCACGCGAGCACGGAGTGCGGCTGCGCGGGCCTCCGGCCTCGGGAGGAAGGGGAGAGTCGGGGTGGGCGACTGCCGGGGGGAGGGGGCGGGAGGTCAGGTGGCCGCGCGGAACAGGGCAGCCGGGCGGCGAGTTGGGCCTCGGCGGCGGCTGCGGCAGCGCGCGGGCCGCCGGGAAGTTGGGAGAGCGGCGTGCGGGAGCGCGCACGCGCGCGCACGCGGGACCGGGCCGCGAGCAGCCGCGGGCGCCGGGGTTGCCTCGCCGAGCCACCCGCGCTCCCGACTCCGCTCCTCAGGAGGGAGCGGCCAGTGGGCCCGCATCGTGTTAGCGAGGTTCGAGGCCCGGCTGCCGCGGCCTCCTCCTCTTGGTACCTGGGCCGCCCGGAGGAGCCGGGTCCGGAGCACGGCGGGCTGACTGGCCCCGGGGAGCTGACACCGCTGGACACCAAGGCGGAGGTGCACGTCTGGCGGTCGCCTGGAGCCGGGAGGAGGCCGAGGGGACCATGTCCGGGAGGAACCACCACCTCTCCACCACCGAACGCGTCATCAAAGGTGCCGGACGGGCCGGGCCCTCGTCGTCCCCCGGCGGGAAACAGCCTTTGGCGGGGGAGACAGCGGGGGGACGGAGGGCGGGGAGTGGCGGGAGGGCGGCGGGGGACCCCGGCTGCGTCGGTCCGCGGGGAGGACCGGGAGGGGGTGTGAGAGAGGGGAGGGGGAAGCCCTGCGGGGCCGTGCGCGGGCGTTTTCTGTTGCACCTCGATCCGCAGCTAGCTGGAGATTGCCGCTTTATCTCCCGGAGTGTGGGACCTGCAGGTGGGGTGGGGATTTCTTCTCCCGCCACCCCAAAGGGCCGGGATCCCCATCTTTTTTTAAAAGAAACGATTCCTCTTTTCTCGTCTTTCATCTGGTGAAGCCATCTGGGGTGATGTGCGCAGGGACTTCAGTAGATTCTTCCAAGTCACATCTTCCTGCCGCTCCGCTTCTTTAGGATCGGATGATCTCGCCCCTCCCCCACCCCCCTTTTTAAAGGACGTTTACCATGTACCTTTTGGCCCACTTTCTACAGATCACCCCAAGTCCCTGCTGTTATTAAAAGGAACAGTTTGGTGAAATAAACACAAATAAATCCATTTTGTGATGTGTGAAAGGGACTTACAGATCTCTTAACATGATGTTGGTGCTTTATTTTATTTTTTGGCTGTAGAGACCTGAAGACGGATGGTCTCTCATTCAGATATCTAACCAAAACTAAAATGTTCCTTACTGTAGGGTTTTACGTTATACTTTTTTCTGGTCCTAAACTACTTATACTGGTTTAAACGTAACTACTAATTTATGCACTTCTTTTGTTCAGCGGTAACACTTAGGTACAACTCTTTGCTCTTGAGTTTTAACTATGAGGTTGAAAGCACTAATTTATAAGAAGGGAGTATACACCTAAGCGAGTTGTTAGTGGCTTCTGGATAAAGGGGTTAAGTGTAAGTGGGCAAAACTATTAAAATACTTTTATGTTTTCGTTTTGTAATTAGAAGGAGAAAGGAAACGAAGATTGGTGACAATACTTTTATTTTTTTTTTTTAAGTGGCAAAGCCTATTGAATGTTCAGTGAAGGGGAGGAATTTTAGTGTTTAACTTAAATATTTTTCTCCCTAAAAAATGAATCATCATAGGTGTTGATTTTCTACACTATTAATTTTAGTGTGTAATTTAGTTTCTTTCCCTCTAAAAAGTCAAGATCATAAGTGATGATCATAAACACTGATTACCTACATTATATAATGTTCCGTAGATATAATGGGGTTTTTGAGATATATCTACTCAGAGATCATCTGGTATTATTGAGGATTGAAGTGAATTGTTCATATAACTGACATTTTTTAGTCCTTTGTTGAATAATTTTCATCTTTTTAATGTCAGTTTTTATAGTATATAAAAGTATAAATCTTCTCTTAAGATAAAGAGTTTAAACCTTCTCTTAAGATAAAGAATATACTAAACATAACCTTTTTTGATCAATCAAGGTCAGTTGTGAACATTAATTTCTGTCCTGTGCTGTTAACATGGCTGGTGCATTCTGCTGTTTAAGGGTGTTGGCAGTTTCCTCCTGTGCCAAAATGACTGCTTACTGCTATACTGTTTAATGCTTTTGTCTGTTTTTTATCTCTTCCAGTAGTTCTTTATCTGTCAAA
Organism: Mustela nivalis; assembly: GCF_964662115.1. Lineage (NCBI taxonomy): Eukaryota > Metazoa > Chordata > Mammalia > Carnivora > Mustelidae > Mustela > Mustela nivalis. Next base: position 161,366,385 of record NC_139023.1, on the reverse strand, counting down.
ATATGCCCTTCTAATCTGCTATTTCTAAGCCGAAGTAGGCAGGGAAACCAGATAAACCAGAATTGTGTGTCAAGTTAGAAGAAATAGGATCTCAGTGAAGCTTAGTGGCAGTCCTCAGACCTTTAGGAATCTCGAATTCTGATCGCCATTGTAGCATGTAATTTCCACCATAAGATATAAAGGCAATCTTAAAATGACCCTTTCAGACCCTTAAATATAGAAGTAAAGTGAAATGAAACATAGTTAAAAGGTAGGTGCTGTCTTATTGCTAGGCATGCTCACAGTTAAATAAACACTCTTTTTTTTTTTTTAAGATTTTTTATTTATTAATTTGACAGAGAGAAATCACAAGTAGATGGAGAGGCAGGCAGAGAGAGAGATAGGGAAGCAGGCTCCCTGCTGAGCAGAGAGGCTGATGAGGGACTCGATCCCAGGACCCTGAGATCATGACCTGAGCTGAAGGCAGCGGCTTAACCCACTGAGCCACCCAGGCGCCCCTAAATAAACTCTCTTATAGTCTGTATAGTTTATGTTTTTTGGCCAAATTATAAATTACTGCATGTTGTATACTTATTATTATTATTTTGGTATGTTGTATAGTTATAAGACTACTCTTAAATAAATGAAGTATAATGATTTCAAACCCTTACTTAGAATGTGTGGATTTATCTTAAATATAAAAACTGTAGAGTAAGAACTTGACCACAGAAATCTTGGCTTATCTGTGACTTATGCTGATTTTTTCCTGGGTTTTCCAGAGTTTGAAATAGTTGAGGTTTGTTCTAAGGAAGTAGGGTGTTGTTACTCTATGTGTAGCTAAGGTCCACTGTATTGGGTACTAAATCCTGATCTGATATTATCTTGACTGGCCAAGTTGTCTGCATTTATTCACAGCTGGAAATCTTTTCAAAGTTGAGACCACACCCCAGTTATTTTTGGTTCTGTCATTTCCTGTTAACTTTAAAGTCTACTTAATTGTTTCGTTTGAACAAATCTTGGAGAATAGTGGGAGGGAGTGACTAGTATTTTAAGTGTCCTTTAAACAGAAACTTTCCTAAAATGAAGAAGTACTAGACTGATGGTCAGAAAACCTGGGTTTTACTGCAGCAGGAGCTTACTTGTGACCTTGCCTTTTTTTTTTTTAACCTTGCTTTTTCACTTAAACTCTCTCCCTTTTTTTTCCTTCAGTAATCTCATGGGCAAAATAAGGTTAATAATACCTTCTTTGTCAAGCATCTGAACCACACAGAGATATAACTGACATGAAAAGCTTAAGACAGGTTGTATTATGAAACACGATAGTAGTTTGATAATAGGTCAGTTTCTACATAAGTGGTTAGTAGAGAAAACATTAACATTTTAAAAAAGATTTTATTTAGAGGGCGTATGAGTGTGGGGAGGGGCAGAGGGAGAGAAGAGAGAATCCAAGGAGACTCCAGGCAGAGCACAGAGTCCAGTGCAGGGCTCCATCTCACAGCCCTGAGATCATGACCTGTGCTGAAATCAAGAGTTGGTTGCTTAATGGACTGAGCCATCAAGGCGCCCCTCATTAACATTATTTTAAAAGATTTATTTATTTATTTGACAGATCACAAGTAGGCAGAGAAAGAGAGGGGTAAGCAGACTCCCCGCTGAGCAGAGAGCTGCTGGGCTTCATCCCAGGACCCTGAGATCATGACCTGAGTGGAAGGCAGAGGCTTTAACCTACTGAGTCACCCAGGTCCCCCTTATTAACATTTTTTTTGAGAAATCATTAACATTTGGAAAATATCAGAATTAGAAATTATGTGAAATAATAAGTTGGAAAACTGTTCCAGTCAGGAAAATACTTGTTCTGCAATTTATTTTTTTATTTTTAAGAAATTACTGCACCCAAAGGGACTCCATCCTCTTCTATGATTTAGAGGATATCTGGGTGGAATCAATCCCATGTGTAACAACATGAAGAGAACAGGACAGTTCTGTCTAGTACTTTCTTACCAGCTGGTTTCTTCCCTAGCAGTTGATGGTGTTTATTTTATGTTTAAAAATATAAAAATTGTTATGATTTCATTCATTCATTAAGTGTTTATGGAGAACCATCTGCAGTGTATGCCAACAAGTGCTCCTTTGTTTCTTTTTGTTTTTAAAGTAACAGTTCTGTAGTGCCTCTAGAATAGTCAGTATGCACTGTGGCATCACTACTGGTTTCTAGAGTAGAAAAAACCCAGAAACTCAAATGACTGAATTGTGAAAATCTTTCAGCTTGTTTTTCTTTCTTTTTTTTTTTTTCCCCCAGTTTGAGAGGACTTTTTTTCTTTGACAGTGATTTAAAAAAAAATGATTTATTCCCCTGGGCTGAATCTTTTCAGAAGCAACAAAGAAATTTCACTAGGAATTACATTACAGATGTGGAGAATCCATTTTTGGTAGCCAAATGGTGTTTCACAGAGAAGTCAGAATTCTTTTCAGTAAGATGCTCATAGATTTCTCCCATTCATTTGTGGAATTCAGGTGTATTGTATATTCACAGGATGTACTGTGTCATTTGTATCACACAGAGGCTACTGGTTCTTTAATATCTGCCAAGAATATGAGAATATGAGAATAGTGCAGCTATGGCTTTCTTAAAAGATTTTTAATAATAGTATGGACAAAAATTACTATTTTCACAAGATTACCCTGAACCCTGTTTCAGTCTCTGGTACCTGTGCCTCATTTATTTACACAGCTCTTGTCCCCTCTTGCCTTTTTTTGTATTACGAGAATGAATTTACCAAGGGTATATATGGTTTTTTTTTTATTTTTTGCTTTTCTTTTTATTATTAAATATTTTATTTTTATTTAATCTCTACACCCAATGTGGGCGTTGAACTCACAACTCTGAGATCGAGAGTCGCGTGTTCCACTGACTGAGCCAGCCAGGCACCCCTGTTCTTTTACTTTCTTAATAGGATTAGTTTTTCAAAATATAATAAAGTTGGTGAGAGATAAAAATGAAAAAATGCAATTAATAATTGCCTCAGAACAGCTAGGCTTGGGAAAGGCCACCATCGTATTTAAGGATTTGGTAGTGTCTTAGTGAGGAAAAGCTAAAAAGAAGAAAATGAGTTTTAAAGTATATTATACCAGGGGCACCTGGGTGGCTCAGTCCTTAAGCATCTGCCTTCTGCTCAGGTCTTAATCCCAGGGTCCTGGGATCAGCCCACTTCGGGCTCCCTGCTTGGTGGGAAGCCTGCTTCTCCCTCTTCCACTCCCTCTCCCTGCTTCTGTTTTCTCTCTCGGGGTGTCTCTCTCTGTCAAATAAATGAATACAATTTTTAGAAAAAGAAAAAAAAAAGTGTATTATACCTGATGTGAAGTGGAGGTAACTTGTTTAGCAGAAAAATAAGTTGTTTTAGCTACATAGGGTTTGGAAAAATATGCAGAAGTAAGGATGGAGAAAAACAAAGTGTAATTGACTGAGGAGTAGACAGGTGGGTAAAATTAGGAGCGTCAAAAATTGGAAGAGGTAAAAGGAGGAAGAGGAGAATAGGGATAGCGGAAAACCTTTAGGGCAGTTGATAGTGATTTCATTAAGGGAACAGCAAGATTATTTTGATGGCTGGGGTTCTTGGGTGACTCAGTTGTTAAGCATCTGCCTTTGGCTCAGGTCATGATCCCAGGGTCCTGGGATGGAGCCCCACATTAGGCTCCCTGCTTGGCGGGAAGCCTGCTTCTCCCTCTCCCACTCTCCCTGCTTGTGTTCCCTCTCTTGCTGTCTCTCTCTGTCAAATAAATAAATAAAGTCTTTTTAAAAAAGATTATTTTTGATAGCTATCTATTAAAAATAAAACCCCAAAGCTTAGTTGACTTGTAAATATAACTCAGAGTTACAGATGATTCAAATATCATAAAGATATTATGACAGTGAGACAGACTTGTTTTTATTTTATTGAAGAGATTGTTAAAAAAGTGGAAAAAGTTGGTAGAGGGATAAAGTAAATATTAAAAAGCACTAATAAGCAGAGGAGAGAGAAAGGATTTTCTAAGAGTATTTCCCATCACTGTTAATCACACCACTTACCCATTTAGTCAGTGACTCGGATGACTAGCCTGGGAATCAGGCCAGACTCTTTCCTATCCCTTTCACTTCACATCCAGTGCTACTAGACTCAGGTCTGTGGATTTTTGGTTTGTACAGAACCTTCTACATCCTCTTCCTCTCTGACATTTTGCCTATACTATTGCAGTAGCCTCTTGCTAGGGGTATTTAATTTAATGTCCATGGTGCCATCATGATCTGTGGATAATTAAAGGATTATTCTTGTGCTTGAAATCCTTCGAGCAAGTTCTGCCGTAGGATAAATTCTTTTTTTTTTTTTAAAGATTTTATTTATTTATTTATTTGACAGAGAGAAGTTACAAGTACACTGAGAGGCAGCAGAGAGAGAGAGAAGGAAGCAGGCTCCCTGCTGAGCAGAGAGCCCGATGCGGGACTCGATCCCAGGACCCTGAGATCATGACCCGAGCGGAAGGCAGCGGCTTAACCCACTGAGCCACCCAGGCGCCCATGCCATAGGATAAATTCTAATTTTGTTGATGTATAGTTCTCTTCTTGCTAAACCTCCAGTCCTGTATTACTTTCTCCTCGTTTCATATCCCTGTTCCCAAACTTACTTTACTACTACTTGTAGTTCCCCAGAATGCCCTGAAATTTTATATCTGTGAATGAGTTCTTTGATTATTTTTATATAGAATCTTGTGCCCCAACTTGGCCAGCCCCAATTTATCTTTCAAGCTTTAGCCAAGAGGACATCTAAGAAGCTTTTTCTCCTTCACTACTAAGCAGCCATACAGAATAATGGCTTTAGAACACAGCCTTGAAATCAGACGTACCTTGGTTCAAATTCTGCCTCTTTTAGTAGCAGTCTGACCTTTGACCAGTCACTTAATCCTGTTTTTCCTCAATTTCTCTATCTGAATTAAAGGGATAATAGAACCTAGTTTATAGGATAGTTGTAAGGATTAAATAAACCCCACAAATTGCAATGACAGGTGTCTAGTAAGTGCTCAGTACGTTAGCTGCTTTCATCATTATTAGCAGCAGCCACAGAAGCCATTGCCTCCTCTGTGCTCCTGTGAGCAGTCTCATTGCTTTTCACATTTCTTTAAATATTTTTACGTTATTTATACTGCACTGTATAATCCTTGTCCTTCAAGGGCAGGGATTGTGTATAATTAATGCTGAATATATTGCTTAGTATAAAGGTGGTTAGTAAATGTTTAAGTAAAAGCATAAGAAGCTTATTTTCTGGAAGATGCTGTAGAAAAGGGCACAGGCTCTGCTAATTACTACTAGCTGTGTGACTTTTGTCATTTGTTTGCCTTGCTTTAAGTTTAAAATGGAAAATAACAGTACCTACCTCAGAATTTAAAGATTGCATTTCATATTGTATGTAATGTGCTTAGCATAATGCCATAGTTAGCTGTTCTTTATTAAATGAGTTAATCTTGAATGTTAATGAGATTTGATAGATCTGTTTGACTTTATTATTAGTTTTTAGATCTGTTTGACTCTAAGTGGCCTAGGTGAAATGAAGTTTTAAGAGTGTTGTAGTTTTTCAAAAGATTTATTTATGTATTTATGTATTTATTTATTGGGGAGGTAGGGACAGAGAGAATCTTTTTTTTTTTTTTTTAAGATTTTATTTATTTGACACAGAGATAGAAAGAGCCCAAGAGCACAAGCTGGGGGAGGGCAGAGGGAGAAGGAGAGTAGGCTGCTCCCTGAGCAGGGAGCCCTGCAAGGGGCTCCATACCAGGACCCTGGAATCATGACCTGAGCCGAAGGCAGTAGTTTAACCTACTGAGCCACCCAGGCACTCCAGAACTTTTTTTTAAAAATTAGCATATAATATATTATTTATTTCACGGGTATAGGTCTGTGATTCATCAGTCTTACTTTTTTTAATGTCCATGGTGCCATCATGATCTGTGGATAATTAAAAAAAAAAAAAAAAGAAAAGAAAAATGGTGAAAATTTCCTTGTCTATAGTATACATAGAATTTTAGAAATCATAAACGGATGCATAAACAAATATCCAATGAATCCCTACTAGAAGCAACATGTTTCGCTTTATACTTAGAAGCTTAAATACTGTCTTGGAAAGTACTCAGTATAGCATATAATGGTCTCCCAAAAGTGTGATAGAAAATCAGAACTATGGAGCTTCCTATGACTAATAGTACCAAAGAAGAGCAGATGACTAAATGGTAGACTATATATAGTATGAAGGGTTTGCTCCCTCACTTTACAAACTGATAATCATTTCAAGTTTGAGCTTTCTTGATCAGTAGCCTAAAGAGATAAGACTTAACTTGTGGGTTTTTGTATATATCCATAGGTACATTTTGTTCTGGTGACCTAGGGCTTTGTGGAGGTTTAAAAATAAAATAGGATAAAATAAAGAACTAAATAAAAAAATTTTAAAACATAAGTAAAGTAGGATAGTTTTAATGAATGGCCAGAGTAATAAAGGTAATTGGTGGATTTATCAATGAAGGGAGGCTACTTATTTTTACTTTTGGACACTGTTTTATTGAAAACATATGATGTCACTGTAAACTTATTGTTTCTGTCAGACTATCACTGATAGTGGTTATTACTTAATTGGTTCTGGGAGAGCTAGTTCCCAGTACTTTGAAAGCATGCTCTATGACTGTCAAAAGAAGAGAGGGAATATCTCGAAAAGCTGTGTCAGACCGTGAAATAAAATTACTTGTTCTAATAGGTTATGAAAGGATCTGAAAGCTACTTAAGACTTTCAGTAATAATATTTAACATAACCTCTTCAGTGGTGTTTAACTGGTTCGTGATTGGAAAAGCAGGTGAGTAGATTAGGAAATAAGTCTGCAAAAGTAGGGCAGGCTTGCTGGCTTAAAATAGGATTGAAAGCAGGGTTATTTGTAGTGAATAGAGATAGCTATTTAGGTAGATCCTAGTGTCCTGTGAGGGTAAGACCACACAATAATCTAAAAATAATAACTTACAGGTCAATAACTTTTAAGGTTTATCTTTCACACTTACTGTAGGATTAAAGTGGTCATCACCAATGTTTTCTTTCTCTTTTATGCAGATTTGCATCCGATGTTAGGTATATTTACCTAAAAATATCACTTAGGTAGTAGGTATATATTGTAGCAGGATACTGATACTGCCTGTGAAAGGCTTTAGAATTTCTTCAGGTTTAGAAACTTAGTTTCAAAATGTATTAAGCTTTTACTTTTAGATTCACAGGATGTTGTGAAGAAATGTACAGGGAGGTCCTACACTTCCTCCCCTAAGTCTCTGTCCTCCATAGCATCAACATCCCACACTACCACTCACTATACCAAACCGAGAAGTTGACATTGGCACAATTGATAGAGTTTATTCAGGTTTCACCAGTTATGCGTGAACTTGTGTGCACATGCATGTGTCTATAGCTCTATGCAGGTCTACATGTGTAGACTTGTATCACTACCACAATGAAGATGTTTAAACTGAAACATCACCGCGAGATTCCTGTGTTATTGCCCCTTTGTAGCCACACCCATTCCCTTCAAGAAACCAATTTTATTGTTTATTTATTGTTTTGAATCATGTGCACACATGGTTTGATTAGGTTTTTTTGCTTCTGAGTTGGAAGCACTGTTAAACAATTTTTTATTGAAATAAGGTAAGGCAGCAGCAACTGACTCGTAAAAAGCTAAGTTAAAATGTGTTACCAGAGGAACCTGGCTGGCTAAATCAGTAGAGCCTGTTAACTCTTGATCTCCGGGTGTTCAAGCCTCATGTTGGACATAGAGCTTACTTGAAAATAATAATAAAATGTGTTAGCAATTTTTGAGCACTAAAAGCTTTCTTGGATAATATATATAGGCTTAGAATGATAACTCTCAACTCTGGTCACCAATCAGAATCAGCTGTGGAACTTAAAAAAAAAATGGGAGAAAAATGGATACGTGGTCCCATTTTAAATATATCTGGAAACTAGTGTTGAGTATAAAAATGCAAGTTACAAAAGGATACACAGTATGATACCATATATATAAAATTTAAAATGTACTATGTTATGTATAGATATATTTATAACAAATTATATACATGTTGGAAGGATATACAACTACTTAAATATAGTAATTACCTCTGGAGAGGAAGGACTCAGATGGTAGTTGCTCAGTTATAACTGCAATATTTTTTTAGTTCTTAAAAATATTTGAAACTCAGGGGGCGCGTGGGTGGCTCAGGTGGTTAAATGTCTGCCTTCAGCTTGGGTCATGATCTCCAGGTCATGGGATGGAGCCCCATATCAGGCTTTCTGCTCAGTGGGGAGTCTGCTTCTCCCTCTAACTCTGCCTTTCCTCCTGCTTGTGCTCTGTTTCTGTATCTCTCTGAAATGAAAAAAAAATTTTTTTTTTGAAACTCAGAACACGTGGGTGGTTCAGCTGGTAAAGTGCCTGTCATCCCCTCTGTTCATAATCCCAGAGTCTTGGATTGAGTCCTGCATTAGGCTCCCTGCTCTGCTCCCTGTCTGCCCCTTCCCCTGCTTATGTTCTCTCTCTCTGACAAATAAATAAATAAAATCTTAAAAAAATATATTTGAAACAGATAAGGCAAACTTAGTATTTTAAATCTACATGGGTACATGTGTAGGTAGCATTATTTGTAGTATTTATTTCCTATACCATATTATATAAAATTATTTTTGAAATATTTCATTAAAAATATCCCTACAGGGGCACCTGGGTGGCTCAGTGGGTTGGGCCTCTGCCTTTGGCTCAGGTCATGATCTCGGGGTCCTGGGATTGAGCCCTGCGTCGGGCTCTCTACTCAGCGGGGAGCCTGCTTCCTCCCCTCTCTCTCTGCCTGCCTCTCTGTCTGCTTGTGATCTCTCTCTCTCTTTGTCAAATAAATAAATAAAATCTTTTTTAAAAAATCCATACATACAGTATATGATGTGTATGTCTGGAACTTCTTCTTTTTTCCCTTTTAGTATACCTTTTATTTATTTTATTTTGGTGCCAAGGGCAAAATGCTGCTATAACAATTATCTGAAAATGTGGAAGTGGCTTTGGAACTTTGAGAAGACACAGCTCAAGTCTCAACTTTGTTTATTTTGTTTTGTGTTTTAGGTATTTTATTTATTTACTTGAGAGAGAGAGAGAGAGAGAGAGAAAGCAAGCATAGAGGGAGAGGGAGAAGCAGATCCCTGCTGAGGAGGGAGCCTGATGTGGGGCCCATCTCAGGGCCCTGGGATTACAACCTGAGCCAAAGGCAGATGCTTAACCAATTTAGCCAGCAACCGCCCCACAAGTCCCAATTTTCTGATGTCCTTCCTTAAATTTCTGTAGCCACCACTTATACCCCTTTATAGTCTTTCCTACTTAGAGTCTGTACCATACAGTGTATTGTTTAACTGTTCTGTGTTCATATTAAATCTTGTGATTTGAATATGAGTTATTTTTTCTACTTAAATAGAACATAGGGGAACCTGGCAGACTCAGTCATTAGAGCATGCAACTCTTGATTTTCAAGGGTTGAGTTTGAGTCCCACGTTGAGTGTAGAGATTCCTTAAAAATAAAACCTTTTTAAAATTTATTTTTTATTATTTTTTTAAAGCCTTTATTTGCTTGACAGCACAAGCAGGGGGAGCAGCAGGCAGAGGGAGAAGGAGAAGCAGAAGCAAGCTCCTTGCTGAGGAGAGCCTGATGAGGACCGTGGGATCATGACCTAAGCTGAAGGCAGATGTTAACTGACTTTGAGCCACCAAGGTGCCCCTTAAAAATAAATTCTTAAGGGGCGCCTGGGTGGCTCAGTGGATTAAGCCGCTGCCCTCGGCTCAGGTCATGATCTCAGGGTCCTGGGATCGAGTCCCACATGGGGCTCTCTGCTCAGCAGGGAGCCTGCTTCCTCCTCTCTCTGCCTGCCTCTCTGCCTACTTGTGATCTCTCTCTCTGTCAAATAAAATAAAATCTTAAAAATAAATAAATAAATAAATAAATAAATTCTTAAAAAAAAAAAATCAAGTTCTTCTAGGTAGAGTCCATGTGTTAAAATTGTATAATCTGTAAATGACTTACACAAATTGAACATGTAATAAGGCCAAATAAATATTGGATAATTTAACTACTTCCCTAGTATTTTTGAATTTTACTTGAAGAACCCTTCCACCTCTCTTTCTCCTATAGATTTCAGAACTTTAGACTTTAACAAATATAATTATTATCCTGTTCCATAAAGTCTATGCATAGAAACTTAGATCAATTCTAAATAGAATTACTATTGAATGTTTTGTTTTTCAGTTACTGTCCTAATCTTTTAGCTTTTAAAAGGATGACACTGGATGATTAGACTTGAATTGTTAACTTCCTCCGATGGTATTGTTGGAGATGAAGCTAAAATGTCAGAGTTTCATAGAGAAACAGGAGAGTTGATGATTGTACCCAAACTTTCCTAACCTTTGTTATTAGCAAGAGAGAAAGGTAGTTTTAACTGTGGTCAGTGAATTTCTTTACGTTTATTGCTTTTAAATTAAGTTAAGGAGGTCAGCAATAGTAAGTAGAATAATAAGAGAATAAAATGCTTCATTATTATGAAGAAGAATGGTGAAGTCTTAGCATGTGGCATTGTGTTTCACATATTGAAGTTGACATTAGAAAGGTAAATTTAGTAATTTGTTTTTTTAAATTTGTGTTCTCTTTTATAATAGCTCCACAAGTTGCTCACTATTCCTTATGCAATCCAGGTGTGAATTTTTTTAAGGTTTTATTTATTTGAGAGAGAGAACGAGCAAGTGAGAGAGTATGAAGAGCTCGCATGTGAGTGGGGGAGGGGCAGAGGGAGAGCAAGAAGCAGACTCCCTGCTGAACAAGGAGCCCCATGTTGGCAGATGCTTAACAGATTAAGCCACTTAGGTGCCCCTGGTTATGAAGTTTTTGAGTGATTTTGTGTATTTCCATAAGAATTAGAGTGGATTCAAGATGACCACTAGTAATCACTGTCACTCACTTTGTTAGTTGGGGGGGGGTTGTATCTAAAAGAGACAGTTATAGCTATTTTTTTTTTAAAGATTTTATTTATTTATTTGACAGAGAGAGATCACAAGTAGGCAGAGAGGCAGGCAGAGAGAGAGAGGAGGAAGCAGGCTCCCTGCTGAGCAGAGAGCCCGATGCGGGGCTCGATCCCAGGACCCTGAGATCATGACCTGAGCCGAAGGCAGAGGCTTAACCCACTGAGCCACCCAGGCACCCAGTTATAGCTATTTTATCTGGAATTGTGTAAAATCCTTTAGTTTCCATGAGAGTATATATCTTGCATATTTGTTGTGTGTTATGCCTGCATAGTTCTCATTTGGATTTAAACTTTCGGCTCTCAAGGAACTTATTTTCATTCTAACTCATATTATATTACTTTGAATTATATATTAAGAAAAAGCATTAGAGGGGGCGCCTGGGTGGCTCAGTGGGTTAAGCCACTGCCTTCGGCTCAGGTCATGATCTCAGGGTCCTGGGATCGAGTCCCGCATCGGGCTCTCTGCTCCACAGGGAGCCTGCTTCCTCCTCTCTCTCTCTGCCTGCCTCTCTGCCTACTTGTGATCTCTCTCTGTCAAATAAAAAAATAAAATCTTTAAAAAAAAAAAAATTAAAAAAAAAAAAAAAAAAAAAAGAAAAAGCATTAGAGATTATTTGTTTAGGCAGTATAGCAAAAAAGGGATAAGAGGTTAGATTCTGGAATCAGCTGACCTGGAATCATACTCCACCTCTTCCAGCTGAGTTGTGAGATCTTTGACAAATTTTCTAACTTCCCTAACATTGGTTATCACATCTGTCAAATAGAGATAATAATACTTAATAGAGAGACACCTGGGTAGCTCAGTTCATTAAGCATCTGCCTTCAGCCCAGGTCATGATCCCAGGGTCCTAGGGTCGAGTCCTAAAATTGGGTTCCTTCTTCAGTGGAGAGCCTGCTTCTCCTTCTGCTTGCTGCTCCCCTTGCTTGTGCTCTGTCTGTCTCTCTCTCTCTGACAAATAAATAACAAATTTTAAAAAATAAAACTTAAAGTGTAATTAGATTAAATGAGAATATATATGAAGTAATTAGCATAATGCCTGTTGTGTAGTTAGCATACAACTAGTAAACATCATGATCACTGTAGTTATTATTGCAATTCCAGTTAAGAAAATTAAACTCTAAAACCTATATTGAAACCTAAGGTTTTGTGGATACCATAGTTTTGACAATTTTGTACAACATAAGTAATTACTTCTGTGTCAGAGATTTTTAACTAACTTGTGTCAGCAACTTGAATGTGCTAATAATAGCAACACAATTGCCAAGTAGGGTATATCCCAGGAATGCAGAGTTGGTTTGAAAATCAATTAGTATAATCTGCCATGGTAACCATATGAGAAAACTCATATGACTACTTCAGTAAATTCAGAAAAACCAATTGACAAAAATTCTGTACTCATTCATGATTGATTGATTGATTGATTCATTGATTTTTTAACAGATTTTATTTATTTATTTGACAGAGAGAAATCACAATTAGATGGAGAGGCAGGCAGAGAGAGAGAGAGAGAGAGGGAAGCAGGCTTCCTGCCGAGCAGAGAGCCCGATGCGGGACTCGATCCCAGGACCCTGAGATCACGACCCGAGCCGAAGGCAGCGGCTCAACCCACTGAGCCACCCAGGCACCCCATCTCATTCATGATTTAAACAAACCTCAGGAAACTAGGAATAGGATAGGGGAGCTTCTTCAACTGATGCTCATTTAAGAAAAACCCACAACAAATTCATACTTAATGGTAAAATATTGAGTGCTTTACCCCTAAGATTAGGAATAAGGCAACAATGCCCTTGCTTGCTACTTCTGATCAGCATTGTAACTGGTTGTCCTAGCCATTGAAATAGGGGAAGAAGTAGAACAAAAAGGCATATAGATTAGAAGGGAAGAAATAAAAATGTTTCTTTTTACAAATTGCAAGACTGTAAAAAGTCTTAGGTAATCTGCCAAATAACCATTATTAACAGGATTTAGCAAAGTCAAAGGATACAAGGTGAATATATAAAAATCAATTGTATTTTTTTTTTTAAGATTTTATTTATTTATTTATTTATTTATTTATTTATTTGACAGCTAGAGATCACAAGTAGACAGAGAGGCAGGCAGAAAGAGAGAGGAGGAAGCTGGCTCCCTGCTGAGCAGAGAGCCCCATATGGGGATCAGTCCCAGGACCCTGGGATCATGACTCGAGCCAAAGGCAGAGGTTTAACCCACTGAGCCACCTATGTGCCCCAAAATCAATTGTATTTTTATATACTATCAGCAAACAATTGGGAAATGATTTTTTTAATTTTTACTTAGAATATTTCTAAAACCCACGAAATATTTGGGAATAAATGTGACAAAAATGCATAAAATCTCTTTACTGAAAACCACAGTACATTCCTGAGGGAAATGAGGGAAATTAAAGACCTAACTATAAGGAGAGTTGGGGCACCTGAGTGGCTCAGTAGGTTAAGCCTCTGCCTTCAGCTCAGGTCATGATCTCAGGGTCCTGGGATCGAGCCCCACATTGGGCTCTCTGCTCAGCGGGGAGCCTGCTTCCCCCCCCTTCTCTGCTTGCCTCTCAGCCTACCTGTGATCTCTCTGTCAAATAAATAAAATAGTTAAAAAAAAAAAAAACTATAAGGAGAGTTATCATGTTCTTGGTCAGACAATGCAAAATTGTTAAGATGTCAGTTCCCCAAACTGATTTATAAATAAAGGCAATTTCAATAAAAATCCTGGGATTTTAATTTTTTAAGATTTTATTTATTTGAGAGAGAGAGAATGAGAGGGGAGAAGGTCAGAGGGAGAAGCAGACTCCCCATGGAGCTGGGAGCCCGAGGTGGGACTCTGTCCCGGGACTCCGGGATCATGAACTGAGCCAAAGGCAGTTGCTTAACCAACTAAGCCACCCAGGCAGCCCCAAAATCCTGGGATTTTTAAATAGAAATTGGTAAGCTGATTCTAAAATTTATTTAGAGGACACCTGGCTGGCTCAGTCGGTAGAGCACAAGACTCTTGATTTTGAGGTCATGACTTCAGGCCCCAAGTTGGCTGTAGAGATTACAAATAAATAAACTTTAGAAAAAATAAAGTTTGTATGGAAATGACTAAGACTGAGAATAAGCAAACCAATTTTCAAAAGGCAGAACAAAGTTGAAAAACTCAGACTACCTGATTTAATGACTTACTACAAAGCGACATAAGAGAAATCTTTGTGACTTTGGAGTAGACAGTTTTCTTACGTCACAAAGAAAATGAACCATAAAAACTGATAATTGGACTGTATCAAACTTAAGATTTTTTTGTTCTTCTAAGTGTGTTTCATTAAGAAAATGAAAAGACAAGGGGTACCTAGGAAGCTTGGTTGACTAAGTATCCAACTCTTGATCTTGGCTTGGGTCTCATCTCAGGGTCCTGAGTTCAAGCCCCTTGTTGGGCTCCACATTGTAAAAAAAGGTGGGAGGGGGCACTTGGGTGGCTTAGTTGTGTTAAACATCTGCCTTTGGCTTAGGTCTGGATCTCAGGGTCCTGGGGGTCATTGTCAGACTCTGCACTCAGTGGGGAGTTTGCTTCTCCCTCTTTCTCTGCCCCTCCCCCTACTAATGCTTGCTCTCAAATAAATAAATAGGATCTTATAAGATTATATAATAAAGTATTTTTATTATATAATATTATATGATTACATATTATATAATAAATAAAAACTTTGTGAAGAACTTAAAATTCACTAATAAGGCAATCAGAGTTTTAAAAGTAGACTAAAGATTTGAACAGATAAATCATAAACAAAAGTATACAAGTGGCCAGTAGCATACAAGAAGATATTTCAGCATCATTAGCTACTGGGGAATGCAAATTAAAACTACAATGAAATACCACCACCACGGATTAGAATGTCTGAAACTGAACATTTCTAGTTCTAACAAGATATGGAGTAAGTGGAACTTTCATACACTGCTGGTGGGACTGTAAAGTTGTATAACTGCTTGGCAAAATTATTTGACATTTCCTTAATATGTTAATTATGCACCTTCCATTTTACCCTGGGATTCTACCCTTTGGTATTTACCCAAGAGAAATGAAAACAAGAGATCTATGTGTATATGTTTATAACAGCTTTGGTCATAATAGCAAAATCCAGGAAATATCCAGCAGGTAAATGGATAACTATAATATGTTGCATCCTCACCATGGAGTACTACTTGGCAATAAAAACATACAAATTTCTGATATATGCAACAGCATGGGTGAATCACAAAAACATGCATAGTGAAAAAGACCAGACATAAATGACTGTATACTAGACAGTGCCATTTATATAAAACTAGAAAAGTCCAGATTTGTCTAGTGACAGAAAGCAGATCAGTGGTTGAGGTACTGGGGGCAGAGGAGAGGATCTTTTGGTAGTAATGGAGATGTTCTGTATCTTGATCAAGATTGTGGTTTTGACAAATATATACATGTGTCAAAATTTACCAACTTTTACACTTTAATGGATGTAGTTTATTGTACCTAAATAAGCCTCAATAAAGTTTATTAAAAAAAAGAAGATATGAAAACTGTACCCTAAAATTAATGCAGGATTTAGTGCAAACGACTTATCTTTGTTAAAATGAGATCTTAAGTTAATAGACTATTATGAGGGGCGCCTGGGTGGCTCAGTGGGTTAAGCCGCTGCCTTCGGCTAGGGTCATGATCCCAGGGTCCTGGCATTGAGCCCCGCATCGGGCTCTCTGCTCAGCGGGGAGCCTGCTTCCTCCCCTCTCTCTCTGCCTGCCTCTCTGTCTCCTTGTGATCTCTGTCTGTCAAATAAATAAAATTTTTAAAAAAATATATACTATTTCAAAGTTGTACTGAAAGCCTGAAAGAAGGAAATAAATTGAGACTCCTTGTGTACTAGGGATTAGTAGTTTGCTTTAGGAGGATAAAGTTTACTTAAAAATACTGTGTGAGGGCACCTAGCTGGCTCAGTCGGTGGAGAATACCACTGACTGGGGTTGTGAGTTCAAGCCTCACGTTGGATGTAGAGATTGCCTAAAAAGAAAAAAAAACAGGGACGCATGGGTGGCTCCGGTGGTTAAGCATCTGCCTTTTGCTCAGGTCATGATTCCAGAGTCCTGAAATCAAGTTCCGCATCAGGCTCCTTTCTTGGAGGGGAGCCTGCTTCTCCCTGTGCCTGCTGTTTCCCCTGCTTGTGCATGCGCTTTCTCTCTCTGACAAATAAATAAATAAGTAAATAAATAAAATAAAACATTACCTGGAGTTGAAATGCCTTTTAAAAGTGTACTTTAGGGAAAGAAATATTTGCCTTTTACTGCTAGCTTTAGTATGTGGGTGTGTTTTTAGTCATTGTTTTATTTAACTGCAAATCATAGAAAAGGAAAGAAAAGTGAGCAAAGGATATGATGTTTATAGATAATTTATAAATAAATACATTTAAATGGTTGATAAACATGTGAACTTGTATGAACAAAGGTAATTTGTTGCTATGTTTTTCCTGATAGCAAAGAAAAAATAACTGCAGTGTTTAATAACAGTCTAGGTGAATTATATTATCTTTATGGTGGAGAGTCTGAAAATTATAGAAGAATATTTGTTGGTATGAGAAAAATTTAGTAGTTTGTTATAAAATTCAAAAGATTACAGGGTTGTATAATACAAGTAATTATAAAATAGTTTGTTTAAATATTTAAGATGTTAAGATACATACCAAAATTTTAAATAGTTGTTTTTGGAACTATTTTGTTTCTGTTTTGTGGTAGTTACTGGTTTTTTATTTCTTATTTTATTTATTTTTTATTTTATGTTTTGTAGTCTTTTTAAGATTTTTATTTTTTAAAATTTTATGTCCAGGGACTTGGACTCATGATCCCCAGATCAAGGTGCACTTGTGCTCTTTAGTTTTTATTTTATTTTTTTTCAAGATTTTATTTATTTATTTGACAGACGGAGATCACAGAGAAGCAGGCAGAGAGAGAGGAGGAAGCAGGCTCCCCGCTGAGCAGAGAGCCCAATGCGGGGCTCCATCCCAGGACCCTGGGATCATGACCTGAGCTGAAGGCAGAGGCCCCAACCCACTGAGCCACCCAGGCGCCCTGTGCTCTTTAGTTTTTTAAAAAAATCTTTTGCATTGAATTATAACATAGTATCTTTGATTTGGAAAAATATTTAAGAACAGTTTGAAGATTAGATGAAGGTTGATAATTGTTGCTATGTGGGTTTCATTATGCTGTTCCACCCTGTATAATAAAAATTTGTCCACAAAAGATGCAAAGCTAATTATCACTTCTAACTGCTGGCTGATTTAGATTTACCTTCCAAACAGGAAGGGATTTTGAATTTTGACACAAAGATCTGTTGATAACCCATTGATCATTCATTAATGGTCTGGTGTCTTTTTAGCCTTTTAGAAACAGGTAATGAATTCTGTCTGCTGACAGCCAGCAATACTCTGATTCCTGGATGAGTTGTAGCTGATTGGATATTGGTAGTATTACTGTTGGTTGACTCATTTATAATAGAATTACATACATTTGTAGATTTTATTTTATTTATTCTTTTAAATATGTAATAAAATAACATGGTATAGAGTTTTTTTGTTTTGTTTTTTGTTTTAAATATTTCATTTATTTATTTGTCAGGCAGAAGGAGAGGTAGAGAGAGAGAGAGCGAGCGAGCACACAAGCAGGCAGAGAGGCTGGCAGAGGCAGAGAGAGAAGCAGGCTCTCTACCGAGCAAGAAGCCCATGTGGGACTTGATCCCAGGACTCTGGGATCATGACCCGAGCTGAAGGCAGCGGCTTAGCCCACTGAGCCACCCAGGCATCCCCATGGTATAGAGTTTTAAAAGGTATATATCATAAAGTCTTTTTTGTATTCCTAATTCTAGGCTGCCAGTTGCCTGCCATAAGGATGTTAAAGCCTACCATGAAAGGCCACCAGGAACA
Source organism: Mustela nivalis (assembly GCF_964662115.1). Taxonomy (NCBI): domain Eukaryota; kingdom Metazoa; phylum Chordata; class Mammalia; order Carnivora; family Mustelidae; genus Mustela; species Mustela nivalis. The sequence continues at coordinate 161,348,381 of NC_139023.1, read as the reverse complement.
TATCTATGGTCAGAAAATAAGTTCACATTGATTTAGCTTGCTACAGCAGGGAATAGCACACACCAGAATAACTGTGGGGCATTTCAGAAGTGGGGAGTTAGCAAAGAAGATATACAAGGCTTTAGGAGCTGGAGTTAGTCACGGAGTGATTTTAGGGTAGAAATTAGTAGTTTGGGTGGGAATTGGCTAGAATCTGTAATTTAGGTGAGTTGATGGAATAGTCAGTGGCTTTATCTTTAAAACACATGAGTCCCTCAGGAGTTACAGTTATATCAGTGTGTCTTGATATTGGAATATAACAAGCTAATGTTTAAAAGGATTTGAGCTTAGATAGTATGTAATGCACATTGTGGCTTGGTTTGGTTCAGTTTATCTGTTTTATAAATCATAGTGTTTTTCTGAGTGTTTGTGAGCAATTTGTGTTTTCTCTTTCAATCCTCAGTCTCTGCTTTTGATCATTTGTTAATGACTTTGAGAGACTTAACATTTAGGGGAAGTGATCAGTCAAGATCTGTATCATTGGGGCACCTGGGTGGCTCAGTGGGTTAAGCCTCTGCCTTCAGCTCAGGTCGTGGTCTCAGGGTCCTGGGATTGAGCCCTGCATCAGGCTCTCTGCTCCGTGGGGAGCCTACTTCCCCCTCTCCCTCTGCCTGCCTCTCTTCCTACTTGTGATCTTTCTCTCTGAACTAATAAATAAATAAATCTTAAAAAAAAAATGATCTGCATCATTGTTAGATAGGTTGTGAATGTTTATCAAGCTTTTGATGGTAGTGATTTTGACCTTTATAAGCACCAGGCCACTTTGTTCTGTTTCTTAGATTTGTTAAATCATCTAACATGATAATATGTGACTGTAGCATTTAAAACCTGGAGATCACACACACATGGCATTTACAACAAACAAAACTTCAAACAAGAGTTACTATTAAAGTTTGAAATAATGTTCTATGTATTCCATATCTATTTGGATCTTCCTTTATTAAGCAAGTCACTTTTTTCCCTTTGATTTTGGATATGGATTGTTCACCTTGTCAGTGTCTGAAAAATTTAGTCCTATATATGGTGATTGTCAGAGATACAGGTCTTGGTAGTACTAAGAATAAAGGACAGGGTGTTTACTGACATCTGAAATCTTGAACTAGCAGAGAGAGAAGAAAACAGCCGAGAGAATAAAGGGCAAAATCATGCAAAGTACATGGTAATCTGTGGCTTCTAGCATCTTAGAGGTTGTGTTCTGATGATCTTAAAAGTGAGTAGTCTAGGGGCGTATGGGTGGCTCAGTTGTTAAAACGCCAGTGTTTGGCTCAGGTTATGATCCTAGGGTCCTGGGATCAAGCCCAGCATTGGGTTCCTGGCTCTACAGGAAGCCTGCTTCTCTTCCTCTTCCACTTCCCCTTTTGTGTTCCCTGTCTTACTGTCCTTCCACTTCCCCTTTTGTGTTCCCTGTCTTACTGTCTCTCTTTGTCAAATCTTAAAAAAAAAAAAAAAAAAAAAAGGAAATAGTCTATTTATATTGTCTTCTGCTTTTGGACCAAAACAGTTTTGGAAATTCAGACTCAGCCACAATGTCTGACCATGGCAATGATGTCAGCAATGCACATAATTTATTCTCTGTAATATCAATAGTTATGATACCTTTACAGAAGTTCTTTTGATAGGTCTCCACAAAGTTCAGTTGCTGATCTTTAGATTACAGTTGGCCATTTCAGGTGAATGTAAGGAAGAAACAGAAATTACTTGTGGATGCTGAGTCTGAGCTTCAGTTTATTTGTTATATTAACCAGCATTGTCAGAATGGAAGAGAGTGAAATCTTCTACTAAAGTACATAATCAGGGTTTTTTTTTAAGATTTTATTTATTTATTTGACAGAGAGAAAGATCACAAGTAGGCAGAGAGGCAGGCAGAGAGAGAGGGGGAAGCAGGCTCCCCACTGAGCAGAGAGCCTGATGCGGGGCTCCATTCCAGGACCCTGAGATCATGACCTGAGCCGAAAGCAGAGGCTTAACCCATTGAGCCACTCAGGCGCCCCCATAATCAGTTTTATAAAAAGTTAGTCACTGATTATCCTGAAAGTAAGAACATGCTGTGACCAAGGGAAATTGACAAATCTTTAGGCCATGGGTTTATTCTATAAAATGTATTACGAATTTCACCAGTACAAGTTTATTTAAGCCTACAGAAAAAATCTTTTTGTAGACAGCTGTGTTAGTCTTTGTGTATGAATATTTGTTTCCTTTAACCTGAAAGATACACAAACATTGTAGTATATTTACTTTTAACATATTTAACTTACACATGATAATTTTATGAAGACTGAACTTTTTTTATCAGGTAGTTTTTTTTCTTTTAGCCCAATTTTTTTTTTTTTAAGATTTTATTTATTTATTTGACAGACAGAGATCACAAATAGGCAGAGAGGCAGGCAGAGAGAAAGAGAGAGAGGGAAGCAGGCTTCCCGCGGAGCAGGGAGCCCAATGCGGGGCTCGATCCCAGGACCCTGAGATCATGACCCAAGCCGAAGGCAGCAGCCCAAACCACTGAGCCACCCAGGAGCCCCTCTTTTAGCCCAATTTTAATAAAACAGAAAACTCACAATACTTTTGAATTAATGAAAAGTTGGAGGATGCCAAACAAAGCTGCTAATTTCTGTAATCCTTTAAAAACATTTTATTAATTAATTAATTTATGTATTTATTTTAAAGATTTTATTTATTTGAGAGAAGAGAGAGAGCACAAGCAGGGGGAGTGGCAGAGGAAGAAGGGGAAGCAGACTTCCCACTGAGCAGGAAGCCCCATGTGGGGCTCCATCCCAGGACCTTGGGATCATACCGGAGCCAAAGGCACATCCTTAACCAACTAGCCACCCAGGCTTGTTTTTAGAAACATTTTTAATAATCTTTATGTTGCCTAATGATCATTTATAAACCCAAAAATATTGTAGGTATGAGAAATATCTTAATAGTTTTATTATTCTGAATTTTTTTTTTTAAAGATTTTATTTATTTATTTGACAGACAGAGATCACAAGTAGGCAGAGAGGCAGGCAGAGAGAGAGAGAGAGGAGGAAGCAGGCTCTCTGCTCAGCAGAGAGCCCGATGTGGGGCTCGATCCCAGGACCCTGGGATCATGACCCGAGCCGAAGGCAGAGGCTTTAACCCACTGAGCCACCCAGGCGCCCCTATTATTCTGAATTTAGAGAAGAACAAATTCAAAAACAAATTCAAAAGGAATTGTCATTTGACAAAATGTAAATCATAACTATCCAAACAAATAGTTACAGGCAGTATCTTTATTTAATTTCTTTAGATTATATATATATATTTTTTTTCAAAGATTTTATTTATTTATTTGACAGAGAGAAATCACAAGTAGGCAGAGAGGCAGGCAGAGAGAGAGAGAGAGGAGGAAGCAGGCTCCCTGCTGAGCAGAGAGCCGGATGCGGGACTCGATCCCAGGACCCTGAGATCATGACCTGAGCCGAAGGCAGCGGCTTAACCACTGAGCCACCCAGGCGCCCCCTTTAGATTATATTTTTAAAAATTTTAAGTAATCTCTACCTCCAACTGGTGCTCAAACTCGAATCCCCAAGATCAAGAGTCGAATGCTCGCTGACTGAGCCAGCCAGGTGTTCCCAGGCAGTATCTTTAACAACAGTGATTATTATGTTAACTTTTCCCCAAAAGTAAAGAACTTAAAAAACAAAAGATTTATGAGTATTTCAAAAAGCACAGAGAGGGGCACCTGGGTGGCTCAGTCATGGGATTGATCCCCACATTAGGCTCTCTATTCAGCTGAGAGCCTGCTTCTCCCTCTGCCTCTGCCTGCTGCTCCCCCTGCTTGGGCTCTCTCTCTCTCTCTCAAATAAATAAATAAATAAATAAAATCTTTAAAAAAAAAAAAAAGCACAGAGAGTTGAGAGAATATTTTGATGATTTAAGGGATGTGTTATCCAGGCACAAAATAGCTTTTACTCTTTTTGACCAAAAGGAAATTAAATTCTAGTTTTACTTTATTTTTTATTCTTGGAGAATTTACATTAAAAAGATTTATAAACCCTTTTAAGCAATTTTTTTTTAAAGATTTTTATTTATTTATTTATTTGAGAGAGAGAGAGAGAGAGAGATCACAAGTAGGCTGAGAGGCAGGCAGAGAGAGAGAGGGAAGCAGGCTCCCGCTGAGCAGAGAGCCCGATGCGGAGCTCGATCCCAGGACCCTGAGATCATGACCTGAGCCGAAGGCAATGGCTTAATCCACTGAGCCACCCAGGCGCCCCAATTTTTTTAATGTAATTGTTTTTTTAAAGATTTTATTTGAGAAAGAAAGAGAACACGTGCACAAGAAGGGGAGGGGCAGAGGCAGACTCCCTACTGAGCAGAGAGCCTGATTCAGGGCTCTGTCCCAGAACCCCTGAGATCATGACCTGAGCCGAAGGCAGACCCTTAACAAACTGAGCCAACCAGGCGCCCCTATTTTGATAATTTTTATGATAAACCTCTCATATGTGACCAATTTTATCAAAAATTTTAACATATTTTTATTTCTCCCTTCAAATTCTTTTTTATACCTGTTAAGGACCCAGACAAATAAAGTGTACTTACTCTCAAAGCTTGTACCTTTATAGTATACTGTCAAATTTTTTTTTTTAAGATTTTATTTATTTATTTGACAGACAGAGATCACAAGTAGGCAGAGAGGCAGGCAGACAGAGAGGAGGAAACAAGCTCCCGCCAAGCAGAAAGCTCGATGTGGGGCTTGATCCCAGGACCCTGAGATCATGACCTGAGCCAAAGGCAGAGGCTTTAACCCACTGAGCCACCCAGGTGCACCTATACTGTCAAAAAATTTTTTTTCACTCTATTTTTTCACATCTTAGTGCAACCAGAAATTTCTCTTTTCTTTTTCCCCCCAGATTTACTGAGATATAATTGACATATAACATGTAACTTAAGATGTACAATATGTAATTTGATACACCTGTATTTTGCAAAATGATTTACCACCATAGGATTAGCTAACAATGTTTAACACCATATAATTACCATTTCTTTTTTGTGGTGAAACACAACATTTATTATTTAAGACAAAATTATTCTCTTTATTTCTAGATAAACAAAAACACAACTGATACTACACATTCTCATTCCCTTGTCTTTACATATATTCTTTTATATTCATTTGAAATCAGTATAACTGCAAGACAATGTTACAGTTAAGGACCAAGTGGAAAGGATTTTCTGAAAGTGGTATTTCTACCACCTGAATAATCTCATAACTTCCTGAGAGTTAAAAATTATAAGGGCTTTTCATTCATTAATTCTTTTCTTCTTCTTCTTTTAAAGATTTTATTTATTTATTTGAGAAAAAGAGCACAGGCAGAAGAGCGGCAGAGGGAGAGGGCTCCTGAGCAGGGAGCCTGATGCGGGGCTGGATCCCAGGACCCCGAGATCATGATTTGAGCTGAAGGCACTCAACCAACTAAGCCACCCAGGTGCCCTCTTTTCATTATTTCTTAAGGATTAATTTCTAAATTCTTTTTAGGGTGATGCCAATTAGTCTTTCCCAGGTTTTACATCTCCAGGGCACATCAAAATATGGCCTACTTGCTAGGGAGGCCTATACAAGGCTGATTTTTTTTTTTTTTTTCAATAAATTTTCTTCTTTAAAAAAAAATTATTTATTTATCTTAGAAGGAGAGAGTGAGAGAGCACATGAATGGGGGAAGGGGTTGAGGGATAGGGACCTAAGATGAAATCAAGAGTTGGACACCCAACCAAATGAACCACACAGATGACCCTAAACTTTCTCCTTCTTATCTTGGGGTTTGGGGATTCTTTCAGGGAGGCAGTTTTAGAATTTGAATTGCATTTAGAAATTTCTTCATGTTAAGGAATGTAGACCATTGGATAATTAGAATTGTTTCCTTTTTTCTTTTCTTTTTTTAAAAAAGATTTTTTTTTTAAAAGATTTTATTTATTTATTTGCCAGAGAGAAAGAGATCACAAGCAGGGGGAGTGGTGGGCAGAAGAAGCAGCAGCCTTTCCGCTGAGCAGGGAGCCCAATGTGGGACTCGATCCCAGGACCCTGGCATCATGACCTGAGCCACCCATATTTCCTAAGATTTATTTATTTTTAGGGAGAAACAGAGAGAGTGTGGGAGGGGAGAGGAGGGGCAGAGGGAGAGGGAGAGGGAGAATCTCAAGCAGACTCCCTACTGGGCATGAAGCCATTTTGGGGCTCCATCTCATGACCCTGAGATCATGACCTGAGCTGAAATCAAGGGTCGGTCACTTAACCAACTTAAGTGTCATCCAGGCACAGTGCCATTTTCCTTTTAAGGTGACTCTCAGGTAATCTTGTTCATGTCAGTAGTTCCCCAAGAGGACATTTAGAATTTAGATATTTTTCTTGGTGAAATTATGCCATTTGTCGAGTTATATTCATAATCTGAAAACATGAAAGAAGTAGATAGAGGAGGCACAGAGTGGACATTGATAGAGACTGAGAAAACTCTTTTTTTTTTTTTTAAAGATTTTATTTATTTATTTGACAGACAGGATCACAAGTAGGCAGAGAGGCAGGCAGAGAGAGAGGAGGAAGCAGGCTCCCCGCTGAGCAGAGAGCCCAATGCGGGGCTCAATCCCAGGACCCTGGGATCATGACCTGAGCGGAAGGCAGAGGCTTTAACCCACTGAGCCATCCAGGCGCCCCGAGCATGTGACTCTTAATCTCATGGTGGTGAGTTCAAGCCCCATGCTGGGTGTAGAGTTTAAACAACAACAACAAAAAGGATACTTAACAAGCAGACAGATGATAGGAATGCTGTTAATTAGGTAGAATTCAAATTTCACTCATGAACAGTATAATCTGGTAAGACTTACAGTCAGAGAACCCAACTTTTACCTTGATCCTGAAGCGTTCAACAAAATTATTGAAGCTCAGATACCTCACTGTTACAGGCAGGGTGGCCTTAAGCAAGTGGAAATCAAGTGGTCACATATGTACACGCTATGACAAAGCCACAGGTCTTCCCAGAAACAAGGAGGTCAGCTGAATCTTAGTGGAAATGCCAACTGTTAAATAGTCGGACACCCATAAACCAAAGATCATCAAGGATTTATTTGTAGTTAAGAAAAAAAGACTTAGGTTTATTTAACTTGCTGCAACAAGCAGAGAGAACCAGAGGAATGAGGGACCATCTCAAAAGACGGGGGGGACAGTTAGGAAAACCTGCTCACTGAGGACTGTTAGATTAGGGACTGTTGTTAGATTTTAGGGTGGAAGTTTGTAATCTGAGCAAGGATTAGTTAGAATTTGTTCACTAGATGAGTTGCTAGAACTCATTAAGTTCTAGTATAAGGTCATATCTAGTGTCTGTGCAGTTATTATTAAATTAGTTTGTGTGAGGTCTTATCTTGGAACATAAGGATTTGAAGTCTGATGTGAAAAAGAGTTTGAACTCAACACCAAAAAAAAATCTGATTAAAAAATGGAAAGAGGAGCTGAATAGACATTTTTCCAAAGAAGACATGGCCAACAGACGCATGAAAAAATGCTTCAACAGCCCTGATCATCAGAGAAATGCAAATAAGAAAACCACAATGAAGTATCACCTCACACCTGTCAAATGGCTCAAATAAAAAACATAAGAAGTAACCAGTGTCAGCAAGGATGTGGAGAAAAAGGAGTAATTGTGCACTGTTGGAGGAAATGTGAATTGATACAACCACTATGGAAAATAGTATAGAGGTTCCTCAAAAGGTTAAAAATAGAAATACCATATGATCCAGTCATTCCACTACTGGGTATTTACCCAAAGAAAATGAAAACACCAATTTGAAAAGATACATGTATCCCTGTTTATTGCAGCATATTTTTAATAGCCAGGTTATGTAAGCAGTCTAAACCTAAATGTCCATCAGTAGATGAATGAATAAAGAAGTGGGGTACACATGTGCACACGTGTGCGCGCGCGCGTGCACACACACACACACACAGGAATATTTCTTAACCATAAAAAAGAAATTTGATTTTGCCATTTGGAGACAGTATGGATGGACCTAAAGGGTATTATGCTAAGTGAAATAAGCCAGACAGTGAAAGACAAATACCATATGATTTTACTTGTATGTGGAAACTAAAAAACAAAAACAAATGAACAACAACAACAAAAAAATAGGGAATAAACTGGTGATTGCCAGAGAGGAGGTATGTGGGGCTGGGGTGGGGTGGGTGAAATAGATAGGGAGAAAAATTTAAAAAAAAAAAATGGAGTTTGAGGTTAGATGGTCTGTGATGCATGTTGTGGTTTGGTTTAGTTCAATTGATCTGTTTTATGAGTCACACCACTGTTATACATTATGGCTTTTGTTGCAATTCTAAGAGACAGCCTGTGTTAGTTTCTCCTGTATTTAAAGCTGTGTTTATAATTGTTGAAAGGTTATAGAAAAGAATTTTGACTCTAAGAATTTTGCATTCGTTTTCTATTGCTGTGTAACAAATTACCACAAACTCAGTGGTTGAAAAGAGCAACCAATTTTTAGCTCAAAAGTTCTGTGGGTCAAAAGTCCAATCATAGCATGGACTCCTCTGTTCAGGATCTCAAAGGCTAAAATCAAAGAGCACAACAGATGGAGTTTTCATGTGGAGCCTCTGGGGGAGAATCCGTTTTTAAGCTCATTGAAGTTGTTGGCAATTCTTGTGGTAGTAGGAATGAAGTCCCTATTTTTTGCTGGCTTTCAACCAGGGGTCACTTCTAGAGGCTGTCTGCATTCCTTGCTACATGGTTCCTTCTGTCTTGAAGCCAACAATGTAGAACTTGCAAATGAAATCTGTCTTATACTTCAACTCTCTGAAATCTTATGTATGTTACCTCTAGATCCAGATTTAAAGGTTTCATATGATTAGATCAGGCCCACCTGGATAATCTTATTTAATGGTCACCTGATTTGGGACCTTAATTATGTTTGCAGACTCCTTTCACAGCAGTACCTACATTATTGTTTGATGGAATAATTGGGAGAAAATGTGTGTATACCATGGGCCAGAAATCTTAGGCCTACCCCCTGCCTACCATAATGTCTTTTTAATACTCTGAAGCATAAGCTTCTGTGTCATCTTAGTAACTCTTGGTGGTTTTAGGTGTAACTTAAGTTTGAGGTTGAATTTTTCATTATTACTGGTAAGAGTCAGTTTGGGATACAGCTCTGCTGATCTGAGAAAAGTCTTATTTATGTATAAAACTGATTACCATTGGGAAAGCTATTGCCAGTGGTGTTGCTTTGTGGTTTTTGTTGTTGTTGTTGTTTGGTCTCTGTTACTTTTCTTTTTTTTTTAAAACCTTTTTTTTTTTTTTTTTAAAGATTTTATTTATTTATTTGACAGACAGAGATCACAAGTAGGCAAGCAGGCAGGCAGAGAGAGATGGAGAAGCAGGCACCCTGTCGAGCAGAGAGCCTGATGTGGGGCTCCATCCCAGGACCCTGGGATCATGACCTGAGCCGAAGGCAGAGGCTTTAACCCACTGAGCAACCCAGGCTCCCCTCTTTTTTTTTTTTTTTTTAAGATTTTCTTTATTTGAGAGAGAATGAGAGAGAGAGCATGAGAGTGGGATGAGAAGGGGGAGGGTCAGAGGAAGAAGCAGACTCCTTGCTGAGCAGGGAGACTGATGTGGGACTCCACCATGGGACTCCACCGTGGGACTCCAGGATCATGACCCAAGCTGAAGGCAAGTTGCTTAACCAACCGAGCCACCCAGGTGCCCTGTTACTTGTCTTTCAATAAAGTCTATAGAACTTGGAAAAAATGGAATGTAGGGCAAAGGAGATAGAAAAAACCCAAACCCATCTGTAGTGTACTCTTCCTTATACTTTTCATCATTTTCTTACAGTTTTTTTGTTCAGTTAAAATATCATCATAATCTTAATGGAAAACTTCACTTTGGTGGATGTGCATATTCCCTTCTATTTTGTTCTTTAAACAATAAAATTCAAAAAGCATCTTCAAAAAAAAAAATATCATCATAATCATATAGTATATGAAATAATTACATATGCTGACTTATGTTTGTCTTTGATTATAAAAGTAATATAGTCATTGAAAAAGGTTAAAAAAACAGGAAAGTAAGAATAAAAAAATTAGTGCACTAGTACTAGCACTACCAGCACTAATTCTTGGGTATATTTCCCTAGTGCCTTTTATAATGTATTCTTTAGTCACAGTTTAGATCCTATTGTATGGATTTATTTTCAGTAGAATTACCACCGGAACACTTACAGATTTTAAGTAAGAGGCATTCAATATATTATATATTGCTAAGTAGTTTTTTGTGTCTTAAAAATGACTTCACTGGGGCACTGGGTTGGCTTAGTGTTAGGGCATCCGATTCTTTATATCGGCTGGGGTTATGATCTCATGGTCGTGGGATTGAACCCTGCTTGGAAGGGAGCCTGCTTAAGATTCTCTTTCTCCCTTTCCCTCTGCCCGCCCGCATCCTGGCATGTATATACTCTCTCTCTAAAATAAAATAAATCTTTTTTTTTTTTAAGATCTTATTTATTTATTTGACAGAGATCACAAGTAGGCAGAGAGGCAGGCAGAGAGAGAGAGGAAGGGAAGCAGGCTCCCTGCTGAGCAGAGAGCCCAATGCGAGGCTCAATCCCAGGACCCTGGGACAATGACCTGAGCCAAATGCAGAGGCCCTAACCCACTGAGCCACCCAGGCAACCCTAAAATAAAATAAATCTTAAAAAAAAAAAAATGAGTTCACTCTGTAGGAGTTTTAGATTCATAAGTGTTTCAAAGTTGTAGATGTGTATGTATATGTATATATTTGTGTGTATATATGTATTAGTACAAGCTTATAATCAATATTTAATGAATAGTTTATAAAGAAAAAACACCACCACCACCATCTATCCAAATTGACTTACTCCCTAAGGGTCCCTGACAGCTGAGTTTTCACTGTTCATTATTATCATCAGTGGATCAAGGATACCAGCATTTCCACTGGCTCTTCCATCTTCTTGCTTGGGATAGGATACCCTGGCTCTGGCATCCCTATGTGGGACAGCAGCTCAGGAGAGGAAACTGCTTTGAAAAGAGTTTTTTCTTTTTCTTTTTTTTTTTTTTTTAAGTTTTATTAAGTAATCTCTACGCCCAATGTGGGCTTGAACTCGATCTTGAGAACAAGTCGCATGCTCTTCCAACTGAGTCAGCCAGGTACCCCAAAAAGAGGTCTTTTTAAAAAAAATAATATTTTAGAGAGAGAGCGCATGTGTGCTAGTAGGGGGAGGGGCCAAAAGGGAGAGGGAGGGAGAGAATCCTAAGCAGACTCTTGAGGGTGGGTCCCTGATGTGGCTGGATCTCATGACCCAAGATCGTGAGACCTGAGTCAAAGACCAGTGTTCTACACTTAACTGACTGAGCCATCCAGGCTCCCCCTGCCGCCACCAAAAGAGGTCTTTTTTTTTTTTTTTTTAAAGATTTTATTTATTTGACAGACAGAGATCACAAGTAGGCAGAGAGGCAGGCAGAAAGAGAGAGGAAGGGAAGCAGGTTCCCTGCTGAGCAGATGAGCAGAGAGCCCAATGCGGGACTCGACCCCAGGACTCTGAGACCATGACCTGAGCTGAAGGCAGAGGCTTAAACCACTGAGCCACCCAGGCGCTCCCAAAAGAGGTCTTAAAAGAACATTTTAGACTTAATAAAACAGCATTCTGTGCCTCCTCTTACATCTTCTCCTGGTTTCTTATACTATCATGCCAAAATGTTTCAGCTGAAGGTACAGACTGATATCAGAACTCAGTGCACTGTCTTTCTTGTGAAACACTGACAGGGCTCTCTTGCTATGTAAATTTTTGTAAAGATATTATTTATTTATTTACTTGAGAGAAGAGAGAGAGTATGCAAGCAGTGGGAGGAGCAGAGGAAGAGGGACAAGCAGACTCCAAGCTGAGTATGGAGCTGACCCAGGGCTCAGTCCCATGACCCTGAGATCATGACCTGAGCCAAAATCAAGAGTTGGCCACATAACTGACTGAGCCACCCAAGTGCCCTTCTTGATGTGAATCTTTTTAAAAAAATATTTTATTTATTTGTTTACTTATTTGAGAAAGAGAGAGCATGAATGGTAGGGAGGGACAGAGGGAGAAGGAGAAGCCGACTCCCTGCTAAGCAGGGAGCCTGACATAGGGCTCTATTCCCAGACCCATGAGATCATGACCCAAGCTAAAGGCAGATGCTAAACTGACTAAGCCACCCAGGTACCCCTTGCTATGTGAATATTTAAAGAATATAGAAAATCAGGGACGCCTGGGTGGCTCAGTTGGTTAAGCGACTGCCTTCAGCTCATGATCTTGGAGTCCCAGGATTGAGTCCAACATCGGACTCCCCTGGACTTTGGCTTATGATCCTGGAGTCCCAGATCAAGTCCCACATCAGGCTCCCCGCTTGGCAGGGAGTCTGCTTCTCCCTTTGACCCTCCCCCTTCTCATGCTCTCTCTCTCTCTCAAATAAATAAATAAAATTAAAAATATATATAGAAAATCATTATTTGAGTTGCTTGACAATGAAAATAGTTTATTACTTACTATACTTTTAGTTTTGAGGAGAGAGGAGGGGTAAAGACAGGTATTTTATTATGTTATTTTCCTTGCAGAGTGTCCAAAATGTAATTTGTAATTTGAATGTAGTTATTGACCGTATCAAGAGAGTTTCTGTTTGGGCACCTGGGTGGCTCAGTGGGTTAGGCCACTGCCTTCGGCTCAGGTCATGATCTCAGGGTCCTGGGATCGAGTCCCACGTCGGGCTCTCGGCTCGTCAGGGAGCCTGCTTCCCTCTCTCTCTCTCTCTCTACTTGTGATCTCTCTCTATCAAATATAAAAAAAAAAAAAAAAAAAAAGAGTTTCTGTTTGAACAGTGGGGTGAAAAAAAGAATATCATTCCAGAAACACCTTTCCTGGGGTTGGGAAGGAACTGAAACGAAGATGTGCACACAAGGCAAGGTTTGATCTCAGAGTTACATAATCTTGAAATCAACCAGAACTTCTGAGTCTAGGGTTCAAAGTGAATAAAGTTTGACTTGAAAATCTTTATTAGTGCCATGATATCTTCATTTTAAACTGGGAATTTGGGACGCCTGGGTGGCTCAGTTGGTTAAGCAGCTGCCTTCGGCTCAGGTCATGATCCCAGGACGCATCAGGCTCTGTGCTCGGCAGGGAGCCTGCTTCTCCCTCTGCCTCTGCCTGCCATTCTGTCTGCCTGTGCTCGCTCTCTCCCCCGTCTCTCTCTGATAAATAAATAAAATCTTTTAAAAAAAATTTTTAATAAAACTGGGAATTTGACATTTTATTTTGAACCAAGTATTTTTAAAATTTTGCCTTATATCAATAGTTTATTTTTGCATTTTTATCCCTTCTGTTCATTTAGAAGAAAAAAATGCTGATTTTTTTTTTTCAACAACTAGCAGATCAGAAAATATTTAGTTTATGCAACTTCTCATGTAGCACCCTAAATTACTTTTGAAACATTTGGGAATGTATCTAATGTTTTCCTTATAATAAATGGATAAATATTCTCATTTGGTAATTGCTTAGAAAATATAGGATGGACAATTTAAAAAGAGCTCTGATTTAGAGGTATTGTTAGAGGCATTGGGAACTTACTATTTTTTTTACTTTGAAATAGAGAAAATATGACAGATTCTCCTTTTCAAGAAATGGCCACAGCTGTATTTCTAGTCGAGATACTCACAGGATTTTGCCACCCTCCATTAATAGGTGGAATCCATTTCCTCTCCCCTTGAATTTGGGCAAGCTTGCTACTGTTCCAACCAGCTGGGTGTGGTGGGAGTGATAGGATGTGATTTCTGAGGCTAGAATATAAACAGGATACAGGTTCCTCTTGGCTTTTTCTTTTTCTTGGGATCCATGTTCTTGGAACTCAGTCACGTGAGCACACCACGTGTAGATCTTCTCATTCCAAACCTGAGCTAAGCCTCAGCCAATAGCCGGTCTTAACCACTCGATGAGTGAGTGAGTGAGCTTTCAGATGATTCCAGCCCCTGACTATCAAGTATCTGGTGGAGCTCTCGATATCATGGAAGAGAAACAAGTCAGCCCCACTGTTTCCAGTGCTGAATTCATGGTCCACAGAATCTGTGGGAGGTAACAATAATTATTGTTGTTTTAAAGCCACTAAGTTTTGGGGTGCTTGGGTGGCTCAGTTGGTTAAGTGTCTGACCCCTGGTTTTGGCTCAGGTCATGATCTCAGGGTCGTGAGATCAAGCCCTGGATTGGCCTGCTTAAGATTTTCTCTCTCCCTCTTCTCCTCTGCCCCTCTCTAAAAAGAGAAGAAAAAAGAAAAAAGAAAGTCACTAAGTTTTAGGTAATTTGTTATACAACAGTAAATAATTATGTGCAAGTTTTAGACATCTATTATAGGGGAATAATCAGATGTGGACACAGATATATATATATATATATATATATATATATATATATGAGTAATATATATATAATATATATAAGAATAATACATATATATAAGAATTTTCACTATAATATAATTTATAAAAGTATATACATTTTTTTCTGAAAAAGCCTGTCAGTAAGAAAATCATTAAATTTGTGATACATCCATTATTTCCTCAAAGAAATTAAGTTTCTATATTTTCAAAAAAGAAAGTTTAAAGAATTTCTGCATAGTCTATTCTGTTATAATGATTATTAAAAAATATAAAATATAAAACTCATTAAATTGTATGCTTATGTAAGTAAAGATGATTAAGGAAAGAAGTATATATCTGATAAAGGGGACCTACTCAAAATATGTAAGAACTTTTACTAGTTAATGGAAATAATATGTTAAGTAAATTTTTTTTTAAGATGTTATTTATTTGACAGAGAGAGATGACAAGTAGGCAAAGAGGCAGGCAGAGAGAGAGGAGGAAGCAGGCTCCCTGCTGAGCAGAGAGCCCGATGCGGGGCTCGATTCCAGGACCCTGAGATCATGACCTGAGCCGAAGGCAGCGGCTTAACCCACTGAGCCACCCAGGCGCCCCTATTAAGTAAATTTTTAAATGGATAAAAAGATTGATTAGACATGTCCCAAAGATAGCTAAATGGCCAATAAACAGATGGAAATGTGCTCAACATTATTTTTCATCATGGATTTGTAAATTAGAACCCCAAAGAGGTACCTGTAGACACTCACTATTATTGAATAAAATTTAAAAGCTTAACCAATACCAAATGTTGGCAAGGCTATAGAGAAACTAGAACCCTCACAACTCACTGGTGTGAATAAAATAGTATAAGCCTTTGGTGAACTGTTTGACAAAACTTATGTCTACCCCCTATCTTGCAGTCCCACCCCTGAATATATACCCAAGAGAGAGGAGTGTTTATGTCCACTGTAAGAGAGATAGAAAATGTTCATAGCAACTTTTATTCATTTTATTTTATTTTTTAAAGTAATACCCACACCCAGCATGGGGCTTGAACTCATGACCCCAAGATCAAGGATCACGTGCTTCACTGACTGAGCCAGCCAGGTGCTCCCATAGCAACTTTATTCATAATAGGTCAAAATTAGAAAGCTAATCTAGTAACACATTTTGCTGTGTCTAGCCTAAGGCTTAGCATGTAACCGTTTTTAGTTTAATATGTGATATTAATGAAAATTAATGTAGGGCATCCCAGTCCCCAATTTTCTAACCTTTTTTTATTATGTTCAGTTAGTCAACATATAGTACATCATTAGTTTTTGTTGTAGTGTTCAATGATTCATTAGTTGAATATAACACCCAGTGCTCATCACAATACGTGCCCTCCTTAATACCCATCATCCGGTTACCCTCCACCCCCCTCCCTTCTGTAGCCCTTAGTTTGTTTTTAAATGGATAAAAAGATTAACTTGTACAACTTCCCATTCAGTTTTCCCTCCCTTCCCCTGTGGTCCTTCATTCTATTCCTTATGTTCCACATATGGGTGGAACCATATGATAATTGTGTTTCAGTCTGCTTGATTTATTTCACTCAGCATCATCCCCTCAAGTTCCATCCACGTCAGTGCAAATAGTAGGTATTCATCCTTTCTGACGGCTGAGGAATGTTCCATTATATTTGAACCACTTCTTTATCCATTCATCTGTTGAAGGATATCTCCACTCCTTCCACAGTCTGCTTGTTGTGGACATTGCTGCTATGAACATTGGAGTGTGTTTGCTCCTTCTTTTCACTGCATCTGAAAACTGTGGAACACTTCACAAATTTGTGTATCATTGTTGTACAGGGGCCATGCTAATCTCTGTATCGTTCTAATTTTAGTACATGTACTGCTGAAGTGAGCACCCAATTTTCTAACTTCTAAAACTGTTTTGAAATTTCTTAAAATCCTCTGATTTTGAATTTGGAGGACTAATAGAAACAACTTACAGATTGCCTAGAACACATTATAAAAATGCCAACTTTTTCTCTATACTCAGCTCCAATATTCCCTTACTCTTGGATCATTCTTTAGTTTGATGCATTTTTTGAAAGAGTTTATTTATTTATTTGTCAGAGAGAGATGGCATGAGCAGGGAGAGCAGCACACAGAGGGAAAAGCAGGCTCCTGCTGAGCAAGGAGCCAGATGTGGGACTCAGTCTGTTGACCCAGGGATCATGACCTGAGCTGAAGGCAGATACTTAACTGGCTGAGCCTCCCAGGTGTCCCTAGGCTAGTTTTAGATTATTATTATTATTTTTTTAAGATTTTATTTATTTATTTGGCAGACAGTGATCACAAGCAGGCAGAGAGGCAGGCAGAGAGAGGAGGAAGCAAGTTCTATGCTGAGCAGAGAACCCGATGCCGGGCTCGATTCCAGGACTCTGGGACCGTGACCTGAGCTGAAGGCAGAGGCTTTAACCCTCTGAGCCACCCTGGCGCCCCTGAACTTGTACAACTTAACAGCAAAAATAAGCAAACAGTCTGATTAACAAAAGGGGGAAAGGAACTGAATAGACATTTTCCCAAAGAAGACATATAGAAGGTCAACAGATACATGAAAAGCTGTTTGATATCACTCACTAATTATCAAGAAAATGCATATTGAAACCACAGTGAAGACATCGTCTCACACCTGTTAGAATGGTTGCATTGCGCTCCCAACACAAATGAGGGCCAGCTGGAGACTGTCAGATTTTTTTTTTTTTTAAGATTTTATTTATTTATTTGACAGAGACACAGCAAGAGAAGGAACACAAGCAGGGGGAGTGGGAGAGGGAAAAGCAGGTCTCCCACCCAGCAGGGAGCCCAGTGTGGGGCTCCATCCCAGGACCCTGGAATCATGACCTGAGCCAAAGGCAGACACCCAACAACTGAGCCACCCAGGCACCCCAGACTATCCAAATTTGAGGTATATTTTATAGAGATTAGGCAGAGCATGTGACTGTGTGTGACTCTTCACCTCTGGGTCATGGGTTCAAATCCCACATTGGACACAGAGCTTACCTTTTTTTTTTTTTTTTTTTTTGTGAGATTTTATTATTTCTTTGTCAGAACGAGAGAGAGACCACACAAGCAGTAGGAGCAATAGGCGGAAGGAAAAGCAGTCTCCCCACTAAGCAAGGAGCAGGATGGGAGACTTGATCCTAGAACCTGAGATCACAACCTGAGCTGAAGGCAGATGCTTAACCAACAACCACCCAGGTGTGCCCAGAGCTTACTTAAAAGGGGGGGGGGCACCTGGGTGGCTCAGTGGGTTAAAGCCTCTGCCTTCGGCTCAGGTCATGATCCCAGGGTCCTGGGATTGAGCCCCGCATCGGCCTCTCTGCTTAGCAGGGAGCCTGCTTCCTCTTCCCTCTCTCTCTGCCTGCCTCTCTGCCTACTTGTGATCTCTATCTGTCAAACAAAATAAATAAAATCTTTAAAAAAAAAAAAAGATGGAATCAGCCAGACTTCCTGATAAATTGGGATTTGGGGAGTATTGGGGAAATTGTGATTAAGGGAGGACTGCCTAGCTTTTTGGCCTGAGCAACTGGGTTGAGTGTGGTTCTATATATTTAGATGGAAAAGACTAGAGGTGGTATGGGAAATAATAAGTTTAATTTTGGACATATGTTAATTTTTTCTCACCGTATAAGTTTAAAGCATGCAGCATCATGGTTTGATTTACATATAGTTTGAAATGATTACCACAGTAACTTTAGCTAACATCCATCTTTTCATATAGATACAATAAAAAGAAAAGAAAGAAGAAAAGAAAAAGAATTTTCTGCTTGTGATGAGAACTCTTAGGATTTGCTTTTTTTTTCCCCCTTAGGATTTACTCTTAACAACCGTCCTATAGATCTTACAGCTGTGTTAGTTGTAGTTATCATGTTGTATATTATATCCCTAGTATTTATTTACCTTATCACTGGAAGTTTATGTCTTTTTAAAAAAGATTTGTTTTAGGGAGAGAGTGTGTGGGTCAGGGGGCAGAGAGAGAAGGAGAGAGTAAATCCCAAGCAGACTCCCCATTGAGTTCGGAGCCCTACATGGGGTTTGATCTCAGGACCCTGAGATCATGACCTGAGCCAGAATCAAGAGTCGGACGTTCAATCAACTGAGCTACCCAGGTGCCCCAGAAATTTGTATCTTTTGACTACAGTGCTCCCATTTCCACCTCCCCTCTACCTCTGCCTCTGGCCTCTGGTATCCACAGGTCCCATCTCTTTTTCTGTGAGTTTTATTTTGGCTTGAATCTACATGTGGTGAGATCATACAGTATTTGTCTTTCTCTGACTTATTTCACTTAGGATAATACCCTCCAGTATCATCCATAATGTCACCAATAGTAGAACTTTCTCATATTTTATGGCTGAATAAAATTCCTTTGTATGAAAATATCATCATTTCTATATCCATTCATCCATTAGTCAACTCTTAGGTTGTTTCCGTGACATGTTAAATTTTAAATATGTATTAAACATCCAAGTAGATATTAATTGGGTGGTTGAACTTAAGAGCCTGGAGTTCAAAGAAGCCTTTAGGCTAATCAGTTTTTACAAGGTTTGTGATAAAACCCTTAGTTATACTTGATTATGCTGCAAATTATGTTAATTATGAAATAAAACCATTTTCACAATTCTTTAGTTTTATTATTAATGCCAAATCATTTTCCCCCATTATTTATTGTGAATATTTATTTTTTATGTGGCTACACTTCAAGTGGCTTTTTAAAATACCAGTCATCCTTGAATTACAAGACCTCTTCTACTCTTCAGGGGAAAAAAGTACCGTAATTTTATTTTATTATTTTTTAGATTTTATTTATTTATTTGACCTAGATCATGAGCAGACAGAGAGGCAGGCAGAGAGAGAGGGGGACGCAGGTTCCCTGCTGAGCAGAGAGCATGATGCGGGGCTCGATCCCAGGACCCTGAGATCATGACCGAGCCAAAGGCAGAGGCTTTAACCCGCTGAGCCACCAAGGCACCCAGGTACCGTAATTTTATATTCCCTGAATTGTCACATTTCTGGATAAGTCACCTTTTGGTTCATAGTTATTTTTGTTTTTGTTTTCTTTTAACTCTATGCTGGTGTTTTGAGACCCTTCAATCCCTTTGTTAACTCTTCTTCATTGGTAGGGTTTGTAGTTTATAAAATAACAGACCTATATTAAAAATGAAGGGATCACTCCCCCCTCCCAAATTATGATATGATATAACTGATAAAGCAGTAAATTTTTTTTAAAGAGTTATTTATTTATTTGACAGATAGAAATCACAAGGAGGCAGAGAGGCAGGCAGAGAGAGAGGAGGAAGCAGGCTCCCTGCTAAGCAGTGAGCCCGATGTGGGGCTCGATCCCAGGACCCGGGGATCATGAGCCGAAGGCAGAGGCTTTAACCCACTGAGCCACCCAGGCGCCCTGATAAAGCAGTAAATTGAATGCTGACACTGTTGACATTTGATTCTTTCATTTAAAAATGCCTAATTTAATTTTTTGAACAAATAAAATGTCTCGAATAACTTAAATACATTTTCTTTGGAATTTGAAAAATTGTGCTAAAACATTGTTTTAGAAGTATGACCATAAGTGGAGTGTTTAAAGAGGTGACACACAGCCTCAGAAACGAAGAAGAGAAACTCCAGTGCTTGATGTTGAGTAGTTGGTTTATAATTTGAAAGGATGGGGTGCCTGGGTGGCTCAGTGGGTTAAGCCGCTGCCTTCGGCTCAGATCATGATCTCAGGGGTCCTGGGATCGAGTCCCACATTGGGCTCTCTGCTCAGCAGGGAGCCTGCTTCCTCCTCTCTCTCTCTGCCTGCCTCTCTGCCTACTTGTGATCTCTCTGTGTCAAATAAATAAATAAAATCTTTAAAAAAAAAAGAATTCATATACTTCATAGTTTAAAGTAGGTGTAAGATGTTAGAAGCTGAAACTTCAGCTTATTCATTGCCTGCATATAGTGTTTTGTTCTATTTCTTGTTAGTGAAATCCTGTGTGCCATTAAAAACAGTTGGAAATGAATGTGATGGAGACTTGGGTTCTTAGAAAAGATTATTCACTGTGAAGTGAATAGTGAAGTCAGCTGAAAATCCTCTTATGTGTACATTAGATAAAATAAACTCGGGCTTGAAGATGTGTACATACATAGTATTCAGATTTTAATTTTAGTCCTATTCTTGTTCCCCTGACTCCATGTTTATCTAAACCAGTGTTACATGCAAAGTGTGGTCCATGGATCCGTGTCAGTTTATAACCTGTTATTAGCTTCAATAAGTACAGAAATTGAGCATTTAAGAACTTAAATAGCAGTTTGACATTGGCACAGCATCTAAGCATGTGATCATTTTTCTAGTGATTTATTTTTACTGCATTTTACAAAGTACAGGTTTTGACAGGTTAGAGCTTGGAGTGGGGCAGTTCCCACAAGTAGTTTGCAAAGCACTACTCTAGATCCTCTTTTTTTCATTCAGAAATTCCAAACTTCTGTTTCCATGTGGTCACAGTAGAGAGTGGGAAAAGGACATAAAGACCTGTAAACTATTACTTTGTGATGACTGGGAATGAAGGTGCTGATTATTTGAGATTAGTTGTATCTTTTTAATTTTTAAGATTTTATTTATTTATTTGTTAGAGAAATAGGGGGAGCGCAAGCAGAGCTAGTGGCAGGTAGAAGGAGAGAGAGATGTACACTCCCTGCTGAGCAAGAAGCCCAATGCGGGGCTTGATCCTGAGACCCTAAGATCATGACCTGAGCTGAATGCAGATGCTTAACAAACTGAGCCATCCAGATGCCCCAAGATTAGTTGTGTCTTTACTTAGAGTTCCCTTAAACCATTTTCCTGGTGCACTGTAACCAATTTTAGTGTGCACAACTGTTGCCTGGGATGCCTGTTAACAAAGCAGATGACTGTGCAGAGTCCCCAAAAGTTTTGATTCTACCAGGCTAATGCCGAAGAATCTACATTCTAAACAAACACCCCAGCTGATTCTGGAGAATATTGTTTCTGGGTAGGTGATTTAAATCAGGATACTTGAGAGTAAAAGAGGATGCTATTAAATCACATTAGGACAAGATAAATAATCTTGAGAATATCCAAATAGGCATACTCGGACATATGGTCACTGTACTTGGGGCATATTCTTTAAAAAATATAGGTTTAAAGTTTAATTGGAAAGCTCTTGCTATTTCTTTCCATGACCAAACTTAGCTAGATTTCCTTTAGTCCTCTCAGGATGGGGGCTGTTCCCACTCTTGTATGAATCAATGTCAACTATAGTGTGTATACAACTTTCTAATAAGGAAAATGGAATTCAGGGCTTCTAAACATAGCTAGGAATAACTTGAGGAGAGGACCCACTCCTTTAAGGTTGAAGATTCTTTTCTTCGGATTTGAAGGAAATTGATTTTATTTGTCCTTAGCTAAAAATTTAGGACTCTTCTGGAACTTTCTGTTAAGCATATTGTCTCAAGCCCATCTTAATTCCCTTTAGTGTTCCTGGATCAGCTGTGTCCCATTTCTTTTAGCTGGGCTTAATCCCCTTAATCCACTTCAGCCTTGCTTTTGTTTTCATTTAACTAAGTGACTTGTTTACTCGTTTTTTAAGTAAATCACAATGGAAGAATTTGAGAGAAAGAAAAGATACCTTTCTAAATTTCTTTTCAAGAGTTCTTTAGGTTGTTGTCACCTCTCCTTACATAACTTTTATGATATATAGAAAAAATGATTTTCCTATTTTGTAAACTGTTACCTGATTACAACTAAGTATTGAAGGGAAATTATTTTCATTAGTAGTAATAATATTGCTGTTAGAAGTCAAATAATATCTGTGGATCTCTTGTCTCTGGAACTACCTCTATTATAATACCTTTTTTGTCAACTCTAATATATTTGATTTTATATCGTTTCATTTATTTTTAGTTTGTTGGCCAATTTCTTTTATTTACATAGTGGGGATAAAAACAATCGGGCTCTCTGTGGGGTTCATTTCAAAATTGAGAAGGGCAGATTGGTTAGCCAGAAATTGAGAGTAAGAGCTTGAAAATCAAAAAGAGGTAAATTAAGTATGAAAAGGGGAATGATTAAATGTGGAACTGTCCGTTTATTTTTCTGAATCAAGATTTCAGAGGACTTGGTGTTCTCTGAAGTCACATACATAGGCTCTTTTTTTTTTTTTTTTTTTTTTTTTATTAATTTGACAGAGAGAAATCACAAGTAGTCGGAGAGGCAGCCAGAGAGAGAGAGAGAGGGAAGCGGGCTCGCCCGATGCGGGACTCGATCCCAGGACCCTGAGATCATGACCTGAGCCAAAGGCAGCGGCTTAACCCACTGAGCCACCCAGGCGCCCCATACATAGGCTCTTGATTGAACCTTCTGTAAATTTCTTTAAAGAGAACTTTTCTAAGACTTATATTCTTAGTTTTTTCCACTTAAAAAAAATATTTTATTTATTTATTTGAGAGAGAGAGAAAGAGAGCCCTGAGCTGGGAAGAGATGGGAAGAGATGGAGAATCAGGATCCCTGCTGAGAAGGGAGCTCATGTGTGGCTTGATCCCTGGACTCTAGGATCATGACGTGAGCTGAAGTCAGTTGCTTAACCAACTGAGCCACCCAGGTGCCCCGGTACTATAATTTTTTCAGTAAGCTTTGAATAACCCAAATGAGTCAAGTTGTAGCTAAGAGCATGGTGAACTTACCATACAATTTTTAAGTCTAAAATTTTTATAGTGCCTGTAGATTTCAGCTTAATTCTCTCTCTTTTCTCTTTTCTTTCTTTTTTTTTTTTGAGAGAGAGTAAGAGTGAAGTCACACACCATGTGTGTGCAGGCTTGGGGGAGAGGGAGGAGGAGGGAAAGAATCCTAAGCAGGCTCCACATCCAGCTCAGAGCCCAACATGGGGCTAGATCTCAGAACCCTGAGATCATGACCTGAGCTGAAATCAAGAGTTGGACACTTAACCAGCTGAGCTACCCAGGTGCCGCCCCTCTTTTCTTTAGGTTTTTTTTTTTTTTTTTTTTTTTTTAAGATTTTATTTATTCATTTGATAGAGAGAGAGATCACACATAGGCAGGCAGGCAGGCAGAGAGAGAGGAAGAAGCAGGTCCTCCGCGGAGCAGAGAGCCCAATGCGGGGCTCGATCCCAGGACCCTGGGATCATGACCTGAGCCGAAGGCAGAGGCTTTAACCCACTGAGCCAACCAGGCGCCCCAAGGTTGTATTTTTTTTAATTTGATTTTTTTTTCAATGTTCCAAGATTCATTGTTTATGCACCACACCTAGTGCTCCATGCAATATGTGCCCTCCATAATACCCACCACGAAGCTTATCTAACCCACCAACCCCTCCCCTCCAAAACCCTCAGTTTGTTTCTGAATCCACAGTCTCTCATGGTTTGTCTTCCTCTCCAATTTCCCCCAATTCACTTTTCCTTTCCTTCTTCTAATGTCCTTTGTATTATTCCTGTGCTCCACAAGTAAGTGAAACCTCATATGATAATTGACTCTCTCTGCTTGACTTATTTCACTCAGCATAATTTCCTCCATTCCCATCCATGTTAATAAAAAAGTTGGTATTCATCCTTTCTGATGGAGGCAGAATACTCCATTGTATATATGGACCATGTCTTCTTCTTCTTTTTTTTTTTTTTAAGATTTTATTTATTTATTTGACAGACAGAGATCACAAGTAGGCAGAGAGGCAGGCAGAGAGAGAGAGGAGGAAGCAGGCTCTCACTAAGCAGAGAGCCCGATGCGGGGCTTGATCCCAGGACCCTGAGATCATGACCTGTGCTGAAGGCAGAGGCTTAACCCTCTGAGCCACCCAGGCACCCCCTGGACCATGTCTTCTTTATCTATTCATCTGTTGAAGGGCATCTTGGCTCTTTCCACATTTTGGCAACTGTGACCATTGCTGCTATGAGCATTGGAGTACAGATGGCCCTTCTTTTCACTCCATCTGTATCTTTGGGGTAAATACCCAGTAGTGCAATTGCAGGGTCATAGGGTAGCTCTATTTTTAATTTCTTAAGGAATCTCCACGCTGTTTTCCAAAGTGGCTGCACCAACTTGTATTCCCATCAACAGTGTAAGAGGGTTGCCCTTTCTCCACAGCCTTTCCAACACATGTTGTTTACTGTCTTGTTCATTTTGGTGCCCCCCCACCTTTAAAGTTTATTTACTTATTTAAATAATCTCAACATGGTGATTGAACTCATGACCCCAAGATCAAGAGTTGCTTGCTTCTCTGACTAAGCTAGCCAGGAGCTGCGTACCATAAAGCTAGAAGTAGAACCACCAGGCATAAATTACAAAATAAAATGAGCTCATCTTTTAAATGCATAGGCTTGTAGATGTTAGATCATAGATAATCTAAAGTAGACTACATTATAATCTTAAGTAGACTTCCATCATACAATGAGATGATGGCCAATTTTAAAAACGTCAGAAAAAGGGGTGCCTGGTTGGCTCAGTGGGTTAAAGCCTCTGCCTTCGGCTCAGGTCATGATCCCAGGGTCCTGGGATCGAGTCCCGCATCGGGCTCTCTGCTCTGCGGGGAGCCTGCTTCCTCCTCTCTCTGCCTGCCTCTCTGCTTACTTGTGATTTCTCTCTGTCAAATAAATAAATAAAATCTTTAAAAAAAAAAAAAAAAGTCAAAAAAATTTTGTTAAAGTTGGTAGTTCACAATGATATTACATGAACTTTATATCAAGAATAAACAAGTTAGTTTTTAGCATTTACAGATTAGAAAACACAGCTAGACCTTCCTTATCTGTTCTCTCCAACTTTATGCTGTTTTACCGTAGTGAGTAATTCTCAGGAACAGCTCTATTCGGTTAGCAGTGTGCTTGTTATCAGTAATATCTTAGTCAACTACCTTTTAATAATAAAGTATACAACTATGATTCCCCTGATCAGGAGCTGAAGTCAGACTTCTAAAACACAGTTCCATTATGTCAGTTCTATGGAAAAATAAATGCCCTTCAGGGTTGTGATTTCTTTCCCTTCATTTTAACCACAGTATCATTTTTAACACCTTTGCAATAGAGAAAAGATACTCATATCATCTAGTCCCTGGTCTTTTAGTTTATTTTCTGAATCATCTTCAAGTCTTTCATGTTTATATGTGAAAACATAATCCATACCTACACAGATATGCATACATCTCCTAAATAACTTTGACTTTAACTGTGGCCTTTTTAAAAATTAGAATCTATCATCTATAGTATGATAGTATCTCAGATTTCTTTCCCCATATACTTCTGGTGTTGTGGATGTGAGATCATAGTGATGTATTAGGTTTAATTTGTTGCATAAAGAAATGGGGTCATGGTTCTCTGTACATTTAAGTATTTTAAATTACTTTTTCTCTCCTCCTAGCTGTTCCCTTTCCTCCAACCCAACGGCTTACTTTGAAGGAAGTATTTGAGAATGGGAAACCTAAAATTGATATTTTGAAAAACCATTTGGTGAAGGAAGGGCGACTGGAAGAGGAAGTAGCCTTAAAGATAATCAATGATGGGGCTGCCATCCTGAGACAAGAGAAGACCATGATAGAAGTAGAGGCTCCAATCACGGGTATGAGAACTAATTGCATGGTGGCACTTAGATTTGAGCTAATTTGAAAAATGATTACAAATAACCAACTAAGCTATGTGATAATTTTTCTAGGAATTATGAGATAGTCTTAGGATTATTCAGTATGTTTGTTATTCATCAAAGAAATAAAATTTAAAATACCTAATATTTTCAGTAGGACTATTCAGTATTGATAGATTGACCACAATTATAGAACATTCCAGTCAAAAGCTTATGTGATTTAAAAGCTAAACTATGATCTTTTAATGGCAATTATATAATTTTTAAATGGCAATATGGTATATTGCCATTTCTCTTATAAGACATAATTTTTCATCTCACTTTGTGTCCTTTTTTCCCTAGTGTGTGGTGACATTCATGGACAATTCTTTGACCTGATGAAGTTGTTTGAAGTTGGAGGATCACCTAGTAACACACGCTACCTCTTTCTGGGTGATTATGTGGACAGAGGCTATTTCAGTATAGAGGTAAAAATTAAACTGGATACGTTGGAACAATCATATTGTCTTTTTTTTTTTTAGAAATTTGCTTTCCTTTCTTTAGTAGAAAAAATTAAAATGAGAACACTGGCAGAATTTATAAACTTCAGTACTTCCAGTATTAAAGTGTTAGAGAAATGTATTCATTTATAGAAGAAAGATCTGTTCCTTCTTGTAGCTTCTTGTAGCTTCTATATGTAGTAGACATATAGGAAGCTGTATTAACCCAGCTTTGCAAATAAGTTAAATGCTTACCAACCTTTCCTCTTCAAGATAGTGTATAGGCTGTGTTTAAATGACATCAATGGCTATTCACCCTAAACAGGGTTTGAATTAGCAGATCTTAATTATAAAACCATAAATTGCTGGGCTACGATTTACTTTTATTTATTTATTTTAAAAAGGATACTAAATGTCATAGCAATCCTAGAACAATTTTTTTTTTTAAGACTTTATTTATTTATTTAATGGAGAGAGATCACAGGTAGGCAGAGAGGCAGGCACAGAGAGGAGGAAGCAGGCTCCCTGCCAAGCAGAGAGCCCGACTCGGGGCTCGATCCCAGGACCCTGGGATCACAACCCGAGCCGAAGGCAGAGGCTTTAACCCACTGAGCCACCCAGGTGCCCCTACGATTTACTTTTAGATTAACGCCTGATGCTAAATAAGCAGGCACTTAGTTTATCATAGGAATAATTTTTTATATTGTTGCACATGGTAAGCAGTTAATCATTGTTCATTAAAGGAAAAAATGATTAAAGTTAATGAAGTTAATGGAAACTCACAATTTACTTAAATATATTTGGAAAATTGAATGATGAGAAAAAATAATTAGAATTAAAATAAAGTAGGGGCACCTGGGTGGCTCCGTTTGTTAAGCATTCGACTGTTGATTTCTTTTTTTTTTTTTTTTAATTAATTAATTAATTTATTTATTTGAGAGACAGAGATCACAAGTAGGCAGAGAGGCAGGCAGAGGGAGAGAGGAAGAAGCAGACTCCCCGAGGAGCAGAGAGCCCGACGTGGGGCTCGATCCCAGGACTCCGGGATCATGACCTGAGCCGAAGGCAGAGGCTTAACCCACTGAGCCACCCAGGCGCCCCTCGACTGTTGATTTCAACCCAGGTCATGATCTCAGCATTGTGAGGTCGAACCTTATGTCGGGCTGCACTTTGGAGCCCTGCTTGGAATTCTCTCTATCCCTCCCCCTTTGCTCCTCCCCTGCTCTTTCTCTTTCTCTCTCTCAAATAAATAAATAAAATATATATATTTTTAAAGATTTTATTTATTTATTTGACAGACAAAGATCACAAGTAGGCAGAGAGGCAGGCAGAGAGAGAGGAGGAAGCAGGCTCCCTGGCTGAACAGAGAGCCCGATGCAGGGCTCGATCCCAGGACCCCAGGATCGTGACCTGAGCCAAAGGCAGAGGCTTTAACCCACTGAGCCACCCAGGCATCCCTAAAATATTTTTTTTAAGAAAAAAGAATTCGGGGCACCTGGGTGGCTCAGTGGGTTAAGCCTCCACCTTCAGTTCAGGTTATGATCTTAGGGTCCTGGGAACTAGCCTCCGCATTGGGCTCCTGCTCAGTGGGGAGCCTGCTTTCCCCCCTCTCTCTGCCTACCTCTCTGCTTACTTGTGATCTCTATCTCTCTATCAAATAAATAAATAAAATTAAAAAAAAAGAAAAGAACAAATAATTCAAGTCAAGCTATTGTGTATAAAAGATAAAACTATTTTAGAACCTAATGCAAAGACTTGAGTACAGTGGAACCAAAGCACATTCATATTTAATGTCCATTGATTCAGCTATATGTGCTTGGCAAATAAAAGAGAAGTAACTTTTGAATAGTGCAGGTAACTAAATTTATAATGTGGCCAGAATAAGTTTGAGATGAGAAATTGAGTCTGCTCACTGTTCTTGTAGTCTTTAGTTCTGCTTCTCCCTCATAGTGTGATGGTCTCACTGTGCTTAATTTCTAGTGGCTAAAGACTTATTGTATGTGCAGCATCACTCCTAGATCCAAATCAGCCATCTTACCTAGTGCTCATTCAAAGAAGCAGCAGTTATTCTAAAGCTGCCAGAAAAATATACAGGAGAAATAGATTGTCCTCTTCTGTTAGAGGGGCGGTTTAAATTCATGAATCAGAAGAGTTCAGTGTTACCTGCCAGAGCCTCAGATTAATTTAGTGTCATCTATGAGGACACAAATTAGTGGTAGAAGCTAAGAAAATAATTGTTTCCCTGCTGCTCAGTAAATTTCCAAGTTCTTTTAAGTATGTATCTGGGATGGGTGGAGATGATACCTGCAGACTGTATCATTGAAATGTTTCTCTATTCCAAGTAACCTAAGTGTCCATTAGTAGATGAATGGATAAAGAAAATGTGGTCTGTATATATATATATACCGGATATAATAGAATATTACTCCAACATAAAAGAGAATGAAATGTGGCCATTTGCAACAACATGGATGGACTTAGAGGATATTATGCTAAGTGAAACAAGACAAAGACAAATAGTATATGATTTCACTTATATGTGGAATCTACAAAACAAATGAACAAACAAAACAGAAGCAGACTTATAAACACAGAGAACAAATTGGTGATTGTCAGAGGGGGCGGGATGTAGGGAGTTGAGCAAAATAGGTAGAGGGGATTAAGAGATACAGAATTCCAGTTGTAAGATAAATAAGTCACAGGGATAAAATGTATATCACAGAAAATATAATCAATAATACAGCATAGGATATGTTATACTAAATGTACAGGCGTCACCAAAGAGAAAATGTTCTTAGATGTCTAGGTGATGTAAATGTTATTTGATGATCAATTGTTGACATGTGGACATGTTGACAACTAATGAATAATTGTTGACATACAGAAAGGATTGTTGAAATGGAGTACAAATTCTGTTCACACTGAAATAAAGAAGTGATTTTTGAGTGTCTGAACAAATCTGATAATTATGAGCCTGTAGTGGGGCCTGGGTGGCTCAGTTGGCTGGCTGCCTTCAGCTCGGGTCATGATCCCAGGGTCCTGGGATCAACCCCCCACATTGGGCTCCTTGCTCAGCGGTGAGTCTGCTTCTCTCTCTTCCTCTGATCCTCCACGCTGTTCATGCTTGCTTTCTCAAATAAATAAAATATTTTTTAAAAAAATCATGAGCTTATAATTGAATTATACAAGGTAATTGTGCAATTGCATATATAAGGAAAAAAAATCTTCAGATTAGAGGCCAAGAAGTGCATCAACCAAATTACACTGAAATATGGATATGAATTTTGCTTTTATATATCTCATTACTTCAAAAAGGTGACTTGGTCTTTTCAGGAGTCAGAAACAAAGACCTTGTTAAATAAAAAGATATATCATGTTCTTGGCTGGGAAATAGAGAAAAAGAGAATGTGCTTTTAAGTATATATATGAATTTAATGTCCTTTTTTTGAGTGTAGTTAACACACAATGTTGTATTAGTTTCAAGTGTACAACATAGTGATTCAACAAGTTTATAAGTCTATGCTCACCACAAGTGTAGCTACCATAATCTTTACTGTTCCCTATGCTGTATCTCTTGTTTCTATGACTTATTCAATAACTAGAAGTGTATACCTCCTACTTCCTTTCACCCATTTTGTGAGTCCCCCAACAACCATCTGTGTGTTCCCCTCTGGCAGCCATCAGTATGTTCTTTGTATTTATAGGTATGATTCTGCTTTTTGTATGTTTGTTTATTTATTCCATTGCTTTGTGTTGGATTTCACACAGAAGTGAAATCATATGGTCTTTGTTTTTCTCAGCCTGATTTATTTCATTTAGAATTTAATGAACTTTTTCTTTGGAATATTCTGTGTAGGTTGATATGTCAAAAACAAAAGTCAACCAAAAAAAAGAAAAAAGTCATCTAAGTATATTTATATGTGTCTACATATTTAAGTTTCATGTTTGTTTTGCAGTGTCTGTCTCAAAATGTACACATATTTTGATCCAACAGTTCCATTTTTGAGAAATACTGCAGATGTACACATAATTATGTACAGACATACGAATGAATAGTTTGTCACAATACTTGAGAGGTCCTACTGGTATTTAATGAGCTGGGTCCAGGGAAACACACATCATCCAATATGCAGGAAACTCCTAAACAACAAAGAACCATGCTTTTCAAATTGTCAGTAGTGCTTCTGTTGAGAAACACTGTTAAATTCTGGGGATGGAGGGGCGCCTGGGTGGCTCAGTGGGTTAGGCCTCTGCCTTTGGCTCAGGTTATGATCTCAGGGTCCTGGGATTGAGCTGCACATCAGGCTCCCTGCTCAGCAGGGAGCCTGCTTCCCCCTCTCTCTGCCTGCCTTTCTGCCTACTTGTGATCTTCTCTCTGTCAAATAAATAAAATCTTTAAAAAAAAAAAAATTCTGGGGATGGAGATGAGCAAGCAAAGCCAAGTCCTATTCTGTGTTTTCTGTTGAAGGGACAGCATCTTGTATTTGTTTATGCCTGTGAAAAGTCAGGGCAAGGGGCTAAAAGAGCTCTGGGATAGCTAATTTAGATGGAGATGAGGGAAGGCCTATTTGAAGAGGTGTTAACTGGTAATAGAAAACTTGAAAGACCTGAGGGAATGAGCCCTGCCTTTGTGGTGGGGGTCGGGGGATGGGTAAGTACATTCCTGCAGAGGACCTGTGAAGTATAAAGGTACTGAGGTTGGAGCTGGCCTAATGCAGTCCAGGAATAGTAACAAGGCCAGTTCTGCTAGATGGAATAATGAGTAAGGGGAAGTTGTAGGCAGTGTATCAGAGAGATAGGCAGGGGTTAGATGATGTCAGGCCTCGCAAACTGTAGTAAGGAGTTTGGGTTTGATTCTGAATGTGGTAGGAAGCCATTGGAGATTGGAGCTAGGGAATGATATATTTGTATTTATGTTTTAAAACAGTTTCTCAGAGGGCACCTGGGTGGCTCTGTTGGTTAAGCATCTGACTCTTGAATTCGGCTCAGGTCATGATCTCAGGGTTGTGAGATTGAGCTGAGCCCCATGTCAGACTCCTCTTGGGCATGGAGCCTGCTTAAGATTCTCACTCTCCCTCAGCCTCTCTCCCTCCCCTCTCTCTCTAAAACAAACAAACAAAACAAAACAGTTATTCTGGCTATATAGTGGTAAACTGAATGGAAGCCTGAGAGTGGGTATAGGGAGGGATGTCAGTTAGGAATTGAATCCAGTAAGCATGGGCAAGAGATGTAAGTGACTTATATTAGGTTTATTGAGAAGTACCTGGATTTAGAATTTTAAAGTCTTTCTTTTTTGGGAGGTGGGAAAATCCCAGTTGAATTAATCGAGCTCTTCAGGTCATGACACATTTATTACTAGTCATTGCAAAGTCCCTCTCTGCTGTTTTACTTTTTTTCTTATCTGTGAACTCTAATTTTTTTTCTCCTTCTTGCCATTATATATGTTTCTGTTTGTTTAGTATATACCAGAGAATACATTACATTAATTTTTTAATATGTAATGTTTTGGTGGATAAAGTATTTTAATTTTACATTAGTATTATGGTGCTTATTCAGTGGTCCCCACACGTTAGCATGCATCATAATTTCCTGGAGCAGTTGCTCCAAAACAGATTGCTGGGCCCCACCTGGAATTTCTGATTCACTAGATCTGAGATAGAGTCTGAAAATCTCTATTTCTAAAAAGTTGCCATGTGATACCAATGTACCACACTGAATCTGAGCACACTGAGAACCACTGCTGTAGCTTTGTTTCTGTTAATTTGGATGTTTTTCACTTACCGTGATATTTTTAGATTCATCCAAGTTCTCCTGGTCATTGCTTTCTGCCTGCTGCATAGTGTTCCATAGTTCACATCTCTGACATTGTAGTCATTTATTCTCGATGGCGGACACCTGTGTCGCATGCAGTTTCTTTCTATAGTTGACGTTGCTGTGATGGATATTCTTATATAAATCCACTGATGTTCCCATGTTGTAGTTTCTCTGTGGTTTATCAACAAGAGTGGAATTGTCAGGGAAAGGGGAATATACTTTCATTCTTGAACTGACAATCACAGATTCCTCTTCAGAATAGCTGTACTGATCTATGTGCCTGCCTGTAACACCTAAGAGTTCGTATTTCCTTACAGCCTTCTCTCCAGAATTTCGTTTTGTCTCATTTTCTAATATTTTTGAGTATAAATGATGAGTCTAAAATAGTATGTTATTGTTTCAATTATTATTTCTCCAATTACTGATGAAACTGAGCATCTCCTCATATGTTCCAGTCTTACAGTCACTGTTAGGAGTTTCTTGTTTGACCTTTAAGGTACAGATTAGACATTTACAAACATATTTCCATATCTGTTTTTAAAAAAATAAATGTCAGTGTATATTGCCCTTTAAGTGCTGCTCTATCTGGGTCCCACAGATTTTGATATGCATGGTTTTTATTATCATTTATTATTATTTTTAAAAGATTTTATCTATTTATTTGGCAGACAAAAATCTCAAGTTGGGGGAGAGGCAGGCAGAGAGAGAGAGAGGAGGAAGCAGGCTCCCCGCTGAGCAGAGAGCCCGATGAGGGGCTCTATCCCAGGACTCTGGGATCATGACCTGAGCTGAAGCAGAGGCTTTAACCCACTGAGCTGCCCAGGCACCCCTATTATCATTTAGTATTTTATATTTTAAGAATTCTCTTTAGCTCTCGGATAATGAAGTAATATTTTTTTGTTTCCAGTCATGCAGGACTTTTTATTAGAGTTAGTATTTTGTTACTGATTCTAATTAATGTAATTTAATTAGGGAACATAACTTGAATAATACTCATACTTTGGAATTTTTTTGAGACTCCTTTGTGATGAGGTACCTAGTAGATTTATGTGACCATTTTTTTTTTTTTTTAAGTACTCTATACTCAACATGGGGTTTGAACACACAACCCCAAGATCAAGAGTTGCCGTGTTCTACCAAGTGAGCCAGCCAGGTGCTCCTTTGTGGCTGTCTTGTATATATTTGAAAATAATGCATTCTGTTTGCATTGTAATTGTTTGAATTTGCAATTGAAAAATTCTGTTTGCATTGAATTGTTCCTTGTAACTTTCATTATTTTTTTTTTTTTGCTTGAACTAGGGGTTGCTTTTGAGTATCAAAATTGCTAACTCCAGTTATTGATTTTGATTATCTGATTCTTACCTTAATCCTGTTGTTGCTTGTGTTTGGAGACTGTGTTTGAGATAATGTATATTTCATGATGAGTATATATGATTGATCATTATTTGCAGGTTCTGTGTTTGCATATATGCCTTCTTGCTAAAATTTATTTGTAGTCCCAAAATCAATACACATAGTGATTTTGAGGTCCTAGGCCCTCTCAGGAGCTAGGAAATAGATATAAACAGACTAACCTGCACATATACCCACATTTTTATTTGTTTCTATATCTATCTGTATATACCCTAAAAAGAGTAAGTTTTGATTCCAGTCCAACATCACAAGATTCAGTCTAGTCTTCCTTTCCTATTCCCATTACCTACAATATATTCACTTGTCTGTTCAATCCTAGTATACCCATGAAATAAGTATATAAAGCCAATTCATGCTGTGAAAACAGATTAACTAGAGATACAGTGTTGGTGTATATTTCTCTACGTCTTTAGCCTTGCAGTATGCAGACAAAATGCTATTTTCCAAAGTTATTTTTGTTAGTTCTTTTTTTCCTATACCCTTCTTTGTTGCTTTACCTATTTATAATACAGTTAGGTTTATTACTGCTTGTATTCTGTTTGGGGTTTTCTTTCACATGCTAGTTGATTTAATTATTTATTTTGGGGGGGACATATGTAAAACATTACTGTTGTTCTAGAAGTCAAAGCTATCCAAAATGTTATCCTTTGAGAAGCATTGCTCCCTCCTCAGTGCTCTTAAACTCTTCCCAGTGCCCCCTTTCTTCCACCCCTTTCCTCTGTGCCCACTATAGGTAACTTCAGTTTCTGATTTATCCTTCCTGTATTTCTTCTGCACAAATGAGTGAATACATGTGTATTTCTTTTTTTTTAAAAACTGTGTGTGTGTGTGTGTGTGTGTGTGTGTGTGTGTGTGTTTTTAAGATTTTATGTATTTATTTGATAGAGACACAGAGAGAGGGAACGCAAGCAGGGGGAGTGGGAGAGGAGAAGCAGGCTTCCCGCTGAGCAGAGAGCCTGATGTGGGGCTCCATTCCTGGATCCTGGGATTATGACCTAGGCCGAAAGGTAGATGCTTAACGACTAAGCCACCCAGGCACCCCAATACATGTGTATTTCTTATATTTCTTCTTTATTACAGAAACGGTAGCATACTCTTTTGCTTTTTTCACTTCACAGTATATTTTGGAAATTGTTCCAAATCAGTTTATAGAGATCTCTCTGTCTGGTTTGTTTTTTTTTTGTTTTGTTTTGTTGGTTTTTTTTTTTTTTTTTTTTTTTTTTGTTTGTTTGTTTTTGTAGCTTCATGGTACTTTCTTGTGTGAGTGTGTCTTAATTTGCTCAGCCGTCTGCCCTATGTATGGTCATTTAGGTTGTTCTCAAAATTTTTCTGTATTATAAGGAATACTGCAACTTTGTGCATATGTATTTTCTTATTATTAGAGGTGTATCTTCAGGGTAGGTCAAAAGTTAAATGAATATCTAGTCTAGTTTTATCAGTTTTTGCTAATTATTTATTTGAGAGGGAGAGAGAGAAAGCACAAGCAGGAGGAGAGGCAGAGGGAGAGGGAAAAGCAAACTCCCGACTGAGCAGGAAGCCTGATGTGGGGCTTGATTCCAGGACCTGGAGATCATGACCTGAGCTGAAGGCAGACACACTTAACCGACTTGAGCCACTCACGCACTCCTCACTATTTTTTCTTATAGAACTTAAATGGTTTCATATTGATACCATTAGCTCCCTTGTTCATTTTTCATTTATTATATATTATGTAGGTTATGGTTCTAATTTTTTTGAAATGGCATCAGTTGTCCCAGAGACATTTATTAAGAAGTCCATCTTTAGGGGGACCTAGTGGCTTAG
Organism: Mustela nivalis; assembly: GCF_964662115.1. NCBI lineage: Eukaryota > Metazoa > Chordata > Mammalia > Carnivora > Mustelidae > Mustela > Mustela nivalis. The sequence goes on along the minus strand of NC_139023.1, from coordinate 161,312,807 downwards.
TCAGTTAAACATCTGACTTCAGCTCTGGTCATGATCTCAGGGTCATGGGATCGTAGGATCAGGTTCTGTGAGGAGCCCCACACTGGGCTTCCTGCTTGTGTGCACATGTGTACTTTTTCTCTCTCAAATAAATAAATAAAATCTTAAAAAAAAAAAAGGATGTCCATCATTACTCCTAGTGATCTAGGATTATACCAAAATTCTGTACGAACTTGAATTAATTTCTGGACTATTTTATTCCATTTTATTTACCTATATATGTTCCAGTGCAACTGTTTGTTGTTGTTGTTTTGTTTTTTACCACTGTTTTAATTACAGAAGCTTTATAGTATCTTTTAATGTCAAATAGGACTAGTTCCCCTTCCCATGTGGTTCTCTTTTTTCAATGTTTTTTTTCTTGGCTGTTTCCTGGCTGTTCTTGCATGTTTATTTTTCCATAGAAATTTTAGTATCACTTTGTCTAACTCCATAAAATAGCTTGTTGGTATTTTTATTGGAATTGCAATAATTTTATAAATTAAGAGGAGCTAATGCTGAATCATCCTATTCAAGAACAAGGAGTATTTTTCTATTTGTTCTTGCCTATTTTTGTGTCTTTCAGGAGGATTTTAAGTTTTTCTTGGTATTAATTTTGCACATTTCTTACTAAATTTATTCCTATATGCTTAATCTTGCATTCCTATATGCTTAATCTTCTTTGCTCTATTGTAGATGGTGCTTTCTCTACCATTTGTCCTATTTATTGTGTATATGAAGGCTATTGATTTTGTATATTAATTTTATATCCTGCCTTAATGCTGAGTTCTTTTATTATTTGAGGTTTTTTTTTTTTTAAGATTTTTATTTATTTATTTTGAGAGAGAGAAAGAGACAGCGTGAGAAGAGCATGAGACGGGACATCAGAGGGAAAAGCAGACTCCCCATGGAGCTGGGAGCATGATGTGGGACTTGATCCCAGGACCCTGGGACCATGACCCGAGCCAAAGGCAGTTGCTTAACTAACTGAGCCACCCAGGTGCCCTGTTTGAGTTAGTTTTATGATTGATCTTTTCCCAGGGTTTTTCAGATACAGTATTATTTTTTTTAATTTTTAAAATAATTTTTTAAAATAAACATATAAGGTATTATTAGCCCCAGTGGTACAGGTCTGTGAATTGCCAATTTACACACTTCACAGCACTCAACCATCACACATACCCTCCCCAATGTCCATAACCCATCACCCTCTCCCTAACCGCCCCCAACCCGGCAACCCTCAGTTTGTTTTGTGACTTTAAGAGTCTCTTATGGTGATTGGGAGGGAGACAAACCATAAGTGACTCTTTTTTTTTTTTTAAGATTTATTTATTTATTTGACAGAGAGATCACAAGTAGACAGAGAGGCAGGCAGAGAGAGAGAGAAGCAGGCTCCCTGCCGAGCAGAGAGCCCGATGCGGGGCTCGATCCCAGGACCCTGAGATCATGACCTGAGCCGAAGGCAGCGGCTTAACCCACTGAGCCACCCGGGCGCCCCCATAAGTGACTCTTAATCTCACAAAACAAACTGAGGGTTGCTGGGGGGAGGGGGGTTGGACGAAGGGGGGTGGGGTTATGAACATTGGGGAGGGTGTGTGCTATGATGAGTGCTGTGAAGTGTGTAAACCTGGCGATTCACAAACCTGTACCCCTGGGGTTAAAAATATATTATATGTTTATAAAAAATTTAAAAAATTAGAAAAAAAAAGAGTCTCTTATGGTTTGTCTCCCTCCTGATCACATCTTATTTCATTTATTCTTTTCCTGCCCCCAAACCCCCCACATTGCATCTCTACTTCCTCACATCAGGGAGATCATATGATAATTGTCTTTCTCCAGTTGACTTATTTTGCTAAGCATAATACCCTCTAGTTCCATCCACATTGTTGCAAATGGCAAGATTTCATTTCTTTTGATAGCTGCATAGTATTCCATTGTCAGATATACTATTATTATATCATCTTCAAGTAGAGATTTTTTTTTACCCACTATTAAACCTCTAATTAATTTCTCTTGTCTAATCCAATTAGCTAATACCTCCAGTATAATGTTGAATAGTAGCAGAAGATAGTGGATATCCTTGCCTCATTCCTTATTTTAGTGGAAATGTCTCTGGTGTTTCTTCATTAAATAAAATACAGATTTTAAGACGTAGGGATGTGTGTGTGTGTGTGTGAATGGCTTTGTCACAGAGTTCTAGATATTTGGATAGAACATTGGAATAGAAAATAAGGAGAAGTATGTATGGAGCCTACTCACTAGATTAGGGCAATAGCATGTCACATTCAAAAAGCTGGAAGTTTTCATGTTTCAGTTTGGGAATAGCATTGAGCTATACCATTATAGCAAGTCATTTGAATTCCTATAAATTGTCTTTATGTGTTATCATGGTCATGTATAAAAATTTATCCTTATATTTGTTTTACAGTGTGTGCTGTTTTTATGGAGTTTAAAAATTAATTATCCCAAAACAGTGTTTCTGCTTCGAGGAAACCATGAATGCAGGCATCTTACAGAGTATTTCACCTTCAAACAGGAATGTAAGTATAATCACTTTTCCAGAACTTTTTTTTTTTTTTCTTAAAGTAAACTCTACTCCTAATGTGGGGCTTGAACTCACAGCTCCGAGATCAAGTTGCTGTTCTGACTGAGCCAGCCAGGCACTTCCATAACTTTTTTAGTTCCCCTGTTCTTAGTCCCAAAATGAACCAAACACGCAGAAAACAAACTAATGAAACTCAAATGCGCCCTGGTTTTCATTTTCTGGTAAGAACCAAGATTCTACCTTTTAAAATGTTTATTTTGAAAATAACTTGTAGTTTCACCCTGTGTATATTAAAGTAATACATTTGAGGTATTTGGAAAACATAGAAAAGTCCAAAGAAGATAAAAATTGTGCATAGTTATACCACTTAAATATAATAACTATTATCTCACTATTTGAGAAATAGTCTCCTATAATATATTTTTAAATTGGTAACTTCAAAATCACCTGAATGGGCCCCAAGCACTTAAAAGGCTTTTTAAAGCACAACAAATAGTTGTGCTGCATGCTGCTGGTTTAGAACACCTGCTCCAGAGGCCTGGAAAGTGTCTGCTGTCATTTGAGAACCATTTCACCAAATAGTTAAAAAATTGGAAATAATTTGCATTGTTTTTATAAGGCAAATGTGGGGATATCACTCATTAAACTTCCTTTTCTTTACCTGGGAAAATTAAATAATGCATATCAAGGACCTGGAACAATTAGCATTTAACAGTAAATAAGTCATAAGAAAGCTGCTTGTGGATGCCTCTGTTCTGAATTAAGGGTCAGGTTTTTTTAGGTAACATTTTTATCCAAGTCTTCCTCTGTTTTCTCAGAGTTTCTTTTTTGACTAGTAAAAATTGGTTCAGACTATTTTTAGAAGATGGAACAATAGGTATGCGGAAACATTTTAAGTGTTTCATTTTGGGTAGAATTTTTTATCTTAGGTTTTTATTTACTTTTCACATGCTTTAATTAGTCAGACCAGGTTTCTTTTTTTCTTGTCTTCAGAGATACTCATGTTTCATTCTAATGCTGCATCTGAAAAGTGAATAAATCTTGGAACAAGCACACAAATAGAATTTCACATTTTATTCTTATGTGCAAAGAGCATGTGTGCTGCTTTGTATGGATGTTTTCACTGATAAGCTGAGCTCTCTCTCTCTCTCTCTCTTTTTTTTTTTTCCATTTTATTTATTTATTTGACAGAGAGAGAGATCACAAGTAGGCAGAGAGGCAGGCAGAGAGAGAGGCAAAGCAGGCTCCCTGCTGATGCGGGGGCTCGATCCCAGGATCCTGAGATCATGACCTGAGCTGCAGGCAGAGGCTTAACCCACTGAGCCACCCAGGCATCCCATAATGTTGCAATTTGGATACTGGTTAGAACTTGTGGGGTGGCTCAGTGGGTTAAAGCCTCTGTCTTCCGCTCAGGTCATGATCTCAGGGTCCTGGGATCGAGCGCCACATGGGGCTCTCTGCTCAGCAGGGAGCCTGCTTCCTCCCTCTGTCTCTCTGTCTGCCTCTCTGCCTACTTGTGATCTCTGTCTGTCAAATAAATAAATAAACTCTTTAAAAAAAAAAAAAAAGAACTTATATCACCACTGTGATCCTGTGATTGAGGTACATTTCCTTTTGATACGGAAATTACTGTTTTATGGATGAAGCTTCAAATTTGTCATGAAAATAAAACACTGAGCCAGCTTATTTAATCTTTGGGAATTACATATTTGGCTATTTTCCTATTAAATATTTAATTTGAAATAATGATTGGGAGGAGAATTGCATGGTATTAAGAGCATGAACAGGTTCAATTTCCAGTTCTACCACTTACTAGCTTATGACTTTGGGCAAGTAGGCCCAATTTCTTCAGCTCCTTAATGAAGACAGTAATAGTACTTGTTTCATAGGGTTTTTGTGAAGATAAAATAAGGTGATTTCATAATTTAACACTTACATAATATCTACCGTGTGCCAGATGTTATTCAGAGCATTTTGTATATATGAATTCATTTAATCTTCTCAGCAACCTTGTAATATAGTTATGTATTATTATTATGCCCATTTTATAGATGAGGAAATCAAAGCACAGGGAACTAAGTAATTTGTGCTGAGTATCACAGCTAGTAAGCCAAGCTTCAGATCTGGGCAGTCAGGTTCCAGACTCTATTCTCTTGACCACCATGCTGTGGGGAACACTTAACTCACTGAGGCACAGATACATTGTGAGCCTTCAACAAATTTCAATAATAAAGGTAATATAATAATAAATATTACTATACAAATTCATATAATTCATCAGAGAAAACATAGATAAATGATAAATAAGAATATAAATATCTTCAGTCTAACCCCTCAGAAAATAAATATGTTGGTATTTATATACCTATTCATATACTTGAAGAAAATATACCTATTCATATACTTGAAGAAAATAACATTTTGTAAACTGTTTTGGTCACATGTTAATATAACATTAACTTCTTTTGGCTTGATTTGATTCATAATCTCCTGGTTTTTAAAAATATGAATTTTTATATATTTTTTTTTATTTTTTTTTATTTTTTTAAAGATTTTATTTATTATTTATTTGACAGAGATCACAAGTAGTCAGAGAGGCAGGCAGAGAGAGAGAGGAGGAAGCAGGCTCCCTGCTGAGCAGAGAGCCCGATGCGGCACTCGATCCCAGGACCCTGAGATCATGACCTGAGCCGAAGGCAGCGGCTTAACCCACTGAGCCACCCAGGCACCCTGATAAGTGTACTCTTAATCCCATCTCCCCACTCACCTCTCCTCTGGTAACCAGTAGTTTGGTCTCTGTAGTTAAGTCTGTTTCTTGGTTTCTCTCTCACTGTCTCTCTCTCTCTCACTATCTCTTTTTTAAAAAAAATTTTATTTGAGATTGAGAGAAAGAACGAGCACAGGCAGGGGTTGGGGGGTGGGCAGAAACAGTGGGAGAAGGAGAAACAGGCTTTCCAATGAGCAGAGAGCCTGACATGGGGCTCGATTCCAGAACCCTGGGGTCATGACCTGAGCTGAAGCTTAACCAGTTGAGCGACCCGGCTCCCCTCTCTCTCGCTCTCTCTTTTTTTTGTTTTTGTTTTGTTGTTGTTTCTTAAATTCCACATGAGTGAAATCGTACGGTATTTTTCTATTCTGGCTGACTTCATTTAGCATTATATTCTAGCTCCATCCATGTCATTGCAAACAGCAAGATTTCTTTATTTTTGTGGTTAAATAATAAATATTCCATTGTACCTATACTTATAACATTTTCTTTATCCATTCATGTATTAATGGACATATGAGCTATTTCCATAATTTGTCTATTGTAAATAATGCTGCAGTAAACATAGGGGTGCAGATATCTTTTTGAATTAGTGTTTTTGTATTCTTTGGGTAAATAAGCAGTAGTGTGATTATTCGACTATAGGGTAGCTTTACTTCTAATTTCTTAAGGAACCTCTATACTGTTTTCCACAGTAGCTGCACCAGTTTGCATTCCTACCAGCAGTGTACAAGGGTTCCATTTTTTTCTGCACATTCTCGCCAACACTTGTTTTCTGTGTAACCTCCTGTTTTAATGTACAAAATGGGATTAAGACACTGTATTGCTTGCCATCTTTCTCCAGACTTGGTATCCTTTTGGTAGTAGGCTAAGGAATTCTTTTGAGTCATTTGTAGACCTTTCTCCAAAGAAGACATCCAGATGACCAACAGACATATGAGAAGTTGTTCAATATCACTAATCATCAGGGAAATGCATATCAAAACCACAGTGAGCTATTAACTCATACTAGTCAGAATGGATAGTATCAAAAAGACAAGAAATAACAAAGATGGGGAGAAGGACGTAAGTTGGGGCAGCCATTATGGAAAACAGTATGAAGTTTCCTTACAAAATTAAAAATAGGAAAAAAAAAATAGAAGTACTGTATAATTCCATCACTTGGGGATTTAACCAAAGAAAATGAAAACAGTAATTTGAAAGCTATATGCACCCTTATGTTTATTGTAACATTAATTACAGTAGCCAAGATATGAAAGCAACATAGTATCCTTTAATAGAAAAATTATAAAGATGCGGTATGTATATATATATATACACACACACACACAGAGTAATATTTTTTTCTTTTTTAAAAAAAGATTTTATTTATTTATTTGAAAGAGAGAGAAAGCAGGAGCGGGGGGAGGGGCAGAGGGAGAAGCAGACCACCCGGCCAAGCAGGAAGAGTGATGCAGGGCTCCATCCTGGGACACCAGGAAACTGAGGTCGGGAACTAAGCCAAAATCAAGAGTTGGCCACTTAACTGACTGAGCCGCCTAGGCGCCCCCACACACAACAGTGTTACTCAGCCATAAAATGAATGAAAACTCTTGTTCTTTGTGATAACATGGAATGACCCAGGTGGTATTATATTAAGTGACATAAATCAGACAGAGAAAGATAAATACCTTACGATTTCGCTTAGATGTGGAATCTGAAAAACAAAACAAAAGCAGAAACAGACTTGTAAATATGTAGAACAAATACTGTTTCCAAAGGGGAAACCAGTGGGAGAATGGACTAAATGGCTTAAGGTGATTAAGAGGCACAAACTTCCAGTTAGAGAATAAAAAAGTCACAAGAATGAAAAGTATGACATAGGATATATAGTCAATAATATTGTAATAACTATATGATAAGGATGGTAACTGCACTTATCATGGTGAGCATTACATAATATATAGAATTGAATTACTATGTTGTACTGAAACTAATATGACATTGCATGTCAATTATACTTGAATTAAAAAAAAAATAAAAACAAGCTTAAGACTCTTACAGAGGAATTTTTTATTGACATTGGCAACAGAGGGAACTCTGGCTCCAAGGGTTTTTTAATCACTGGCCACAGACAAAAGGAGTTAGTTTTTTTGTTTTGTTTTGTTTTAACTTTTTTCCTCATATAAACTTTGTGGCCAGTATGGATCTACTTTTGCAATAGTCAAAATTTATAGCGTTCAAATAAAAAGCAGAATATAAGGATGTAATTTTAAGGAGATGCAAAGATACATAAGGCATGGCTCTTATTAACTTGGTTGTCCTATTAGAGTTAGCGTATGTTGTGAAATAAGATGATCTTACTTGTGGTCATGGTAATATAAAATGCTCTGAAGTTTTTAAAGGAACCCACAAACTCCCTTAATGCTCTCAAACCTTGGCAATAAGGAGAAGATCTTCACATTTAGAATGGAAGGTCTTTTAACCTCAAATATGGTCCTTTCATTTATATCTCCTCATTAAAAAGGTCTCTCCAGGGCGCCTGGGTGGCTCAGTGGGTTAAGCCTCTGCCTTCAGCTCAGGTAATGATCTCAGGGTCCTGGGATCCAGCCCCGCATCGGGCTCTCTGCTCAGCAGGGAGTCTGCTTCCCTCCTCTTTCTCTGCCTGCCTCTCTGCCTACTTGTGATCTCTGTCTGTCAAATAAATAAATAAAATCTTAAAAAAAAAAAAAAAAAGGTCACTCCAGACATTTTTGCCATCCATGTTCTGTACTCTGGCCCAAATCTGGACCGTTACCCTTCACTTTATTCTCTGAAGCCTTGTAAGACCAGGCTCTGATCCTTAAACACCTCTTTTCTAAAAGCTTGGAAATTATGAGTAAGTAAACACAGAAATAATGATCAGCTAGATAATCTGACTCACTTGCTAAAGATTTGTTCTCTAGGTCCTGTAGGCTTGTCTCATCTTCACAGAATTTTGGAAGAGGAGCTCACAGTTCTGTAAGGCTGCCTGTCTATACAGCCTCTTGCCTTCTCTACCAATAGGCACCTCCACTCTTGACTTTCTGAAATCCAAGGCCAAGGAAGAAGAAAATATTCCCTTTCTTTTTAAACTAAAACCATCTCGTAGCTTTCTACCTCTTACTTCATGACAGATTCTTTCTGGGTAATTGTGGCCCATTGGAGTATTTCCTTGTTAACTCCAAAATACAGTTCATAAAGATGAACATTTATTTTTATTTATTTATTTTTTATTTACTTGAAAGAGACAGAGAGGGAGCCCGATGAAGGACTTGATGTCATGACCTGAGCCAAAGGCAGATGTTTAACCAGTTGAGTCACCTAGGCACCCCAAAGATGAACTTTTTCACATAAAATAGAATTGGGACAAAATGTTCTTAAAGATCTTAAAAATCATAGCAAAAGATTACTGACATTTTATTGATTACTCTTAAAACTTCAGTTTCCAGTTATGTATCTTCAGTACCCACAGGGAGTCTTTTTAGTTCCCCCAAAATATTCAGGCTTACAGGACTACTGTGGGCCATATTGGTATTTATCTTCTTAGAAGGAGACAGTCCAGGAATGGGGATCCGGGCATCCCTTTTCAGTGGAGTAGTCCTCATAGGAGTGGATATAGCAGTCCAAAGATTTTCTGCCTTTTGCCTCCCACTCCAAGTCACAGTTCAGTTGCAAGGAAACAATATCCACATTGGGTAGATCAGGGAGTCCCTGTGGCTTAGAAGCCTCATGTAGCACGATTCCCGATATTGCGCATAAGAGCTTTATTGGTTTAGATCCCAAGGTCCCACAGGGACCTACCTTGAGTCATCCCACTCAGAAGTCCAAAGCTGTAGCTACCTACCAGATAATTGAGTAATTTTTACCATAAGCCATGTTGCCTTATAACATAGCTGAAATTCACCTTATCAGGTTTCCAAGGCAGCAGAGCTGGAAAGTTAATCCAAGGTCACACTTGTCTTTAGAGGAGATTTTCTTTACCTTTTATCTACAATTTTTCAAGAATATTTTTATAAAGATGATTGTTTTCAAATTGGCCTGAAATAATTCGCTTTGAAGTAGCTTCATAATTTTCTGTCCAGTATCCTTTTTCACATATGATAAATTTTAGCTTTTCTTCCTTTGACTGTTTTTCTTTTTTTGATAGGTCGAATCAAATATTCCGAACAGGTGTATGATGCATGTATGGAGACATTTGACTGTCTTCCTCTTGCTGCCCTCTTAAACCAGCAGTTTCTGTGTGTACATGGAGGGATGTCACCTGAGATTACTAGTTTAGACGACATTAAGAAAGTAAGTAATCTTTCATTAGTCTCATGAAGTATATATATTTTTAGTTTTATTTTTTACTTTAGTCCTCTAATATGCCTCTATTGCTGAAAATTTTTAAATATAGATAATCAAAAGTAAGAAAGTGGAAATCACTTGTGATGTCCTTATTGGCAGACAACCACTGTTAACATTTTGTTAAATATCTTCCAGAAAATATATGTAAATTTTTAATGAAATCTGTATTTTCACCCACTGGAAACATAACCTATTTTGAGTATAGCCCTGAAACTTTAAATTTTGTAGCAATATGAAAGGAAGGAAATCAGGGTTCTAATCCCTGTCCTGCAGTTAATTGTGTAACCTTGACCAAACAACTCAACTCTAAGTCACATTTTCTTCTCTGAGAAATGAAAAAGTTAGAATAGATGGTCTGAGGACTTCCAGCTCTGAAATTTCATTAACGTTGACATTTTAGATGATAGAATTTAATTGCTACACTGTGTCTCATGTAGGTACTGAAATTAAAGATTTTTCTATTTATAAGACTTTTCTCTGAATTAAAGTTTACTCTCCTCAGGATAAGAAGATATGCCTATATTTCTGCTGCCTTAGGGTCTTTAAATAACCAGAATTTCTCTTTTATAGTATAAGTCTTGAATTTTGCAGTTCTGAATCAATTGTATTAAAAACTTCCCCTTTCACTTAGTAGAAGTCCTCAGCTATTTTAGTTACTGGTTTTGTCTTGGTGTTTATGCTACTAACAACCAAAGCAGCAGTGACTCAAGTCTTAAATTAATAACTTACGTTGAAATGCCTGCACTGCATAGAATGGAAAGGATGAAAGTCCTTCACAAAATAAAACTAGAAATCTCCATTGAAATGAAGTAAACAATGAACAGAACAATTGTAAAACCTTTCTTGCTCTGATGGTAATGTTAGCTCACCTAGGCAGTTGAAATGAACCGTTACATATTCTTTCTTAATAATAGTGTATCTCCATAGTGGTTGATTTCACATTTGAATTAGGTGGGTACTGCTTTTAAGACTAGGATGTAAAGGAGTCCTTTTCTACAGTATCGCTAGATGACAGGGATAGTTATACAAGTTTATTTAAAAAAAATAATAAAAATTGTGTATCCAAATTTATTAAATGCTCATTTTCTTCCTAAAGGAAAAATTCTTTACTGGGGCTTGCTGCTTTTTCTCCTAACATGTTCTTGTGGGTGGGAGGGTTTTGTTTTGTTTTGTTTTTGACCCATACCTATTTGTTTTGCCTTCATGATTTTTCTTCTTTTGGCTTTTGTGTGTTTTTTAGTTAGACAGGTTTAAAGAACCTCCAGCCTTTGGGCCAGTGTGTGACCTGCTTTGGTCTGATCCTTCGGAGGATTACGGCAATGAGAAGACCTTGGAGCACTACACTCACAACACCGTCCGAGGATGCTCTTACTTTTACAGGTAAGCTAATCTTCCAGGTTATAAAATTATAGGAAGAGCAATTGTAATATGTTTCATCAAATTATAAGTACTTTATATCCCTAATTTGTGTACTATAAATCCTTTTTTATTTTTTGATGACTAGAAGGCAGAAAATCCTTGTTTATTTTTTTACATTTTAGGAGGTATTCTGTTCCCTCATACATGAGTACCTTCATTAGGACCTAAATGTAACATACTGAACATAATTGAACAGAACATCTTACAGTGCTTAAATGTTATTTTCTGACTCAAACAACCTTGATTGTTTCATCCCAAACATCGTCTATGAGCTTTTTTTAAAAATAAAGATTTGTTGGCTCTTCCCCCAGAGATTCTGATTCAGTGAGTCTGAGACAGGAAAATCCTGTTTTTTTTTTTTTTTTTAAAGCTCTCTAGCATTTGGAACCACTGCTCTAGGCAAAGATATAAAAAGAACAGGACATTGTGAACTAAGCCCAGGACATTTCCTGGAAGTTGGCTGTTGTCTTAAATCTTGTATGTGAGCTTTTATTTTGTTCTGCTGTTCAAAAATAGGGAGATAGAGAGAGGTTTGAAGTCTAAACGTTTTTAATGCCACTGTTTTAGTGTGACAAGTAATGCATACATTTAGTTCAAGTCTCTGTTAATTGCCTATATAAAACACTTATTAAATGAAATACACATAAAATAAGTGAAAAGCCTTAATATTGTCATAGTTGTAACATTCTTCTAAGCAACCTTGTTTTATTACTTTCCGAGTCATTTAAATTTTACTCCCTTCTAAAATTTTTTAAAAAGATTTTATTTATTTATTTTGAGAGGGAGAGAGAGTATATGCACATGCTGGGGGTGGGGAGGGGCATAGGGAGGATCTCAAGCAGACTCTGCACTGAGCATGGAGTCTGACACAGGGCTGGATCCCACAACCCTGAGATCAGACCTGAGCCAAAACCAAGAGTCAGACACTCAACTGACTAAACCCCTAAAAAACCTCTCTTTACTTTGCTTAAAAAGTAAAACTTCTTTTTGCTTAAAATAAAGAGCATAATACTTTTTTCTTGTTTGTATAACATAAACTGGTATGATTTCTTTGGAGATGAGCTTAACAACATCTCTCTATTATAAATGCCAAGGGCCTTTGATCCAGAAGTAGTTCTTTTTTTTTTTTTTTCCTAAAGATTTATTTGACAGACAGAGATCACAAGTAGACAGAGAGGCAGAGAGAAAGGGGGGGGAAGCAGGCTCTCAGTCCCAGGACCCTGAGATCATGACCTAAGCCCAAGGCAGAGGCTTTAACCCACTAAGCCACCCAGGCGCCCCAAGAAGTTCTTCTAAAGTGTATTCCTGTGGGTATACAATTGATGCTTGTTATTTACGAATTCTGATCTTCAAATTTGCCTACCTGCTAAAAATTACTTGTAACTGCAAAGGCACCACTCACAGCACAATCACAGTCATTCAGACATGCACATGTTCAGAATGATGAAAAATTTGTCACCCCATGTGTGTTCCTAACTGAGGTTAAAAAGGAGCTGCTTTGCTGTCTTGTTTCAGCTTTCATGCTTTAAGATTATTATTACACCATTCTTTTTGTGGTCCATTTAGTGCAATATTTTTCACATTTTTTGTTGGCGATTTTGCTATGTTAAATGGCCCCCAATATAGAGCTTAAGTGCTACTGAGTATTTCTACGTGTAAGAAGGCTGTGATGTGTCTTACAGAGAAAATACATATATGTTATACAAGCTTCATTCGGGTATGACTTAAGGCACTGCTGTCCATGAGTTCTATGTTAATTAATTAATAGTATATGTTAAATAAGGTGTCTTTACACAGAAACACACATAAAACAAAGTTATGTATTGATTTTTTAATGAAAATGTGACCAGAGGCTCACAGGACTCTGTGTATTTTCTCCAGGAACAGTGGTTCAGGTTTGACTAATATAGTATTTATAAGATAGCTACTGCAAATAACAAGAATCAACTATGTCAATGTGCAGATGTATAAAATTATATACAATTGACCCTTAAACAACACATGTTTGAACTGCACAGGTCCACTTAAACACGGTTTTTTTTTTATATAAATATAATACGTTATAGAAATGTATTTTTCTTGCTTATTTTTTCTTGCTTAACATTTTCTTTACTCTTGCTTACTTTAATGTAAGAATACAGCATATGATACATAAAACATACAAAGTATGTGTCAATTGAATGTTATGGGTAAGGCTTCTACTCAACAGACCAGCTTTTGAGAGAGTCAAAAGTTACATATATGAGGGGTGCCTGACTGGCTCAGTCAGTCGGTGGAGCATGTGACTCTACCTTGATCCTCAGGGTCATGAGTTCTAATTTTCTTTTTCAGCTACCCTGCAGTTTGTGAATTTTTGCAGAACAATAATTTGTTATCAATAATCAGAGCCCACGAAGCCCAGGATGCTGGGTAAGTTATATTAAAACTGTACCAATTATCACTGCAGAGTTTTTGCCTTTTATACCAAGACAGACAGACTGTTATCTCTCTTCCAGGTATCGAATGTACAGGAAGAGCCAAACAACAGGCTTTCCGTCACTCATTACAATTTTCTCTGCCCCCAATTACCTAGATGTCTATAATAATAAAGGTAAAGGATCCCAGTGATATTTGAATTTGAATTTGTGAGTAATTCTGAGCTCTAATATGTATGTGTATATGTAAGAGGTCTTAATTGAAACAAAGGCCAAGAAACTTAGAATTTAGGCTACTGCTTGGTTTTCATCTCCTAAGGATTACTAACTAGGCTCTTTGTAAATATAAATAAGGTTCATAATAGTTCTGATGTGTACTTCTAAATCAGAATATAAAAAGAACAGGGGCACCTGGGTGGCTCAGTCAGTTGAGCCTCTGGCTCTTAGTTTCAGCTCAGGTCATGATTTCATGGGTCATGGGACTGAGCCCTGAGTCAGGCTCTGTGCTCAGTGGAGACTGTTTGAAGATTTTCTCCCTCTGCTCCTCCCCCCAACACCCCCCCCCAAATAAATAAATAAATCTTTTTAAAAATACATAAGAAGAAATTATTTCAGGTTCAAGTTACATAGTTATCATAAATTATTACCTTTGGTGAATTTATTTGGAACAGTACCTTAATAAAGTATCACTATTTGGAATTATACTGTTTGTAAATTATTAAGCTGTTTTTGCTTTTCTTGAGGAATGGTACAAGTAGATGAATACTGTACAAAAAGTCAGAAAAATCATTTTAGTCCAAGCCCTGCCAGAAACTAATAGTGTGACTTTATGTAAGTCACATTATTTTTCTAAACCTCAGAGAGGTTTAAACAGAGAGGATTAAATATAAACCTGCCTTCAATCCAGAAATTCTAAGACCTTATCCTATTGAAATTTTTATTTTTGTATATGCCCAATATGGGGCTTGAACTTATGACCCTGAGATCAAGAGCTGCACTCTACTGACTAAGCCAGCTGGGTACCCCAAAATCTTTTTTTTTTTTTTTTAATTTTTTATGATTCATTGTTTCTAAGTTTTGTATTAGGGCAATCTTCCTCTGTAATAGCCTCTATAACTATTTTGTTGTTTATAAAGTATGACTATAAAATAATAGAACTTCTGTACAAACATGCCAGAACGTATATATCCAAGTGAGTATTGTCCCTTCACAGTAGTTACCTTGGGAAGCTATATGCTTATTCCAACAATGCTGCCATTGTTCAAAGCATTTTCGGAACTCCTCTTTTGGCATTGCCTTCAGAGTCTGCGACACATTCTTTTGATTATCCTCAGTGATGGGAAATCTTCGTCCTTTGAGGGTGGATTTGATTTTTGGAACAGCCAAAAGTCATTTGGAGTCAAGACTGGTGAATAAGGTGAGTGATCAAGCTAGATGATACTGTTTGGGGTCCGAAACAAGGTATGATTATAGGGTAATGAGACTGGTTTTTCTTGTGTTGCTTATAAAATGGGTCTGGAGGCGATTCCAAAAGAGGAGTTCCAAAAATGTTTTGAGTAGTGGCAGCATCTTTGGACTAAATATACAGTAAGGCAGCAAGGTTATTAAAAAGAGCACTAAGCTAGGAGTAAAAAATTTTAGTCTAGTCCTGCTTCACTTTTAAATTCACAGCTAACATGACACTTAACTAACTTCTCTGAGCCTCAGTGTATCTTTAAAATACCTGTCATAGAAGGTTGTTGAATTAAGTTGGAATGCTAAAAATAAACATTAAAAGTGTCTGTCAAACTCGAAGTTGCTATGATACTGTAACATTTTACTGTTATTGTGCCTAGTGTGATTATATCAGAGGACCACACTCATTTCATATATAACGTCTGGTGTGTTTGTAGTTTGGTGGTTTTTAAGTCTCATTACTTTATAGTCATACCTTGTAAATGCAGCTGGGGAGTTGAGTTTAAAAGAGGTCCACAGTATACTTACTACGTAGCCTGTTTAAAGGGACACCAAGGAGTGGCACATCTCACTTCAATCTGATTTGAATCAGTCATCTCTGTGGCTTACTATCCATTTTAAAAAAACAATTCTTTGACTTCAGTTATCTTTCAGCCATCTAGTTTTTTACATCTCGTCATTCTTTTCTGAGTCTTAGCTATCCCACAACACTCTGCTTCTTCCTAACTCCATTATTTCTTATTTTCTTCTTCCTAATATTCCCAATATGTTAGAGACTTAGTTTTCTTATTTCTTCCGTGATAAATGGTATGTGCTGCTTGTATTGGCAACTTCTTCAAGGACACTTCGTGGCCCTAGTCCTCATATTTGGGATGAAGAGCAAACTCACTAGGAAGAGTGTCTGTTGCCTGCACAGTGGGTTTATCAATGTGCTCACCTGAAACCCGCTACCAACACAGCAGTCATTTCACTCACTCACTAAGTGCCAGCTTGTTTTCTGCCCGACTCTAACCCGGTTTGGATACTGATTATTCCTTTAGTGAACTTTTAAGTCACAGTCCCATCTACCAGGGTTTTCTGTTGACTTTGACAAAATTGGTAACTTTATCTTGAAACATTCTTATTTTCCTTGGTTATTCCTCAGACTTTTTTTTTTAGGAAAGAGAGTGGTATATGAAAGTGTCTCCTGGTATTCAGTCATTCCCCATCCAAGTACCTCTTTCTTGAAAATGACAACCTTCTCCCCCTTTCCTTTTTCTCTTTCTTTTGTTGCTTTTCTTTCTTGCATATTGTTACCAAGTATTTCTTAGTTCCAGTGATTATGTGAAAGATCCTTAAGTCATGATTTTTAAAGATTTCTTTTCCCATTTTTGTGTCCACTGAGAACATACCCAAAAGCAATTTGTTATGCTCTCATTTCTAATAATCCACTGTGAAGACCCACCTCTCACTTCTTTTTCCTGTGTATATTGAGGGGATTATTGAATAATTATGTTTTCATCTAACCTAAATAAAATAATATGTACATGAAAACAATGGGACATGTATATTATATCCACTGTTAGGTTTTTAAGAGTAGGAGATTCTCCTTTCATGTATTTACAATCCCCATGGTACACATTTTAGACGCTCAGTAACTTAAATTTTGAGTACATGAGGCTATCCTTTAATAAGCAGAGAAACAGGAACCAGGAAATGACCTATATCTGTCATTTCTGAAGTGCTTCATAGCTGATTCTATTTATCAAAACAGTAAGACTAAAGACAATAATGCAAACAGCATTGCAGGGCCCATGCTCATGGTGATGAGTGCTTATGCTCATGGTAACTGGTTAAGTTCAACATTTATATGGTGTTAGCAGTATACTGACTCTGTATAGGATAGATGGATATTTTTTAATCCTCTATGTAATATGCAGAGATGATACAATCTACTTTTGAGCCATAAAAATTGCTCCAAGTTTGCCATCTGTATCCCCAACTATGAATTGATAATTGCTATGTTATAAACTCCCAGAGAGTTTATAAAATCTTTGGCTCCGGATAATGACTAGCAAAACAGGCTGTGTTTGCTTAGTGAAAAATGTTTGCCTTCAAAAGAGAGCTGTAACTATAACCATTTGGCCTATAAAGAGAAATTATGACAAAATTTTTTCTAATGTGGAATGTGAGATTTCTATGGATGGTTACTGTGTAGTGACCCTTTGAAGTTTCAGAGCTTAGTTTCTTTTGTACTTTTGTTATATGAGATCTTTAGGTAACTTTGTTCCTTGGGATAATTCTTAAAAGAATGAACTGTGTAAAATGCTCTAAGATTTTCCATCTGCTCTTAGATAACGAGTCCTGAACTTACAAATAGAAGTTTATGAATTCTGTTTAATAGGTGCACAGCTATACAAAGCATACCATTTGCCATGTCATGTTCCTCTGTACCAGATTTTCCTGCTTTTTCCTTTTTAGCTGCTGTGCTAAAATATGAAAACAATGTCATGAATATCAGGCAGTTTAACTGTTCTCCACACCCCTATTGGCTTCCAAACTTTATGGATGTTTTCACATGGTCTTTGCCATTTGTTGGGGAAAAAGGTAAGAGAACTGGATGATCAGTTGTCTTCATTAGTGATGGAGCACACTTTTATATTTGCATGAGCTTCCTGATGGTTCAGAAATGTTTTTCTTAAACTTACAGAAACTAAATAAATAAAGTTATCAGAAGTATTTTCTAAAGTCTTTATTCTCTACAAAGATTTGTGTGTGTGTGTGTGTATGTGCTTTGATGGCTTTATACAATAATAAAGATTGTTTTTGTGTCTGTAAGTACATCAGCATCATCAGGCACTTCTCAGAGAGTACAAAGATTTTTAAATGGCACTTGATTGGTTTTTTATTTTATTTATTTAATTTTTTAACTTGGTTTTTAAATTATAGTTCTAGTTAATTGTGGTCTTCTTGTAATTATTAAAGTAGCTATCCTACTGTGATCAGGATGTTAAAATAATATAAGTCACTATAGCATTCCTTCAGTGATTTCTTCAGTGATAAAGAGATTTAAATAGGAAATAGTGTCCTGTAGAATTTTATTTGTGCACCTATATAAATAAGCTATGCAAATATAAAATAAATCTGTTGGGCATAGACCTGGTAGCTTAACTTCCTTGTAGAATGGGAGAAAATCTTTTCATATACCTATCGGTGAGGAAAAGGCTCTGGACAGCAGTCTCATGAAATCAAGTAATTATACAATAGAATCTTCAAAGACCAGACTTTTACTGAAGCAAGTAATTTCCCCGAATTGTATATAAACCTGAAGGTCTAGATTTAATGTTACTCTTTATAATCACTCTTAATAGCATAATGACAAATCATTTTTGTCTATATTTATTTAACATGTGTGTTTATTTAGATATTCTTATCATTTTAGAGAAAATGCCTTATTAATTGTATACATTTTGGGTTATTTTGTCGTATCATATAGTCACAGAGATGCTGGTTAACATTCTCAACATATGCTCTGATGATGAATTGATTTCCGATGATGAAATTGAAGGTAAACTTGCCTTTTCTTGTTTGAACTAGAAATGAAGTATTGGTTTTTTGGTTTTAGTTTGTTTTGAATAATTTTCTTTGTCTTATGAAAAAAGAATTGTGTTCATTACAGAAAATAAAATTTGAAAAATACAAGAAACCATAAATAACAAAAAAGTTAGCTGTAATCCTACCACCTCATAGATACCAACTGTTCACATCTTGATCTAGTATTGTTACCTGTCATATCTTTGCATATATTTTACCTTTTTCACAAAAGTGAAATCATGTATTAGTATCATAAGCATTTATAGTTTTTTAATAGACTAATTTTTAACACTTATCTAGTAGTCTTTATTGATAATTTTGTTTTAATCAATCCCTGCTGTTGGATTTTGGATTTTTTTCCAATTTTTTTGTTTTAAAACCCTACAGATTTAAAGATCCTTATAGATAAATCTTTACACATTCTGTCAACAACCATTATTTATGACATGCCTAATATATGGCAAGTACTATTTAGATCCTTACATGCAATAAGCTTATATTCTAGGGGAGGGAAAACAAATAATAAATGCAAGTCAGATGTTGGTATATGGTATGAAAGAAAGGAAAGCAGTATTAGGAATTTGAGAATAACATTTTCTTGATTATTTTCATAGGATAAATTTCTAGAAATTGAATATCTATGTCATTTAATACTTAAAATTTTAAATCAGATACAGATAACCTCTAGAAAGGCTGTACTAGATTCCATTTTGTGTGTGTGGTGTATAGTTCACAGTGCACTCTCCAATACTGTTTATTATCATTTTTATAGTCTAGTATTTTTAAAATTTTAATTTGTACTTTTATGATGACTAATGAACTTTTTTTTAATTGACCACATGTATTTTTCTTTTGTGATTTGTCCATTCATACCTTTTGCCTTTTCATACCTTTTTATTTTTTGCTTCTTATAGCCTGTGAGGGATCTTTATATAGTAACATTTTGTTATATATGTAGTCGAATATTTTTTCCCAAGTATGTTGTGGGCAGTTTGATTTTAAAGGTAGGTCCTAACTTAACTGAGAATGCAGAAGATTCTGGAAAGATGGTGGCACCTGAGTTCAAACCTCTGGCTGTCTTGTTTTCCAAGCTCTGTGCTAAAGTGATTCACTCAACTGTTAGGATAAACCATCTACATAGTGGAAAAAGCCTAGCTTACTTTGGGCAGATAGAGGGGGGTCCTGAGCATAGTTGTTTTAGATTCTGCATTGAAGGTGAAGAGCAGGTGGAGCATAGCTTGTAATTATCTTTATGTATGAGATAGGAGATCACTATAATGAGCCAGTTCCTTTTTTTTCTTTTTTTAAGATTTTATTTATTTATTTGACAGAGATCACAAGTAGGCAGAGAGGCAGGCAGAGAGAGAGAGGAGGAAACAGGCTCCCTGCCGAGCAGAGAGCCCAATGCGGGCTCATGATCTGAGACGAAGGCAGAGGCTTTAACCCCCTGAGCCACCCAGGCACCCCTGAACCAGTTCTTCTTGAGGAAATAATTCGGCAAGAGAAAATTCAAACAAAATAAAGAATTTAAGTTAGGGAAAGATGGAATATGTAAGAAATAGATCTAGTAGAATTTATATTCAAATCTAGGTAGATAAGGAAATTATTGTCAACTCTTAATGTATATACTAAGAAAGGATTCTTAATTACCCCAAATATATGCTTACAAAATTATGCCAAAAATTGTATATAGGAATATATATTAAAGTATTGTCATAATGTCAACAGATTCAAAACAGTCTAAACGTCCCTCAGCAGAGAGGTGGGTAAATCAATTATGACATATCCATATGATAGATTCTCTACATAGAATATTATTTTCCTTATGCAAGCCTCTTTTCCCCCTTTCTCTTCTGGTTAGCTTTCATTCAGTTTATTGTAACATCCTCATGTAACATTTCTGACCTTCCTGACTAGATCCAATACCCCATCATGCTATCTCATATCGTGTACCTCTCCTTAGCGTTTGATAGAATTGTAATTTTGCATTTATTTTTATTATTATAAGAGTAATATATTTTACTCCCATTCAACTGTAAACTTTCCAGGTGCTAGGACACATTGTTTTTTGCTTACCAAAATAGTCCTAAAGCTAAGTATAGTAGAGTAAGCATGATAAGTAAATATTTGTTGAGTTAGATTGAGTGATATTACGTGCAACTCTTAAAAAAAGAATGGAGTAGAGCTTTCAGTGCTAATATGGAAAATGTACTAGATACTCTGTTAAGTACAAAAGTAAACAAATAGAATCCTTTCATTCCCATTTTTTACAGGGTGTGTAGATATCAGCTGATACATGTTTTTTAATTTTCTTTTCTGAAAGGAAATGAAGAATAACTTTTTAGGTTATGATGGTGAATTGAACATACTTCTACCATTCCATTCTGAAACTACACTAAAACCACAATACAATTTTGGTTTCAGTGATATAAACTAAGGATTTCCACTTTAATAATGCCATACTAGATAGTTTGAATCAACCCTGACTTAAGATAACTGTAAAGGCTAGACACAATATTCAAAAATTTGGTTTAGAGGCATTCAGAAAGCTAACAAAATAATTACCAATTGAGATCTGGAAAAAAATCTAGAGAGGTAAACCCAAAATTTGCGACTATTTCTCTCCTAGAGATATTCATGAATTTCAAAAGAAGGGACTAAGAGGCTGAGCAGCCCTTTTGATAGAAGCTAAAAAGTTAGGGCTTGGGGTTTCTGGATGGCTAAGTTGGGCATCCAACTCTGGATCTCAGCTTAGGTCTTGATCTCGGGGTTGTGAGTTCAAGGCATGTGTTGGGCTCCATCCTGGGCATGGAGCCTCTTAAAAAGTTAGGGCTCATGGTTTGCCAAGGCTGATGTGAGGGCTGATAAGTTTCTGCTTCTTGGTTGGGGACCACAGAAGATTTCATCTATGTAAGAGTAAGGGTAAACTGGAAATAAAATAGCCCTAAAAGGCACTACAACCTACCTTTACATCATTTCAATCCATGAAATTTAAATAAAATTTAAATTTTGCTAGGCACCTACCTAGCAAAAGCAAACCTCTCTATATTAAGATAACATTGTGTAGGACTTTAAATTACTGCATATAGTCTTTCAAATATAATATGTGACTCACAATCAAAAATAACTAGGCAGATGAGATTCAACAACATGAATGAGAACCAGTAGAAATAGCAAAAAATAAAAACTAATGCCAGGTTATCCAGACATTGGCTTTATCAGACTGAACTTTAAAATAGCTATGCTAAAAACCAAACCAAAACAATGCTTACTGTGTTTGAGAACATAAAAAACTAGATTGAAAATTTTGGCAGAAAATTGTGAATTATAAAAACAGAGTTGATAAAGCATCAAAAGAAAATGCTAGAAATGAAAAGTAAAATAAAATTTTAACCCACTGAGCCACTAGGCTCCCTAAAAGTAAAATAAAATTTTAAATTGTGAAAGATGAACTAACAGATTCAGTAATGCTAAACAGAGAATAAATGAACTACACAATAGGTCAGAAAAAAACCAATCTAGAACAAATCATGAAAAGAAAAAATAAAATACCAAAAAAGGCCTAAGAGACAGAGGATACAGTGAGTAGGCTTATCATCTGTGTGTGTGGAGTCCCACAGATAGAATGGGATAGAATAATTGTTTGAGGAAATAATGGTTAAAAATTTTATAAAATTGACAAGACATTAAGCCACAGATTGAAAAAGCCCTGTAAACCAATGCAGAATGAATATAAAGAAAAATCCTGAGTACATCATAGTAAAAATGCTTCAGATGACAAAAAAAAAATCTTAAAGCAACCAGAAAAAAAAGAGATTACTTTCAAAAGAGACCAATTAAACTGACGAAGAAGCAAGAAAAATGGAATAACATATTCAAAGCACTGGAAGATAATAATTGGTAACCTAGAGTTTCATACCTAGCAGGAATATCTTTCAAGAGTGAAGAGAAAATAAGCATTTTTCAGATACCCCACCCTTAAAAAATTTACTTAAAGAATTACCAAGAGACCCACACTAAGTGAAATTTTATTTTATTTTAACAATTTTTACTTATTTATTTGACAGAGCACACAAGTGGGGGGAGCAGCGGGCAGAGGGAGAGGGAGATGCTGGCTCCCCCACTGAGCAGGGAGCCTGATGTGGGGCTTGTTTTCAGGACCCTGGGATCACCACCTGAGCCAAGGCAGACGCTTCACTGACTTAGCCACCCAGGTGTCCTCTGAGTGAAATTTTAAAAAATATTATTCAAGAGGAATATACCAAATGGAAGCTTAGAGATTCAAGAAGAAATAAAGAGTAAAAATAGTAGAAAATATGTTGGTAAGTCGAATGTAAATTGTATTACACAACAATAATAATGTTTTATTAGGTTTTAAAGAAAGAATTAAAACATAAGACAATAATAATTGGTAGTGGGATAAATAAACTATGTGAGGGCTGCATTATCTGGAAAGAAGAGGAAAGTAATTGTTAACATTACACTGGGTGGGGAGGGGGCATTCCTCACCAGCTCAGATGGAAGAGCATGTGACTATTGATCTTGGGGTTCTAAGTTCAAGCCCCAGATTAGGTGTAGTGATTACTTAAGTAAATAAATAAACCTAGAAAATAAATTGAAAAAAATTAAATTTGGGGGCACCTAGGTGGCTCAGGTGATCTCTGTCAAATAAATAAATAAAAATTAAAAATAAATTAAAAATCTTTTTAAAAAATTAAATTTTGGTAAGTAAGAGATATATGTTGTAATCTAGAGTTTCCTTCAAGAAAAAAGAGTTTTTTAAGTTTGTGACTTTTAAATTATAGAAAAAAATGGAATGATAAAAAATAACCCACAAGAAGGCAAGAAAGGAAGGAAGGTACATATAACAATAAGACAAATAGAATAAATTATCATTAAGAATATTTCAGAAATTTTATTAAATGTTAATGTTTAAAAGACAAATTGTCAAGTAGGATTTTTAAACTTTATGTTTTATAAGAGACAGATCACAACATAAGGATACAGAAAGTTTGTAAATAAAAGGAGAAGAATGAATAGATAATGCAAACACCAACCAGAGAAAAGTTGTTTTAGATAAATATTACATGAAGTAGAAACTAAAAAATAAAATGTAACAATTTTATGTGTATATGCAGTTAATAAGATGACTTCATAATATATCAAGCAAAAAAATAACAGAAGTGCAATGGAAAGTAAAAATATTCAAAATGATGGTGGGATAATTTAACAAATAATCTCTCAGTAATTGATGGATCAAGCAGACAAACAAAATTAGGAAGACTGTAGAAAATTATACTATAATTAATGAACTTGACCTAATGTACATACAAAGAATGCTGCATCCAACAGGTGCTGAATATACCTTTTTAAACCCACATAACATTTACAAAAATCGGCCAAATACTGAGCTAAAAGCAAATTTAAGATGTCAAAGTATTTAAAATCGTAATGACTATGTTCTTTGACCATATGCAGTTAATACATAAATCAGTAACAAAAAGATAATCTAGAACATCCTCATATTTTTAGGGGACTTGGGGCGGCTGGGTAGCTCAGTCAGTTAAGCCTCTGACTCGTGATTTTGGCTCAGATCATGATTTCATGGGTTGTGAGATCAAGCTCCAGTCAGGCTCCACACTCAGCAAGTAGTCTACTTGAGATTCTCTCCCTCTGCCCCTCTCCCCACTCACACTCTTTCCCTCCGTCTCTCTCTAAAATAAGTAAATTTTAAAAATAAAATTTCAGGAGTGCCTGGGTGGCTCAGTTGGACTGTCTGCCTTCGGCTTGGGTCATGATCCCAGGGCCCTTGGGATCGAGCCCCATGTCAGGTTTCTTTTTCAGTAAGAGGCCTGCTTCTCCCTTTCCCACTCCCCCTGCTTGTGTTCCCTCTCTTGCTGTGTCTCTCTCTGTCAAATGAATGAATAAAATCTTTTAAAAAAATTTTAAGAAAAGAATAAAATAAAATTTCACGTGTATATACATACACACACACACTTGATAGGAGCGGCAGGAGGACTCTGTTGGTAAAACACATGGCTCTTGTTCTCAGGGTTATGAGTTCAAGCCCCACATTGGGGCTACAGCTTACCTTAAAAGAAAAAAAAAAAAAAGGTGTATGTACACACACACACACACACACACACACACACACACTTGATAGCCCATGAGTCAAATAACAAAACACATTGAAAATCTGAAAATATTTTGAGCTGAGTAAAAACAAAAAGTAGTACATATTAAAGTTTGAGGACAGGCAGCAAGCAGGCAGGCCTGGGCCTAGGGCTGGAGGCTGAACCTTGTGGCCATGTTAGCAGATGCTTAGTGGTTGACAGCTTCTGCTGTCTTCTGAGAATATTTAAGTTGTACTTGATCTTAAAGTAACAGGATGGTCAGAGTTAAGTAAAAGAGATGCTGTCTACAAAGAGTGCTTAAAAAATTATAATCAGGCATTTGGCTTCATGTCCTGAGTCACTCTACAAGCAGAGAAGATGAATCATCACCCAGAATGGTTCAGTGTACACAGTAAGGTCCAGATAACTCTCTCACCTTGCATACTTGTGGTGGACTGACTAAGAGCAATGTGAAAGTGGCCAAATCTATTGGCAAAACAGCTGCTTCTGTGTGATGTCTTCCAAAATGCATATAAAATCTTATATACAGCTTAGTTGCAATGTATTTTGAAGGCAGTTTCCATGAATAAATTAAATTGTAAATTTAGTTCACCTTTATACCACATCTTGTGGTATAAAATCAGTTCTTAAATACCAATTGACTTAAACTTGGGGGGAAAAAAACAAAAGTTGGTGGATGTATCTAAAGCTATGCTTAGAGGAAAATTTATAGCTTTAAATATTCTGGAAAAGGGGCGCCTGTGTGACTCAGTGGGTTAAGCCTCTGCCTTCAGCACAGGTCATGGTCTCAGGGTCCTGGGATCAAGAGCACCGCATTGGGCTCTCTGTTCAGCAGGGAGCCTGCTGAACAGGGGAGCCTGCTCTCTCTCTCTCTTTCTCTCTCCCTCTGCCTATTTGTGCTTTCTCTCTGTCAAATGGATAAATCTTTAAAAAAAAAAAAAAAAGAATATTCTGGAAAAGAAGAAAGGCAGAAAATCAGCATCCATCTCAAAAAGTTGACAAAAGGATAAATAGTACTTTAGACCTAAAGAAAATAGATGAAATGAAATAAAAAATTGAGAATATTAGTTACAAAATAGGAAAAAAATACAGATGTAGTAATACCAAAATGTGCTCTTTTAAAAGACTAATAAAATCGATAAATCCCTGGTAAGATTTACCAAATAAGACAAAAATAACCAATGGTAGTGCCAAAAAGTGGAGACATCAGACCCTATAGATATTAAGAAAATAATGAGAATTAATTTCTACCGATGCCCAAATAATTTCCAGATGGATTAATACATTCAAATATGAAAGGTAAAACAGTAAAAACTTACAGGATTTATAATGTAGAATATCTTCATGACCTTGGGGTAGAGAACAATTTCTTAACCAGGATACAAAAAGCACTTAGGATACAGGAAACTATTCATAAGTTGGACTATGTTAAACAAGAGCTTATATTTATCAAAAGACCCATTTAAGAGTGTGAAAAGACAGGGTACAGAGTGGGGGGAGCGTATTTGCAACATAATCAATAAAAAATCCGCTCACTTGCAGAATGTATAAAGAACTGCTGGTCAGTTAGATGAGACTTGAACAAGCACTTCACAAAAGAGAATATCAAAATGGCCTGTAAAGATATGACAGGATGTTCATTCACATTAGTAATTGTGAAAATGAAATTAAAACCACAATGAATGATTCTATATACCGACCAGATTGGCTAAAATTGAAGATGAATTAGCGAGAACACCAAATGCTGACCTGGGTGTGTAGCAACAGGAAATATAAATTAGTATGTCCACTTTAATAGATAATTCCAAACTGTTGTCCAGAGTTGAACATCTACATAATAACTGAGCATTCATTTTTTAAAAAGATTTATTTATTTATTTATTTATTAGAGAAAGAGAGCACAGGCAGGGAGAGGGAGAAGCAGGCTCCCTGCTGAGCAGAGAGCCTGACATGGGGCTCAATCCTAGGACCCTGGGATCATGACCCGAGTCAAAGGCAGATGCTTAACTGACTGAGCCACCCAGGCGCCCCATAACTGAGCATTCTAATTATAGGAATATACGTCACAGAAATGGCAGCGAAGAAAAATGCATAGAAATAGTCATAGCAGTCAAATTCTCAGTATCCAAAAATTGGAATCAGATCAAATGACCACTGACAGTAAAAAGGATAAATTATGGCATATGTATACATAGCAGAATTGTATACAGTAATGACAGTGAACTACAATAGGCAAAACACAAACATAATCTTGAGCAAAAGAAGCCAGGCACAGAAATATATATTTGATTGTTCTAATTACATAGCATTCAAAAACATTTAAAACCATAATGCTTGTGGATTCACACATGCTTACATGGTAAAACTATAAAGAGCAGCAAGGAAGTGATTTTAGTAAAAGTCAAGAGGATGATTTTCTTTGGGAAGTGAGAGACATTATACATTTGTATTGTGTAGTTTTATGTTTCTCATACTTGACAATAAAAAGATTTAAAAGTTACCTACATGAACAAGATTGTTGCAGGAATTTTTAGAAGCCGGAAGACAAAGTAATGTTCCTCACTTGGCTGATTCCAGAAAGCTAAAGTAAGAGGGAATGCTGAGTTCCAGCACAGAATTCTCAGAAAGCAAAGGAATGGATAGTAGCAGTTTCTAGAATTGGGAACTGTGGGTTGGTGGGAGGAGGGAGATGGTCACTGAGCTGTAAGTCGTCTGAGCAGAAGCTGTATGAAAAGCAGTTACAGTCCTAGTTGCCACTGGGCAATTGCCTGTTCTCCAGGTCTGGAGGCTAATCTCCAAAAAAATTGTACACTGAAAGAATTCCTGGATTAGGGATACAACTGAGGGCATCAATACCTTGCCCAAAACAGGTGAATTGAGTGGTGAGTTGAGTGGCCATGTGCATCCTCAATATTGATCAAAAGAACTCTCTCACAAAGGCCCATGCTGATGACTGCCTGTAAACCTGCCAGTCAGTGGTCCATCCAGCAACTCGGAGAACCTTCTAGGCCCCCATTCTCAATCACAGGCAGACCCTAAGGATTACCAGCCACCTCAGGAAAGTCTTCTAGAAAATCAGCAACACTAACAGCAAAAAGCAATGTGAATGAACTTGAGATTCTGAAGAAAATACAAAACTGAAAAGGGGAACGACTATAATATATAATATCTCTAAAAAGAAACAGGAAGATAGTGTCTCTATTAAACAAAAACATACAGCTTTATTAAGAGATTTGTAGACTGTTCATTTTGCTCTTTGTTTTTGTTCCGTTTTCAGCACCATTTGTTTCCAAAATAATATCTCTTTTTTGGTCAAATTTTATTTGCATGACTTGTGGGGATAGGGTATTTTGGATGACAGCAGGTGTGAATTAATGTAAAACTATAAACTTTTAAGAAATGGGAAAGCTGTGCTCGCTTCGGCAGCACATATACTAAAAAAAAAAAAAAAAAACAGAAATGGGAAAGCTGCTGACAAAAAAAATCTGTAATTTAATACCCTATCATGCTACCAAGGATGTCTCTTCTGAGCCGATAAAGATAGTAGCCAGCTTCTCTCATTGCATTTCACTTTGATTTTTTTTCTCTCTTCCATGTCAACTTAAATTTCTCTTCCCATATTTCTATCTTCATCTCCTTGTTTCTTGGTGTCTCTTCTCCCTGAAGATCACTACATTTCAAGCTATCGGAAAGGTATCCGACTAAAATGTGCTAAGAGCTTAATACTCGCTGTCTGTCCCACCACAACCTGTTAATTTTATTAGACCTTTTTAGTTGTCGTTGAGTGATTCAGACAGGCTCTCCATCCTCCCTTTTCTGTTTTAGTGTAAATGTTTTCTTTGCACCTGCTATATAATTCTGCAGGATATTGAGAGCTGGAGAGGTGAGGAAGGGGAGACTATGTTTCTCTTTCTGACTTTTGAGTGTGGTCACCTGGTGCATGCCTGGACCTTGGCTTCTCATGCGTGAGCTGTTCCCTGAACCTTAGATGAGAAAAGGCCATACGATGTTTCTGTAACTTTTTTGGTGTTGCTTTATAAAGACTTTCCCCACCATCATAATTTATATTGCACAGTTGTCTATGGTAGGAAATAACTCACTGGCATGTGAGTAAGTGAGGATTATAGAATGAAAGCAGCCCTCACTAAGTTGAGGAGAGCTAGCTCTGTGTTTTGTTTGCCCGCAGAAGACAACTGTGTGAATCATCACTTGCCATTTGGCAGGCCAAACCCCCGCATCCTGAGGTGGCCCACAGCATTCTCAGAAGAGATCTTTGCTCTAGTGACTGTCTGTCGACTCGTGTATGTTTCATTCTTTGCTGTGTCTGTATTTCAGAACCACAGATGAGTTCCCTCCTCTTGTAGGTCCGTCCAGTCTGTCTGTGTTGTGACCCCCTCCATTTTTTTCATCTTGCTTTTCCCCTCTTCTGGGTGTTTTTTTCTCTTGCTCCTTAGAACTTCTTGGGATTTCTGTTTGTCTAAACAAGCTTAGGCCTTGATTTCTTTTTTAAAATGACAATTTCTTTAACTTAGAAAGATACTTCATCCTGCATTTTTAACAACTAGCCTGTTAACAGAGTCTTTTAACTCACTGATTCTTTGTATTCCTGAAGGAGGCACTACAGTTCGAAAGGAGGTCATCAAGAATAAAATCAGAGCCATTGGGAAGATGGCACGGGTCTTCTCAATTCTGCGGTAAGGATAAATCTGTCATTACAGTGTGGGAGCAAAGCATTTTGAGAGAAGATTAGAAGTTGATTTCAGAACAGGTTTTTTAGAATTGGAGTTTATATGATTAGATAGGTCTTCAGAGTCAGAACTAAGTGCACATTGAATCTGACCTCTATGTTAAAGTGACTAGAAATGTTTTGGCATACATTCCTTTGGTATGAGCTTAAATGTAATGAATGGAGTGATTTAGTGTGGCTTCTGGAGCCAGGTTGCCTGTGTTCACATTCTAGCTCAGCCTTTTCTTACTGTATGATTTTGAGCCTCAGTTTCCTTGCCTGTAATATGTGATAATAACAAGACCTGTCCTACACAGTTATTAGGAGGGTTAAATGGCATGATATAATGAAAGCATTAAAATAGTACCTGGCTATTAAGTACCTCTAATTGAAAAACAAGAACCTGCTCGTTGCTTAAAATTGGAATACTTAGGGGCATCTGGGTGGCTCAGTGGGTTAAGCCTCTGCCTTCGGCTCAGGTCATGATCCCAGGGTCCTGGGATCGAGCCCCACATCGGGCTCTCTGCTCTGCGGGGAGCCTGCTTCCTCCTCTCTCTCTGCTTGCCTCTCTGCCTACTTGTGATCTCTGTCAGATAAATAAAGAAAATATCTTTAAAAAATAAATTGGAATACTTAGAGAAAACATCTCTTTCTTTGGGTCGGGGAAGGAGGATAGGAAGAAGGAGAACCTTTCCTCCATCTCTGTGCATCTTTTCTTAACTTCCCTTCTAGTATCTTTGAACTGTTGAGCAGTAGCCACCCTGACATTAACACGGGGCTTTCAACTTCCTTTGCAGAGAAGAGAGTGAGAGCGTGCTGACTCTTAAGGGCCTGACTCCAACGGGAACACTCCCTCTAGGTGTCCTCTCAGGAGGAAAACAGACTATTGAGACGGGTGAGTATGAGAAATGCTCCTTTCATGGAATCCCAGCAGTCAACATAAAATTGAAAATCAGGACTTCTTTCAATAAATGTTACTAGAGCAATTGGATATCCACGTGGGGGGAAAGTGAATCTTAACTCTTCTTTATATACACAAAAATTAATTCAAAATTAATTATAACTTAAATATAAAAGAAAAAATAAAACTTACAAACAAAATATGGAGAGTGTTGGAGTAGGTAGAGTCCTTAGATAGGACACAAAAACTGTTAACCTTAAAAGAAAAAAAATCAATTAATTAAATTTCATTAAAACTAAGAATTTCTAAAAATGCATGTTTAGGAAAGGAAATGGCAAGCCATTAACTGAGAGAAGATTTTTTTGCAGTACATATATCTGACAAAGGGCTTAAATTCAGAATCTGTAAAGAACTATAGACTCAATAAAAAAGCAGAAACAACCAGTTTTTTAAATGGTCAAAAGATTTTAACAGGCACTTCACAGAAGAGGGTATCAAAGTGTCCAATGAGCATATGGAAATATGCTTAATATAGTTACTCATCTGGGAAATAGACATTGAAACCACAGTGAGATACCACTACATATTTGCCAGAATGGCTAAAATTAAAAAGTCTAATAATACCGAGTGTTGGTAAATTTGTGGTGAATAGAACTGGATACATTGCTGGTGGTCATGTGAATTGGTTTGACTACTTTGGGAAACTCTTGGGCAGTTAAACAAAGTGTATATCCTACCCCATAATCCAGCAATCCCAGACCTGGTATATTGAAGAGGAATAGGTACATCTATCCACCAAAGGATTTGCATAAGAATGTTCACTAAAACTTTATTCATAATAGCCCAAAACAGGAAAAATCCAAATGTTCATCAATAGTAGAATAGATAAATGTTCTCTGTATATACAATGGAATACTATACATCAATGAAAAATAACATCACGAATTCATGCAAAAACATGGTTGAATCTCACAAATATTATGGTAAACTAAAAAAGCTAGGCACAAAAGGGCACAGAGTGTCTAATTTATATGTTCAAGAATAGGTACAGTAGCCAAACAGTAATAGAAGTCAGAATGGCACTTCCTCTGGTGAGAAAATATTGACCCATAAGGAGAGAGGGGCTTTCTGGAGTAGTGGCAGTGTTCTATATCGCTGTCTGGGTAGTAGTTATACATGGGTATTCATACACAAAAATGTATAGAGCTGTGCGCTTTAGATATGTGCACATATGTCTCACTTACATATTATTTCTTAAGAAGATTTATTTATTTTAGAAAGCAAGCACTTGAGTTGGGGGCAAGGGAGAGAGAGAAAATCTCAAGCAGACTCCCTGCTGAGCATGGAGCCCTCAGGGGGCTCGATCTCACAACCCTGAGATCATGACCCGAGCTGAAATCAAGAATTGGTCACTTAACTGACTAAGCCACCCAAGCACCCCACTTAACGCTTGTTTTATTTGGGGGTGTTAGAATTTCTCAGAGAGGGTGTTTGCCTCTGCCTGAGAGCAGAGTGCCAGTTCTAAAAAGCGTGTGGACACTGTCTTATAAGGATAGGGCTTTATGGAACCCTGGGATGAAAATATTGATGTTTGTCAGGATAGACGTAGCTCTAATCAATCAAGACGACTAATTCTAGGCACAAAAATGGCAGTTGAAACATTAGCACCTTAAACTAGAGTTTCACTGCTTTTTTGCCCCTGGTTTGTTAAATTGTTTCTATTTAAGTTTTTCTTTTTTCTTGTCATCTCATTACTTATAGGAATACTTTGCTTTTTGTGGTAAGTCTGCTGATACTGATTAATAGAAATAAGCCCTTTTTCCCCCTTTCTGTTTATGGGATTGAATTCCTCCTTCTCTTTCAAATTAAATACTGGAATATTGGAGTTTAACTATTTAGAAGGAGGAATGAACATTTTTCTCCTTGGAAGTACATAACTAGTTATGAGACTGATGTGCTGCCTACTATGCTGAGGCACCTAGTACATGACTAATTTTCTTTTGTTTCATGGAAAGGATTTGTAAACTATTTGAGGATGAATTTTTTTCTCCCAAATGAATGTACAGTTTCTTGTGAGCAAAATACTTCCCCCATTGCTTTGGTAATTAGTCATGTGAGTTACCGTGAGAGCACTTCTGACAAGGCAGGTTGGAATTAGTAGGAAACACTATGGGTGAAGAAAAAGGGAATGTCTTCTATGTCCTTACTTGAAAGGTTTTGGAAACTTGCTGATCCACAAAGTTGTTTCAGTCTGGACATTGAAAAAGAGCAGATCTGGGATGAATTAGGAGGAGAATTATATGGATATGCTATTTGGAGATTTGTTTGTGTATAGTCTTTGGTCTGCCTTTTGTTCTCAGTCCCAAGTTTCTCTTCATTCCTAATTGGAATATGAGTGTTACAAACAAATACAATTTTTTATTGATGCTTTTGAAATTGATAGACATCTTCAGGAATGCATAAGAATAAAACTAAGCTGGAGCTAACTTTTTAGAGCTTTTTATGTCTCTTATCGACTGACAGAAAGTGCATTTGTCATTTTCCAATCAGAGTTTTAGTTCTACAAGTTCATTGGCAAACTGGAGCATTAGCTAAAAAAGACCTTTTATTGTTCCTGTAACTTTACTTGGAGAGCTTTCCACCAACAATATCCCATATGGCTTTATAGCATATATTCCTTTATGCCTTACCTTGTTTCTAGAGGGATTTGAATAAGTTACAGTATACATATAACACATTGAAGTAAAAATAAATATGCTTGGAATTTGGAGCACAAAGGAAAACAAACAAACAAACAAAAAGCCAACAGATAGCCACAAATTTACTCCCAAGCTCCCTAGTACTGAAATAAAGAAGATTGCCAGGAACTGAATGAAATTTACAAAGGCCATAAAATAAAAAACAAATAAGTTATAAATTAGACTACATCAAAATTAACATGTGTGCTGGAAATGGAACCATCATCAAGAAAGTGAAAAGACAATGCAGCCCATAGATGGGTGGAAATATTTACAAATCATATGTTTGATAAGGAACTGGTATCTAGAAAATAGAAAGAACCCTTGTAATTGAATAATAAAAAGACAACCCAATTAAAAAATGGGTAAAATTGAATAGGCATTTCCAAAGACATACAAGTGGCCAACAAGCATGGGAAAAGTTGCTCAATCATTAGACCTTAGGGAAATACAGATCCAAACCACAACAAGATACCACTTCACACCCGCCAGGATGGGTGTGATCACAAAGTCAGATAGTAGCAAGTACTGATGAGAATGTAGAGAAATTAGGACCCTCACACCCTGCTGATGGAGATGTGAAATGGTGCAGTACTTTGGAAACCAATCTTGACAGTTCCTTAGATGCTTAAACATGCAGTTGACCTTATGACCAGCTGTTCCACTTTTAGCTATATACCCCCAGAAAACTGAGAACATATCCACACAAAGACTTGTACACAGATACTCACTTCAACATTTTTCTTTAGAGCCGAGAAGTGGAAATGGCTCAGATGTCCATCACGTAATGAGGTGGCTCTTCACACAGTAGCGTACTGTTCAGTCATAGAAAGGAATGAAGTATTGTATTGGTACATGCTTCAACGGGACTAAACCTTAAAAACATGCTAAATGAGGGGAGCTTGGGTGGCTCAGTCATTAAGGGTTTGCCTTTGGCTCAGGTCATGATCCCAGGGTCCTGGGATAGAGCCCCGTGTCAGGCTCCCTGCTCAACAAGAAGCCTAATTCTCCCTCTGCCCCTTCCCCTGCTGTGCTCCCTCTCTCACTCTCTGTCAAATAAATAAATAAAATCTTTTACAAAAAAACAAAAACATGCTAAGTGAAAGAAGCCAGTCACTAAAATCACATATGGTACGATTCCATTTATTTGAAATGTCCAAAACAGGCACATGTGTAGAGACAAAGTTGATTATTGGTTGGCTCTAGGATTAATGGAAAGGGATTAGGGAGGTAAATAGCATTCTTTTGAGGGTGATGAAAATGTTCTAACTATAGATTGTGGTGATGGTTATACAGCTCTAAATATATTAGATCATTGAACTGTACACTTTAAATAAGTGAATTTTATAGTATGTGAATTATGTTTCAGTAAAGAAATAAAATAAAATATATATATAAATATAAATTAAATGTAAATAAACCAGTTTCTCGGGGGGTTTTGAGACTTTTTCTTATATATAATGCCCCTTAATGCAGGCTGGTGTCTTTATACCCAGTGCAAAAAAGCATTCCAAAAGGACCCAAGACAGTGTAATACTAGTACACATTTCACCACATAACACTTAAAATCTAATTAGACCAATAACCTATATACAAATTTCAGGCTATGCTTTGTTCTTCAACTTTGTAACAGCAGGAGAGATGTACTGTTTGAAGGCACTACCTTTTCTTGTGAATATTTATTTGTTCTATTTGAGGAGATTAGGGAGGGTGTGACATTGCTTTACCACAGGCCTACATGTGGTTGACAAATTTCAGCACTCCCGATAAATTGATTCCAAGTTTCCAGTTTTCACATTGTGACAGGAAGCTGTCAGTTCTTCCAGTTTTTCCTCTCTTATTGATATCAAAACCTCAGGAACAGCAAACTGTCCTGTTCATTATTTTTCCCTGACTTGTAAAAATCAGTACTGGAGGAACTGAGAGCGTTCTTCTAATAACCTCTTTCTTGCAACAATCTGTAACCTTTTCATGTATTAGGGGTTTTACTGCTTTAAAAAGATGATGCAAGGAAGTTTACCTGTTGACACTAATTTTTAAATTGCTTCCTTTTCCATCACCAAAGGAAAAAGTCCTCTTAATAATTGGCCCGCTCTCTCCTGCACAGTGAATGGAAACCATATGGGTTGGAAATGGCAGCTTTTACTAGATCTCCTATCCCAGATGGTACAGGAATTTGTGTCCGGTATTGAGTACTTTTATGTCTTTGCCAGTTTAGTACTCCACCCCTAGGCAAGAAATAACCACTCACTTAAAACCCATGTTTCTCTCCTTCCAAATGCTAATCTGTTATTCAAAGGCCATTCTTTTTTTATTAAGTAATTAAAAAGGACAGTTGGACCCCACATAAATTCCTTAAGAACAATAAGTAGTTTCAAGTAACTGTTTTGAGTAGGACCTAGCAACAGTGCATTTAATACCATCTGAGCTATTAGAAACTAAAGAACAGTTGTAATGTTAAATTATTTGACTCAAGTTATTTTGATACATGAATGTCAAAACGCACATTAGCAGCTGGCTATTTAAAAATGAGGAAAGCAACATAACTTTCGGTTTTTTATAGTCAGCTTGACTGACCCATTGTCTTAGCTATAAATGCTATTAGCTAAAAGGGTTCCCATACCACCCAGAATGTTAAAAGTATTAGAAACTCTCCCACATCACATTTCCCCCCAATTTAGTGTTTCACAGTAATACTTGCTTCTCTAACTAGTTGACCTTTATTATGGATGGGAATAGGCTGAGGTGGGAGCCTGGGTTGTCTGTGCTGGCAGCAATACTGTTGGTTTACTCACTCTTTTTCTGTCTTCATTTTTGCATGCCACTGCTCCTGCCTCTTACAGCCACAGTAGAAGCGGTAGAGGCCCGGGAAGGTATGGCCATATTCCTATGATAGATGTGATCTTATGTCTGTCTACTAGTTTTAAAGAGCTGTGTCAGCATTTGAAGTCGTCTATTATTGCATCACCAGAACTGTAACAGTGAGGAAAGGGATAAATATTTCTAGGCATGCTCACAAAGTGTTTCCTTTGTATCCCGTATTTGTTTAATGTAAATGACCCTCTCCATAGCTAAAGTCCTCTATGGGCTCTGTCAGTTTTAATGCAATGGCTGAAGCTTAAGCAACTGGTCATGAGGAATCAGGTGGTTTAATCCTGTAGCCCTTCCATATAGAAGTGACTTCTATGTGATTACTAGAAACTCAAATAGGTCAGCCTCTTTATCTAATGGTTCTAAAGGATATCAAGAGCAGAGGCAAAAATAAATTACTCTTTTCGGTTTAAAAAAAAAAAAAAAGAGCAGAGGCAAAAGTGGACTAGGATTTAGTTTGATTTGTTTCTGAGGTTGCCCTAAGGAAGTCAAGCTAAATTATCTCTGTTTCTCTGAAAACAAATTTTGAGTAACAGGTCATCTAGGAATCTGACGAAGAAAATCATTAGAATTTATAAACTTGTGTTATTAATTTAATTGTGTTGTTATGTAAGGTAGCTCAAAATGGGAATGCCTTTCCTTGGTGATACAAAAGTTCAGTCAGAAGGAAGATATCCAGAAGCTATTATCTAGATGCCTTTTAACTTACATTTAGCTCCTGGTTGTGCATGAGAAAAAGCTGTCCTTCTAAATGAAAAGATGAGCTCTTTTATTATTTTTTTATTATCTTTTTGGTGATCAGTACGCTGTTTGTGCTAAAGTTGACTACTCTGTGCAACTTGTTCTGTTATTCCAATGTTGCCTTTTCTCTTACATTAAGCATGTTTCAGGCCCATAAGAAACCCTTACTCAAATGTGTTGAGGTTCAGAATGAACTTGTTAGCCATTTGTCAGGTTTACTTATGCCATGATTAATTATAATGAGCTTCTGTGAAAATTACTTGCACAGTTTCAACTGCCCTATTTGCCATAAGATGCAGTAGCTTCAGGTGAGGTTGATTCAAGTCAAATATTGCCTGTTACCTTCACCAGACATGTGTTCCGACCCTTCTATGGTTTTCTCTAGGAAGTTGCTGTATGCTAAAAAACTTCAAGCTTGTTGCTTTGTTGTCTAATCGAGCTCCTCCCTTTCCTGTTTTCCTGTAGCCATCAGAGGGTTTTCACTTCAGCACAGGATCCGGAGTTTTGAAGAAGCCCGAGGTCTGGACCGAATTAATGAGCGGATGCCACCACGAAAAGACAGCCAGTACCCTGATGGGCCAGTGAAATTGGTGGGCCCTGCACAGCCCAGTGCTGCACACAGGAGTGACAGGGGGAGAAGAGCCAATAATGACGCAGAGCCCTGCTGTGGCACAGGTGGATCCAAAACTTAAGAACAAATTTTATTTATTTCTTATTGGAAAACAAAACAAAAACAACTTTAACAACTTAAACCTGGAGGTGCATTCATAATTCACTCTGCATTTATGCTGTAAGAAAGGTGACCATTTTATAAATTGTTTTTAATTTATGTTTAATATATAGAAAAAGTGCATCTGTTTTGTTTTTCCCTTTTTTTCCTACTTTTGAAGAACTGATCTGATTGTCTGATACATATGTGAAGTTCTGTGCTGCAAAGGGGACCTTCCCCTAATAAAAGGGCCTTGGAAACCTCCACCCTGGTTTTGAACTAGCCAGCCTTTTCTCCTGTTCTTTTGGAAGGTAATATCTTTCATTTCAGACTAATAATAGTGTTTCAAACATAAGAGAGTGTTTTCCTTTTCCCTGTCTACAGGGTGCCGTTGAAGAAGATTGCTCAGATTTCAGTGGCTAAAACTTCTCTTCTTACGGAAAACTTGATTAGAGTAGAACTTCTAAATGAATAACCCAAACCCAGTGATTTGAGGGCCAAGGAGATGTTTTCCATATAACCTACTTTATTCTGAATTCTCAGTTCTTTTTAGTATGTTCTATGTTCTAGTAAGGCAGAATAAAAGCAGTGAGGGATTTTCTTAGAGTTACTCAAAATTTCTTCTTCCAGCCATGGGCATGATGGGTTTAAACTTCCCTTAGAGCTTCGGACATTTGGAACAGTTTGCTTTCATTTTTGAAGCCCAAGTGATGTACCCAACTGCAAAGGAAGCTACATTTCTAAATACTGTACGAATGCCCTCTGTAGCACTCCTGGTAGTAAGAGGCGTTTATGTCCTGCTATGTGATTGCATCAGCACTTGTGTCTCTTCTCCCTGTGGTCCTTCTGCTTTTCTATGTCAGTGTTTTAAAAACCAACAGGGGTAATGGAAACTGACTAGGGTAGAGTGATCCCCTTATAATTTGGAAGTCTTGCTAAAGGGCATTGGATGATGAGGATTTCCTATATTGTATATCAATTCCTGTGATGTTTCTCCATCTTTAAACACTCATTAGGTTGAAACTGTATGTCAGTCTCTGTCAGCATATTTTGGAATACAAAAACAAGTGTTCAGATTCAGTTTTTGAATAGCTTAGTTTTTCAAGTAACAACTAGCAAGGGAAAGAAATTTCAGTGATCCTTGGGCTCCCGTTTTTAGTTTAGTCTGGTGACAGGTGCCATGTCATAATACTCATTGGTCAACTTTGCAGTGACTGTGCATGTCTGGGTAATACTACACCAAAGTGCTTATTGACAGAATCCTTAATATAATTTAGGAGGTAGGAGTCCAGCAAATTGAAGCAAGCATCCTGACAATAGTGCTTTACGTTAAGTAAGCTTTAAGGACACCAGAAACCTTTTTCCAAAAAAAAAAAAACCCGTATAATTTCACTGGAAGAATGAGGATTTAGCCTATCTGTCTCTGTTTTCCTATACCTTTTGCTAACAGTTCCCAGTTTATGACAGAGATCAAAGTATTTTAGGGCTTGGAATCTGGTAGCATGGATTGCTCTAAAAAATGGTAGGGAGGGTATGGGGGAAAGAGAGAACAGACCTCTTACTGGGTCATGAATAAAACCTACGAAAGGAGGGACACAAAGTCTTGAGTAGTATCTTTACTGATCATCATTTTTTTATATTCAAAGAGGGAATTCTCCACCCGGATAGCCTCACAGACCTCCTTCCCCCAGCCCCAGTGTAGAAAGGACCACTGTTTTGGAAATCTCACCTAAGATGAAGGTCAGTCCACATGACAGATTTGATGGATGCGAGTCTCCTCTCCTTCTCTTTTCTCCTAGCTGAGGCTGTTACACTTACATAGTCTGCAGGTAGAAACCACTCTTAAGGGCTTCAGTCATCAGACAAGTAGTGAAATAGTTACTGAAAATCCTACAAGCAAGAAAGTGCTGGTCTAGTGAAGGGATTATTATTTATGAATGTCTTAATTATCTTCTCAAAAACGAGTTGTACAGTAAAGCAAGGTTCCTTGACAGAGGTGTGGCAAAAGACCTATAAATACAGAGAATAATCTGAGGGTTGACAGATGGAGGGGGATGGGCAAAATGGGTGAAGGTGAGACGGAAATCCAGGCCTCCAGTTATGAATGAATGAGTCATGGAAATAAAAGACACAGCATAAGAAATACAGTCAATGTTACCATAATAGAGATGTAAGGGGGGGGGGGCAGATGGTAGCTACACTTGTGGTAAACAGCATGATATATAAACTTGTCAAATCACTAAGTCATACATCTGAAATGTAACATGAGTCAACTATACTCAAAAAGAAAAAAAAAAAAAGTATTTTACAGGTGCCCTGTGAGCTGTGGAAAGATCAGCCAGAGAGGTAAGAAGTCATGCAAGAAAATCAGAGTGAGTTTATAATAAAGCAACAAGGAAGTTAGGTTTGAAAATTCAAATTCTATTGAATTCTAAAGATAAAGGTATTTCTTATGTTCTATAGAAAGTTGAGGTATGTGTTTCAAGAGTTTGGAAAGTTGTGTATAAATGTGTCTCCATGTGGTACATGTAGCTTCTGAAAGTGAGACCATCAGTCTGTACTTTCATCTGTATTTGCACCTGTGACTCAAGACGGTTCAGAAGGTGTGAGCCTTGGGGATATGTGGATATATCCGTATGTGGATATACATATTGTGACAACAGTACTTGTTTTTCACTTTAGACCTCATTGGAGGGTTTTCAGCATGTTTTCGAATGTTTTAATCTCCCAGGATGGCTGATTGCCTGTTCCAGGTTTGTCTAAGGCCATCATTTCAAACATTTTAGCTGATGTCAGAGCTCTGTAGTATCCCCATTCTCAACGCCTCCTCTGTTTTATTAAATCTTCCCCCTGCATGTTTTAAAGATACTAAAAATGCTTTTCTCTTATTCCCCTTTACTTTAGGGTCCCTAGGGACCTTATTTTCTTCAACTCCTCCCATCTGGGGGGAGAAAAACACTTCATATATCAGTTCCTTAGACATGGTGCATACCTGTATACTTTACTGAAATATCATTTTAAAAAATGACACTTCCCAAGGACTAGTTTTTCTAATTTTGTTTTACATCTACATCATAGGGAATTTCGAATTGATTGGATGTCTATTTTTTAAAAGATTTTATTTATTTATTTGACAGACAGAGATCACAAGTAGTCAGAGAGGCAGGCAGAGAGAGAGGAGGAAGCAGGCTCCCTGCTGAGCAGAGAGATTGATGTGGGGAGCTGAATCCAGGACCTTGGGATCATGACCTGAGCTGAAGGCAGAAGCTTAACCCACTGAGCCACCCAGGCACCCAGGATGACTGGTTTTTGTTTTTTTAAATAAAAATTTGAAAACTCATCTAACACAAACTTAAAACATACATACTTTTAAAATTTCTGTGTTCTGAATATTTAGAGCAAAAACAACCCAAGCAGCCAAGGGGTGTGTGTGTGTGTGTGTGTGTGTGTGTGTTTAATGGAATGCTTAAACAAAAGCAGCCTCAGTTTTCTTTAAAACCTCAAGGCACACACTTGGTTATGGAACAGACATTGCTGATTGGCGTAACTGCCCTTTTTTGACTGGGTACTAACCGGCACAGTGAAAATTGTGTATCACACTCTGATGGGCTTGATCTGGCTCCTTGCCTAGGGATAGGAAAGTCAGACTCTCCAGGAATATCAGTATTTCTCATATCCTTCTGTCTATATTTACATGGCCTTTTCTGTTACTACACAAACAGTTGTGGTTCAGTGAGGCAAATTCCTGTCAATAGCAAAGATTTGATATCTTATCCTAATAACTTAGGTATGACTTCCTGACACTGTTCAAAATAGGAAAAGAAAAATCCTTCTATTTGTTTTGCCAACAGAATATTATTATTTAATGTCATTAAGGAGCAAGGGTGAGATTTCTAAAATTAGATAACTTTGGGGCTTTTCAGCCTTGTCTTTGTCCCATAGATCTTCTAAATAATATTAAAACAAAATTTGAGGTAGCTGGTCTTCATAAGAAAATACTATAAACCATGCTTATGTGACATGCAGCTGGGTTTACATGGTCATTACTCAAGAGTCTCTAGCCTCTCAGAAGAGGTAAGGCTAAAATCACTTCCCTCCACCCTCCTTTGTTTTATGTAAATAAAACAGTTTACATTTTAGGGAGAACTTATCCCAGATGACCTAGTTTATAGTTTTTCTTTCTATTCATTATCAGATTTTTTCCTCCAGTTTTTATATTGAAAATTATTTCTGACCCCATGTCATTCTAGAATCCCCAATATTTGCTATGGTTGTTATAGTAACGGTGGAACCCAAGTTTTTTTCAGAGCATTATTCGGCTTTTCATACCTAGGCAGAAACAATTTCAGAGGGAAGGTAAACCCAAAGCCCCAGTTATGGGAATGAGTTTCCAATTTCCTAAATCATTTGTGGTTATAATGATGGGTACCATCTTGCCTGGCACCTGGTCCACATCTTTCCTGAAGTCTGCTCTTAGAAGGGCAGCCTGTGGGGCCCCAACAGGAGCCAGAGGAGGGTCTGGATGACCTGAAGGGTAGTTGCAAGCATTGTGTGGCCGTGGTCCCTCTTCAGCACGGCTCGGGTGAAATGCTCCCAGGAAAGAGCAGATGTGTCTAGAGAAAATTGTGTAGTTGGAAAGAAAGGGTTGTTACTCTTGAGTTGTACAGAGAACTGTGTTAACAGTAGAGCTTTGTGCCGTTGCCACAGTGTGAAAGAGGGGACCTGTATTACTCTGAGACTCATGGTCTGCCCTGCATATGTCTAGTCAGCCGAAGTGAATGGGGCCAGGCTTAGCTGCCTTCATCTATGCAGTCACAAAGGTAAAGATGATACTGGCGAGGATATTCCCTCCCGGGAGGCCTTGGCCTCACGCCCCAGCAACCTTAGCAAGACTTGCTAAATAACACCTTTGTCTGAGACAGGGTTATGCATCTTCTCCTATTCTACACCCTCATGACAAGTCAAGGTGGTTTAAGATCAAGAAGCAAGGACATGGCTGTGGACCATCCCTCCGAGCAGCTCTAACGTAGGGCCATGCATACTGCCTTCCTGTAAGTTCTTGCCCAGATCCCCTTCACTCCCTTGACATAGCTGTCTCCAAATAACGTTTTGTGGGTTTTGTTTGGGGCTTTTTTTTTTTTTAGCATGTTAAACTGAAAGTGCTTGTAATAAGAAGGAAGCTTACCACAGATTTTGATTTTCAGCAAGAAAGACAGGTTTTTTGGTCTGTTAGAGAACCTTTTCGAAGATGCCGTCATGAACGCCTTACTTTTCCTTTCTCAATACACTGTGACCAATAGTATTTTTTTTCCCAGTGGAAATGTTAGCAGGCATTTTCCAAGAAAGGATTCTGGTTTTGCTTCCTAAATGAGGTGGTCAGACATAGATTAGCTCATGATGTCATTTTTTAAAAGGCTTCTCTGAATGATGGATTATTTGCTTGTGCTGAGAGATTACTTGCTTTTTCGTGTTTTGGGTTAGGTTAAAGAAAATGGTGGAAATGTTATTTATTGGCAGAAATTAACAAGTCTTTTGTGTTCAAGAAACTAACTTGTTAAAACTTTCTTATTGTAAATTGGAAGTCACCTTTAAAAAAACTGTTAAAATTAAATGATAACTTAATTGGCTTCCTGTGTCTTTATTTCCTTTATTTCCTGGTAGAGGCACTTACATTTGGCTCTTACCCATTTAATAATAATTCCAGAAATCAAGGGAAAGTCTGCTGTTTGATGTCTGGTCTGGTATTTGATAAAGGAATCTCATTACAACAAAAAAAGGCCTCTTTCCCTTACCTCTTCAGCTCTTTCTTTAGTTTTAAATAGGCTTTGGGGGCTGCAGTGTTGCCTCTCCCTGTACTGCCTTGTCCCACCCTCCTTCCCAGCACTCGGCCCACCACTAACTCCTGCTCAAGTCCCAGCTCCTGCTGTGCCTTCTCTAGCAGAGGCCACTACTTGTAGAAAAGGAAGAAAGACATCCCAGAAAACATATAGTCTTTATAAAAGATAAAGATAATTTTTATTGTAGTAATTTAATAACTCTGCTTATGATCCTAATAATAGACAGGCATGAGTTCTATCTTGGGAAAAGTAAAAGGAGCCAGAGAGACATTGAATGTGGAGCCAGACTAACAAGAAAAGGGAAGTGTAAGATCAGCCTTTTGATTCCTCCCCAAAGTAGAAATACCACGGGGCACTGTGGATTCACAAGGGAAAATAATTGGAGGACAGAGGGAAGGGGAAGCACCCAGGGCCCTTGGAGTAGATAACTGTATCCATGAAGGCATTTTACCAATTCTGGCAGGAATCCCTGCCAGGCCTGAGTAAGGCAACTGTACTGTAAGCACAGTACCATCAAGGGCCACAGTGCAGTTTACAGGCCAGAAAACAAGCCCGGATTTCTAGGTTCAGATAAGCTGGGTATGCATTTTGGAATCTTTGTTATCCAAATAGGGTCCTGACTTAGCAATGTCCTTATACCTCAGCTAAACCTTCGGTAAAATGAGGCAATGTTTGCCCTTATTTCCAGAGTTGTGAAAAAGGTTACTTAAAATCCTAGAAATTAAGAACTAAAATGCAAACTCCTGTTTACCTGCCACCACATGTAGACTGACTCCCTACCTTCTTGCCTGCTGTATGTCATCACATGGTCTTCCTGGGTTTTCTATCATGACATGCAGGTTTTAGAGAGAAACTAATCAATTTTGGTCCAGTAGATCAATAACATAAAGGTAAATTAGACAGTCTTTTTGATGTTGGTGCAGTTCAGGAGAAGGCTGGTCATAGACTTCAGGGAGTGGGAAGACAAGGTTATTCTTTGTTTGGAGGCCAGTGGACACCATGAGGTCGGGCTCCGATCAACAAATCCACCCTCTTATCTTCCTTATTTCAGTTTACCTGCACTAGGAAAGAAGGTCGATGCAGACCTAGTTTTCCAGCCCCTGCTCTGTGTGTCCTTCTTTGTGGCTGAGTTGACTTGGCTGGATTTTCCCTCTGAGGTCATCCCTTATTTATTCTTCCCTCATAAAATCTGCTTTCTAAAGAGCTGACCGCCACTTGCTCTTTCTTTCCTGAGAACTGAAAGAGGTTCATCCAGCTCAGTTCTTCGCAAAGACACGCCATGTGCCCATGATGCTCGTTTGCTCATCCATAGGAGACAGAACAGTTGCTGGTATCAGTGTCAAGGCTTCCTTGAAGATAGCCTAGACAGTTGGACAAAAGGCTGAGTTCTGTCGCAGCCTCCGGGGTTGGGATGTGACTGACTCCGAGAACCCACATAGATGGTTCCTGTTATATCACACGTGTGCTGTGAGAGACTAGAGCAAGGCAGGCCTGAAAGCCTCTTTCTCCACTC
Source organism: Mustela nivalis (assembly GCF_964662115.1). Taxonomy (NCBI): domain Eukaryota; kingdom Metazoa; phylum Chordata; class Mammalia; order Carnivora; family Mustelidae; genus Mustela; species Mustela nivalis. The sequence continues at coordinate 161,268,102 of NC_139023.1, read as the reverse complement.
CCGTGAGGGTCCACTCACACCCTGGCCGCCAGGCACAGTCCGTATCTGACCTGTGGTGGATAGCTTTTCACTCGATTCCATCTGCTTGCTCAGTCCCCCTGGCAGAAAGCGAACACTCTTCTGAGAGCCAAATTAAAAACCTGCTCAAAGCCTAACTAAAGAATATGCCAGAGTACATCCCTGTGGAGGAAAAGGGAAGGAATAGCAGATGCCCTTTCTTTGCCTACTGTGGGAGGACTGCGGTGCAGGGCCAGGAAGCCACTCAGCTGCTCAGGGGCACATCTCAGAGTGTGACATTCAGATGCCAGACTCCCAGTACTAGATACACTGCTCCAGAAATTGAGAGTTCGGGTGTATGTCTTCTGGGGTCCCTGGCTTCCGTTTTTCCATTTGAGAAATAAAACAATTTTCTGCTCACTTACAATAAAAAGCCACTTAAGGCTTTTTCCATTCATCCTTTTTCTTGGTGACAGAGGTTGGTTTTCAGAGTGACCTGTATTCCTGTATGAACAAGCACCACCTTCTCCAGCTCCGTAGGAAGAGCCACATCTCTTGGGAGTCTCTTGGCTAATCTCCCCTGGGATGGGGAGATCTGCATGGACAGATCTGTGTTGACATGGGTGCCACCTGGGGAGAATTGCAGAACAAAAGGTGGCAGGCTTGAGGATCGGGCCTGGGGGTGGGGGTGGGGCATACTGCTGACAGGGATCAGATAGCTAAGAAAAACAGAGCAGTTATGTAACTCTGTTTACTATGGCTCAGGTGACTCTGAGAAGGCAGAGGCAGCCCCCTGACGGAAGGCAGTGCCAGGGACAGGGAAAGAGTCACAGGGAAGGAGGTCCCTGTTAGATAAGGGAGTCACCAGAGCAGATAGTGCATTGGGATGAAAAGAATCTCTTTGGTTGACAACAGCCAGGTCACCTGTGGACAGCCTATCCCTAAACCATGCCAGCTGTCTTCGGGCTTAGGCCCACAGCAAGTAGAACTGAGGCTGGAGGGAGAAGGTGAAAAAGCAGATACCTGTTTCTTGGCTACATCTTTGGACTTTGCTACTTCCTCCTTCCTCCTTTAATCTCCCACTTTTCAGAGGAGGGATTCTTCTCCCCAAATATGTGCAGAAAGAGAGGAATCGACTAGTCAAGATTCCTTATGCTCTATGCTCCTACCAATCTCTCATCCTCTTTGCTATGAGGCCCAGTGGCCACCAGGGAACATTAAGTATAGAGCCCCTCAGGAGAAAGGTTCAGGTCTCCAGTGGGGCCTACCCACCACCACCTACAGAGCTGTTTACTGGGCTCCCTATTCCCATAGAGATGAAACTGATAGCCAGTCCCCAGCTCCTTGTCCCTGGCTGCTACCTCCCTTTGTGAGAACAGGAAGTGAGGACCTTTGTCAGCTCAGCTGCACCCTCTACATTAAATATTTATCTTGGAGTCCAGGTCAGAGCCCTAGAGAATAAGAGACGCTCGCTGCCCGTGAGAGAGGGTATGGCCAGGATTCCTGGAATTGGAAGATCTTCAGCTTCACCATCTTTGGAGAGCAAGGAAGAACATGAAAGAGATGTGGCCCTTCTTAGTCGCAAGGATTCTGACAGGTGGGGAAAAAACAGGGAAATGGGCACATTTTAATCCCTGAGGGAGGAGGGAGGAGGATGGTGCCTAGGGTGGGTAGGTAAGTACCTAGCTTTAGGGGTAGGACAATGCATGGCTGCCCATCTTCAAGAAGTCCCAGAATGCCTACCCTCCTTTCTGCAGATGTCTTCTGTGGCCGGGGGCTACCCATTCCATCCCATCCTTTAGCTTTCCTGGAGAATCATAGACTCTTAGAAGGGGCCTTAAAGGTGACCTCATTCAAGAACCTGTTCAGTGCAGTCATTACTTTTAGAAAGATGCCCATGATCGGTAGGCTTGGAACCCCTGTAATCCTTCTAGAAGTTCTTCCTTGGAAACCTTGGATCTTCTTCCAAGTATGCACCCAAGGGTCCCACTTCTACTAGTGCAGCGGGTCTGTTTCCACATGGCATCCCCGCAGACACTGGACGCTGGCCAGCATGCCTGTCTCTCTCAAGCTTCTGCACAACCTAAACGTGCCTCCTTCCTCTTTCACATGTGATACTGTTTCAAGCTGGTTCACTGCACTGGGAGAGCTCTTTTAACTGAACTGAGAAAAGATAAAGCTAATAGCATCAATACTGGTGGAATTAAATTTTTTTTTTTTCATATTTTCTCCAGTCCCTGCCTTCTCCACTGTTGAGTTGAATGATGTGGTTGGAAAACACCCTAAAGTGCATGGTGGTCTCCTGACACCAGTTTTATTCCCAGTAGTCATGCAATAAATGTTTTCATATTTTTATAATTTATCACTGATCACTCCCCCAATGGATGTGAAATTGCCCAGTTTGGTTGGTTTGGGTCTTGGGTGCCAGAACCAAACCAAGGGCTAAGAAGTACTCCGGTTTTTCCATGACCAGTAAACATTCATTAAGCACTTCCATATTCTGTAACATGCTCCGTGCGGGCACAGAGGCTTGGAGAAAGAAAAGACGGTATGGCCAGAGGGCTTGGGAGCCAATGGGCGCAGGCTCTTGGGACTGGTGTCAGAGCAGCGGGAACAGCGGAAAAGCAGCAAGATCAAAACAACTACGGTGTATGAGAACACCAAGACCCTGGTAACCCCATCCCCGCCAAAGGGACCCCGCCCTCATCCTCTTCAGGGGCGCGGCACGCCCAGGGGGCCGCTCCCTAAGGCCGATTTCCTCCCCAGGCCGCCCTCGGCGGTGTGAGCACGTGTGTGAGCGTCCACCCATTTGGGGGTGTACGCGCATCTATGTGCATGTGTTTCTTTGCACACGCCCGGACGCGCGCTTACAAAAGCACAAAATCTCCCCAAGTGGGGAAGGAGGCGGCGGGGCCTTAACTCGGTCCGCTAAGCCACTCCACTTGTTGGGGGGGGGGGGGCGCTTATCTCGGCCCCAGCCTGTCTGCATCTCGGTCCTGTCTCCGAGGCTGCCAGCGCAGTATCAGTTGCTGGCTTGACCCGGGATCTTTAATCATTCCTGCCCTCTGTCCTGGCTCCGCCGTGCAGGGCTCCCTTCCCACGCGCTGGAAATGTCACTGGAAACTCTGAGTGGCGCTCGCCACCCCACCCCCCCTAAACACACACACACACACCCCCAGCCCGGACGCCAGCCCTGCGGTGGGGGCCGGGGAAGGCAGCTGGGAAACCAGAGCGGGCTCCCCGGGGACCCTCGGCGGCCCCTCCCGGCGCCGCCCGCGGTCGGCCCGGCCCCCTAGGCAGGGGGCCACTTCGTCCCCGCGGCGCGCCCCGACGGAGGGCACTCGCACTCCCCAGCCGGCTGGCCCGAGCCCCCGCCCCGCAGGCTGGAGAGGGAGTCGCCGGCCCCTCCACCCTGTCCGCGCGGCCCACAGCGCAGATTGGAAGGAGACAAACTGCGCTGCCCGCCCGCGCGCCTCTCGCGGTCCTCCCTCCCTGCGCGTGCCCTCGGCCTGGTCCATCCCACTCTTCCTCCTCGGGCTCTCTGCCTCGCGGAGCCCGTCCTGACCCGGTCACGAGGGTGAGCGGCACAGCCCGGACTTCTCCCTGCCCTCCCTTCTCGAGAGCCCGCCGCGGCTGCACCAGGCGGGACCTGGGCAGAGATGCTCCTGCCCTCCCCGGCGTCCTCAGTCGGGGCCACCTGCTTGCTGGGGAAGGTAGGTGCCGGGAAGGGGAGGGGGCGGAGAGGAGGCGGGGGCCGCGGGCGGGGAGGGACCCGTGCCCAACCCTCAGGGAAGACAAAGTGCCCCTCCCCCTGAGGTCCTCATCCCCAGCTCTGGGTTGGAAAGAGATGAAGAAGTCCCCTCTCGATCTGGAAAAGGCGGAATTCGAGAAAACGTGGCTTTGTCCACGTGGTCTTGTAACTGGAAAATACCGGGGAAGTCTCCTAGGGCCAAGCCCCCAAGGTCAGGGCCATACTTGGAGGTGGAAAGGAGTCTGCCAACTACAAACAGCAGAGCGACTTCACATCTTCCAGCCCTTTGGGTGAAGGACTGCCAGAATTCTGGGACGACCCCGGAGACTTCCTGGCACCTGTCTGTCCTCTGCCAGATGCAGGACCAATGCCTCCATGCCCCCATCTCTCTGTGAGAAGTGGCTTTTAGTTTCTCCTGGCGCAGCCACTGAGAGAAGAAGTCAGCCCACTCTACCCCAGGCACCCTTGTCTATGTCTGGAGTGTGCCTGCCACAGGCATCTATGTTGGGGAGGGGTCACCAAGGATCAGTAGCCCCTGAAAAGTTGGATGGTATGGGGGGACACCCTGTCCTCCCGAGACTACTAGAGGACAGTTTTCACTGAGCAGGAAAGGGTGGGAAGATGGGAGGAGAGGGAAGGCGGCTGGGGTCAGCTGATGGCTGGGACTGCTGATGCTGACCTCGAAACTTGGCTTGGAGCAGTCAGCTGGGAAGGGAGGGGTTGCTGCTAGGAGCCAGGCAGTCCCAGGCCTCTGGATCTTCTGCTGTCCCCTGCCTCAATTTACCCCTCAAAGGAGGGAGAACAGCGGGGGAACTGGGGTGTGTCTGCATGTTTTGCTTTTGGTCCCAGTCCTAATTGGATCCAGCTGGGGAGCTGCCCCTCCTCCAGCTTCAGCTCTCACTTCCCCCACAGCCAGGGAACCGCATGGAAAAGCTATGTCCCCAGTAGGTCTTTCAGATGTCAGAAGAGATCCCCAGTCTGAACAGAGACAGAGACTGCCACCAGCCTTGTTCACACCCTCCAGCCCCCAAGGCCTGAGGAGGAACTGGGTACAGGAGCGATCCCAGCCCCCTATCAGAACTCCAAGCCCCGTGGTACTTCCCACAAGTCCCATTCAGAGTGCTGCACTCCCATTTCCACTGCACACAGACACAGCACCTCACCAGGCCCCCTGGGCCTTTCCTGTGAGCCCCCACACCCCTCAGGCACACACAAGCCTAGCTCTGAACACAATGCCAGAATGGGTCCGGCCCCAGCAGGGGAGGTTGGCTCAGCTCTGGTCCAGTCCAGCTGCACGGGTGGGGAGGCCCAGCCTCAGACAAGCCCTGTTGGACAGCCTGGCCTCCTCCATTTCCCGGGTGCCTGGAATAACTTGCATGGGACCGCAGAGCCAGGCTGGGCAGGCAGGCGTGGTGCTGCCAGGAAGACCCTCTATCCAAAAAACCCTCTGGAAAATAGGAGCACCTGGCTGGCTCAGCTGGTACAGTGTGCAACTCTTGATCTTGAGGTTGTGAGTTTAAGTCCCATGTTAGGTGTAGGGATTACCCAAAAACAAAACAAAACAAAACCAGCCTGGAGGAGGTATAAAAGAAAGTGGCCGGGGGAGGGCACTCAGCAGCACCACGTCTCCATGAGCAAGTCCAGCTTGGCTCCTGTCCACTGCTTTGCCTTCCATCCCACCCCCCACTGGCACCCTGAGCCCTCTGAGGCTTTAGTCCCCCGGAAGAAGGCCGAGGAAGGGAGCTGGCTCTCCTCTGTGCTCAGAAGGAGTAGTTTCTGCTGCCTGGAAATGCCCCCGCCACACTCCCCCTCCCATAACCTTGGCCCCGCTGGGCAGTAGGCAGGTCGCCTTGCTGTTGTTTTGGGGCCTCTCCCGCAGCCCAAGCAACCCCTTGTGCCTGCTGGCAAGCAGATGCTCACAGAGGGACTGGAGGAGTCAGGGAACTGAAACAAAGTCCTGAGTGCCCAGGCCCTCCTCTGCCAGCTGCCCCAGTTCCCTCTGCCTTCCCTCTGGGGGAGCAGACCGCGCTGTGCAGTGAGAGCCCCAGAGGGGCTGGCCAGCAGGCCCGTGTGCCCAAGTCTTTGTCCAGCAGGCCCACTCCTGGCCAGCCTCCCTCTTCCTAGCCTGGCTTCCCCCTCCCCCACTCCCACCCCGAGCTCCTGCCCAGGGCCTAACAAGCAGCCCATTGTGCCTCTGGGAGCCGGCACGGGCAGCCTGCAGGCCAGTGCCCACAGAGGCCTGTTTCCTGGGTCCTTGAGCTCCCACTCAGCTGGCCCGACCCCCTCCCACAGCTGTCCCCTTCTCCCCCAACCCCAAGGTTGAGCCCAGAGGGCACAGGCGGCCTTGAGCCCAGCAGGGCTTTCCCTTCCTCCTTCCTTCCCCACAGAGGACACACAGAGGAGCAGCTGGCACACCCGGAGCCCTCCAACCTTGACCCAAGCATGCAGGCCCCACCCTGCAACCTCCCCGCTGGGCTCAGCCTGGACGACTTCATCCCCAGCAATCTCCGGGCCCACGGAGGGTCCTCCTCCCGGGGGGCACGGGTGAGTGAGACAGTGAGGAGAGGGTTCCTGTGGACCCAGAGTTGATGGGACCTCCTAGGACATGTGGGGGAGCAGGAGGATTAACGGGATGGAGGGAAAGGGCCGCAGATCGCTCTAGAGAGCCTTGTTGGCTATGTGCAAGGGGGTCAGGCTGGCCCTCCAGTCCTCACTATGGGGTAAACTGTGTCTGTGCTTCCCACCCTTCTGCGGAACCTTCGGGCCTGAGCTGCTGCTCCCGGCCCCTCCCCACAGGTGCCTGTGATCCGGAATGGTGGTTCCAACACCCTTAATTTCCAGTTTCATGACCCTGCGCCCAGGACCGTGTGCAATGGGCACGTCCCCCAGAGGAGAGATGTTTCCCGGCACCCAGGTGGGTCTGCTCAGAAATACCTGCTCCAGGAGCCTTGTGTCGGGGGTGGGGGATCAGAGGCTCCCGGGCCCTGCCCTCTGGCACTCCTCCTGTGGGGAGGAGCATGGAGGGCTCTCAAAGTCCTGGGCCTCTGAGCTCATCTGGCTGCCCTTCTCTGTGTGAGCACTGATGGCCCGTGAGTGTGAAATCCACTGAGGGAGAGAGCAGGCTGACGCATCCCTCCCTTCCCACCCCCACCGCACGCCCCTTAGTACCCCCACCCCAAACCCCCCACCCTGCCAGGGGAAGTAATTGTGCAGGGGACACAGCCTTGGGAGGCAGGGGACAGGGGGCCAAACCCCACAAGTGTGTACTCAGCAGCCAAGCAGAAGATGGGAGAGGCAGCTCTGGGAGCTCATCAGCCCCTGGGCTCCTACAAGTCATCCTGGCCTGAGCCATGGGGTCGAGAAGATCCCAGGACCTCCTGGGTGAAGGTCTACCCCCGTGGGCCCTTTTCCTGAGGAGGGAGAGATCCTTTATTAAGCTTCCCACTGAGGCAGGCACTGTGTCAAGTAATTTATTCATTTAACAAATAATTGTGGAATGCTTAGAACATGTGGGACACTGAAAAGACACACTAAGCCTTCTGTCATTTAATCCCTTGATGTCCTGGAAAGGTAAGATACCATTAGTAACCTCTTCCCAGTGAGGAACCTGAGTTTCAGAGATGCTCAGTCACAGAGTCTGAGCTGAGACTCAAACCCTGGTCCTTCCAGCCTTGATGCCCTTATGACTTGGGGGCTAAGGGTTCTGAGGAAGCTGAGGACTCAGTTGCCATGTCTGGTGAATGAGTGTCTGTCCAAGAGCTTTGTGACTATGTGTCAGGCACTGTGCTGGGCACGGTCACACACACTAGCTCTCTCTGGATGTTTGCCATGATTACCCTCATGTTACAGAAGTACAAACAGAGTCACCAAGTGGTTTCTTGCTTTGCCACAGGTCACAAAACCAGCCGGTGGCAGAGCTGGCATCTGAATTCTTTGTTCCCATTTCAAGCCCAGTGCCATTTCTGCCACACCCTGCTGCCTTCCCAGCCAGGATGGTCCCCAGCATTTTCTCTAAGTAAGGATTCCCAGCCCTCATTCCAAAGGCTTTAAGGACAGCCCTCCGAAAGGATAAGGCAGACACGGGCACAGATTTCTCAAGACAAAATCCATTTTCATTCACTTTAACTAAAAAATAACCAAAGGCCCGTGGTCCTGCAGGGGATGGAGAAGGCTGTAAAGTCTGTCTCAGCAAGTCAAACAAGGAGATGTTGAAACTTTTGAACCCACAGGATCAATGTTCTGAAGGGCTAAGAGACAAGCAAGTCCAGGTGGGGGCCCCTGCCTGGTGCTAATGCTCTGTTACTATTTCCCCCACAGATCCTGCTTGGTATCAGACCTGGCCCAGCCCTGGGAGCCGGCCCTCGGGGAGCCAGAAGACCCCTGCCTCCCAGCATCCCCAGAACTGGTCAGCCACGTGGACCAAGGACAGCAAGCGTCGGGACAAGCGCTGGGTCAAGTATGAGGGAATCGGGCCGGTGGACGAGAGCGGCATGCCTATCGCCCCCCGATCTGTGAGTCCTGAGCTGGGGGCTGCTGCTGAGGGGGCTCGGGGATCCATGCTGAGCTCCACTTCTGTGAATTAAAGTGGGAGCCACCAAGAGTGCACCAAACCATTTCGGAACCCCGTGGTTCCTCCACGAGAGGCTTGGGGGTGGTCATCAGCCACAAAAATACAGGTGCTCTTGTGGTCTGAGTTGCACAAGTGGTTTGTGGGGGGGGAGGGAAGATCTAGAATGCTCTGTGGGGCAAGGACCCCCTCTGTTCCTAGCCCCAGGACCTGGCACAGCCACTGAGTGAATGGCTGGGTGGAGAGAGCTGGCAGAGTCCTGAGTGAGTCGCCCTCACACTGTGGCCGGCATGGAAGGATCCAGGGCCCGGGCTCTGAGCACCCTGCCCTTCTTCCACTCCCTATCTCAAGCCAGCCACCTGCCTTCAGTTCATGCATCTGAAACTGAAGTTGGCTGTTTCGGTCTCAGTGGGGCAGGAGCTGTGAAATGCCATTCTAACCCTATATTATCGCATTTATTTTTCATTACATAGAAATACATATTTGTGGGCACCTGGGTGGCTCAGTGGGTTGGGCTGCTGCCTTCAATTCAGGTCAGGATCCCAGAGTCCTGGAATCGAGTCTCGCGTCAGGATCCCAAGTCCATGGGGTGTCTGCTTCTCATGCTTTCTCATGCTCTCTCTCTCAAATAAATAAATAAAATCTTAAAAAAAAAAAAAGAAGAAGAAATACATGTTTGTTGTAGAAAGATCAGAGGTATAGGAAAGCAAAGAGAAAAAAAAAAAAAAAACGAGAAACCACCCCAAATCTCAGAGCCTCGGCATGGACCATCACTGGGGAGATCCTTCTCTACACCTTATTCATATGTAATGTGCTGTATAAAGTTCCTTTATTCGATTTTTCACGACAGCCTGCCCACTTCAAGGGTGGCCAGAGAAGGGACTCAGGAAGGAAAAACTTCTGTGGCTTCCTATTAAGAGGGTGGCCTGATTTTGTCTTTTCTGATCCCAGAGTGTTGATAGCCCCAGAGACTGGTACCGGAGAATGTTCCAGCAGATTCACCGGAAAATGCCAGGTGAGACATCCTTCTAGGGCCCTCTCTCTGCCGAGTGGGCTCCAGCGCCTGGGGCTGTGGGACGGACCGGCAGAAAAGGGAACTTCTGTGTACCCCAGGCTGTGTGGTGGGTCGTGCCTCATACAGGCCGAAGAGGAGGAGCCTCCAAACTCCTTTCTGTCCTTGGGAGGACAATGACCACACACTGTCCCTGGTCTCCTCTGAGAGTCCTGGGAAGTCATGCAGTCCCTCATTTGTTCAATCAGCCCCTGACCAGACGTCTACGGAGCACTTCCTGTGTGCCGAGCACTATTCTAGGTGCTGAAAATGAAAGAGGGAATAAAAAAGAATGTCCCTGCCCCAGTGAAGCTTAAGACAGAGGGAGAATAAGCAGATATGTAATTAATATGGCAGCTGGTGGTAAGGGTAAGTGAGAAAAAGAAAAAGTCAGTGCCCAGTGCAGTGAGGGAAGGCCCTGGTAGGCGGCATTTCAGCCGAGAGCGAGAGCGAGAGCGGAGCCCAGGGAGGGAAGGAGCCAAGAGAGGAGCCTGGCCGCAGGGGGAGCAGCAGACACCCAGAGGCCGAAGCAGACCTGGCTGGTCCTGGAGCAGCAAGGAGAGGCTGGACTGGAGTGAAGGGGGCACTGATGGGAGATGGAGTCACAGTGATGAGATCTGGTCATAGAGGGCCTCTGGGGCCCTGATCAAAGCTTTGGCTTTTACTCTGCAAGAGCTGAGGAGTCAAGGGACAGTTGTGAATAGAGGAGTGTCATGCTCTGATGGCTCACTCTGGCTGCCAGCTCGGGGGGGACAAGGCAGTGAAGAACAGAGCGGACCACGTAGGGGGCCCGGCTTTCATCCAGGCTAGAGGCCAGCAGTGTCTCAGACCAGGGCAGCAGCAGCAGGCCTGGTGGGGTTCTAGAGACCGTCATGAGGTTTTGCTGGTAGATTGAACGTGGCGAGAGTAAAAGACGTCAAGGACGACTTAGAAGGAGCCAGTCGACAGATGTTGCTTCCAAACTCAGAGAAGATGGAGGTTTTTGATGAGATCCATCATCTAGTTGGTGATGTCAAGTAGGCAGTTAATATGCAAGTCTGTGGTTCAGGGCTGAGGCTTAAGCTGCAGGTGGAAATGGGGGGATTCACCCCAAAAGATTTTTTTTTAAAGATTTTATTTATTTATCAGAGAGAGAGAGGGGAGAGAGCGAGCACAGGCAGACAGAATGGCAGGCAGAGGCAGAGGGAGAAGCAGGCTCCCCGCCGAGCACGGAGCCTGATGTGGGACTTGATCCCAGGACGCTGGGATCATGACCTGAGCCGAAGGCAGCTGCTTAACCAACTGAGCCACCCAGGCGTCCCCACCCTAAAAGATTTTGATTGAAAGGTCCCCAACTAATTCTCATGCAAATTCTGCCATAGATGGGTTTTTTGTTTTTTGTTTTTTGGTTTTTTTTTAAGCCAGAAGACTAGATAAGATCACCTGGGGAGACAGACAGAGGCCCAAGCACTGAACCCTGAGGCCCTAGGGTGTGTAGAGGTTTGAGAGACGAGCGGGGTCAGCAAGCCGACTAAGTGGGTACAGCGGAGAGGAAAACCAGAGTTGTCTTCCTGAAGCCCAGTGAAAAAGGAATTTCAAGTGTCGTCCCTGTGACAGACATTGCTGATGGGTCAAGTATTTTGGTTTGGTAACATGGAGGTCACTGGGGTCTTTCTTGAGGGCAGTTGGGGCAATCCTGGTGGGGCTGGAAATCTGCTTAAAGAGAAGGGGAATCAGAGACAGCGAATTAGTTACGGCTGTTTGCGGCAAAGGAAGACAAAGCGGTCCAGGAGCTGGAGGTGTGGGATCTGGAGAGAGGCGTTCTGGTCTGCCTTTATGGCAAGTGCTCTTGTGGCACGTCTGCACGCCAAGGGGACCAAGTCGGCTGGCGGGTCAGTCGCTTTTCCTAGGAGGCCCCAGAAAGTCATGAGCGCCATGAGGAGTGGGTTTGGGCAAAGAGGGAGAAGAGGAAGTGGAATTTTCCCCAACCTGTCTTGGTGAGGGCAGGTTTACAAAGGTCAGGGAAAGGGTGTGTGTGGGAATGCGAGGAGGGAGGAGCCGGAGGGTTTGGGCAAGTCCACTGCCTGGGTTGGCTCATTCAGGCCCTGAGTCTGCCAGAGGCATTTCAAACCCTCCAGAGAACTGCCCTCCTAATTCCTTCCCTCCCTCGGGACATTCTTCAGGCCCTGACTCAGCCCCTTAGCCCCTGCCCTAGGCAGGAGGACTGCTGGGAGCAGCCGAGGCAGCTTCGCGGGGCTCGCCATCCTCGCTTGCTGCCCCACCCCTGATCTGGTCCTTTCTGCTCCCGCAGACCTGCAGCTGGACTGGACCTTTGAGGAATCACCCAAAGGTGAGAGGTGCCGGTGGCCTGCCCCAGCTCAGTGCCTGCGTTTCCCCGTCTTATAAACCATGCCTGGCTTTGAGGCTCCCCCGTTGGCTTAGTTCAACTTGAGAATTTCATGTAGCCCATTTCTGGGGAGCTCCCCATTTCCTGGCAGGTGGCAATGAAGAGCCTCAGCTTCACTGTCCAGTGAGTGTCTCCACCCTGGCTGTGATTTCTCTGGGCTTCTGTCTCTTCATCTGTAAAATGGGGACACTACTTGCCCCACAGTTGTGAAGATATGGTGAAGAGTGTAAGGCTGTTGGTGCAAGGCCCCCATATAGTGGTCCAGAGTACCCCCAACCCTGTTCCCACAAGACACCCACAAGCACGTGTGGGAGTGGGTGTCGGAATCTTCAGTGTTCACCCAGGTACCCCTAAACCCAACTCTCACCTCCTCTGGCCTGTCTTCTCCCACCTTCAGTGGCTTCCTCCTGTGCTGCCTCTACAGACTCAAGGCATCCAGGGCCCCAGCAAAGACCAGCTGCCAGGCCAGGCCAGGCCTCTTCTCTGAGTGGGTGAGCCATCCTGGGAAAAGGGTCCCAGGGCTGCAGAGGGGCACTGGCTTCCTGGCTGGGACTGCGCTCCCTGGTGGTCACAGCCGGTACAGCCTCTCCCCAACCCATCTCACCGCTCTCCTCCTTCTAAGGGTCCCTACTTTGGGGAACTTAACCAGTGCCAGCCATCTGCTGAGTGGGGACCACAAAGTGGTTGTGAGGGTTTAGGCACATAGCAAGTATTCACATGTGTTATTCTTTTTTAAAGATTTTATTTATTTAAAAGAGAGAGACACAGAGAACGTGAGAGCATGAGTGGCAAGAGAAGCAGAGGGAGAGGGAGTAGCAGACTCCCCATTGAGCAAGGAGCAACATGGGGCTTGATCCCAGGACTCCAGGGTCATGACATGAGCTGAAGGCCGACCCTTAACCCACTGAGCCACCCAGGTGCCCCTCCACAAATATTATTAATATACAGGCTCAGTTATGACTAGAGCCTCCCTAAATTACGAATGATGTATTCTACGGGCACCTGGGTGGCTCAGTGGGTTGAGCCTGTGCCTTCGGCTCGGGTCATGATCTCAGGGGCCTGCGATCAAGCCCTGAGTCTGGCTCTCTGCTCAGCGGGGAGCCTACTTCCCCCTCTGTCTCTGCCTGCCTCTCTGCCTACTTGTGATCTTTCTCTCTCTGTGTCCAATAAATAAAATCTTAAAAAAAAAAAAAAGGAATGATGTATTCTATTCTCATTATCAGTGGTATTACTAATATTATTATTCCTAAAATAAAGAATAGAGTCATCGTTACAACCAATAAATCCTGACTCTCCAGTCAGACATTCCATCCTTTGATAAGCTTGGTACAGTGGTGGAAACATTCAGACCCAAACATTGTCTGGAATACATAAGCCAGCCAAGAAAGGAGCCCTGGAGGGGGACGAAAGCAAATGTGACAGTGTGGAGCCTTAGTGGCTGGAGTGGTTTCACAGATGACATCACTGAATGCTGCACCCCCAGGGAGCAGAGGCGCAGGGAGCAGAAATAGCTTGCCCAGGGCCCGGGAGTCAGGGCTGCAGGCCCTCTGGCCTGCCCAGGGTTCTCCTGGGACTAGGCTGTAGTCCCACCCACACCCTTGGGCACGTGTACAAGCCCACGGGGCTGTGACAGCTAGGAAGAGCAGCTTCACAAGCTGCAGACACATACATAGCCACAGCCGTGGGGCCACACATAGATTATTTCACTAAGGTCGGCAGGAAGGGAATTCTGGCCACTCAGGGAGTGGATGAGTGTGTTAGGCCTTCTCCTGGGTGGCAGGCACATGTTTCCTCACAGCTTCACTACACCCTCACAGAGGTGGGATCCCTTCGTGACACACACATGCCAGTCTGAGGCTCTGAGAGCTCAGTAACTCGCCAAAAGGTCACAGCTAAGTGGCAGAGCTGGCATTTGACCTTTGAGCCCGTAACTTTCCAATGTGTAACACTGCTTTCACAGGCTGGAGCTGAGAGCAGGGGGCAGGGGGCTGTGGGAGCATGTGCAGGGCTGTCTTCTCACTTGTGCCTTAGTCTCCCTAAAAGGAAATTGAAGAGATGTCCTCCCCTTTCTTTAGAAGAAGCTGGGACCCCTCCGAAGAGTTTCCTAGAAGCACTTTCAACTCTAATCCTGGAGCAGCCTCCCTACACCAGACACCAAATCAGGTAGCCCACCCAGCATCCTCCCCTCACTGCCCCCGGCACTGTGCTCTTTGGCCAGGCCCCTCTGCTGAAGAGCACAGATACTGCCCGTTCAGTTTGGGGCCTGCTCTGGGCAGCCCCGAGAGCCCAAAATCCTTAGGAAGGCACTGGCAGGCAGAGGGGTGAGGCAGTGGCCTACAAGCCTTTTTTTGGGGGCCTGGACAGTGTCCCAGTACACCTCTGTTCAGACTGATGCCCACCTACTTCTGTGCAGGTGCTCAGATGCCAAGAAAGAGCAGACAATGTCTGGACGGAAGATTCTTGGAACCAGTTTCTGCAAGAACTAGAGACTGGACAGAAGGTGAGTGTCCTGCTGGCCCTCTGAGAATGGACATACTCCTTAGCTAGTGCATTTTGGAAAGTGAGTTCACCCCCGCTCTGATTCATCCTTCCCACCCTTAGCCCAAGAAACCGCTAGTGGATGACCCTGTTGAGAAGCCCCCCCAGCGCATTGAGGTGAGTGCTGCTGGATAGGTTGGAAGGGGAGGGAGACAGCTATGCTGGGGAACAAATGAGGGAGACTTCTGGGTGGTGTTGGCCCCAGTGACCATGGGCAAAGGCCAGAGACCCAAAGCTCTGACCCTGCCCAGTCCCATACAGTTTACCTCTGTATCCCCAGCACCTGGGACAGTGCCAGGCATAGAGTAGGCACTCAAATATGTGTTGAATACATGTCTGTTGACCAGAGCAGGAGCAGAGAAGGGAGTGGTCAGTGTGGATTTGTCAGAAAGTATTCTCGGAGATCGAGCTGAAGGGCCTGGCCAGGCAGAGAGCGGGGTCAGTGTAGGGGGAGTGCAGAGACAAAGGCTGGAGGGACAGTGGGAAGGAAAGCAAGTGGAGCTCAGGCTGTGGAAAGCCACAGAAGACTTGATGAGAGAGGAAATAAGGAGCTTTATAGGCTCTTGAACAGGGAAGTAACAGGACAAAAGGCACTATCAGACACAGAGACTGACACTATCGGACACCGAGACGGGAGAGACTGGTCCGATGAGAGGGACAGTGAGAAGCTGTGGAAGGGCCATCCTGACACCTTGAGACACAGCTCTGGGCAGGCCCACAGGCAGGGAGCCTGTCCTGGCCCTGTGCCCTGAACCTGCCCTTTACCCAAGCACAGTGTGCTTTGCTTTATCCTGCTGCCCACTAAGTTTCTCACATCTGACCTTCGGTCAGTGCTCCCCCACTGTGCCCTCCAGCTAGCCCCCTCCACCCCCACCGCCCTGACTGCCCAAGTCTCTGCGCATAATCCGCCCCCAGGTCTTGCTGGAGAGAGAACTGGCCAAGCTGAGCGCGGAGCTGGACAAGGACCTGCGGGCAATTGAGACCCGGCAACCGTCTCCCAAGGTACGGGCCTCCCAGTCCCCTCCTGGGTGACCCTGGGACCCGGAGACCCCGGTGCAGCGGGAGCGTGGGTGGGAGGGGCAGGCAGAGCCGAGGTATCGTTCCAGCCTCACTCGGCGCGATCTTGAACAGACTTCATCCCTGACTGCTGTCTCCTTTATAAAATGCAGGGCGTTGACTTTTCCAAGTGACCCCTAAGAACCCTTCCAGGCCCATTCCACGTCAGCCTGACGTCCGGGTGCCGGGGGCTCCCCGCCCCCGCCCCGCCCCTCCCCCCCATCCCGGACCTCAGTCCGCAGGGACCCCAACCCCTACCCGGCCCCGTTTCCTGGGCCGGCCTCCCCTCTTCCGCCACGCCACGATTCTTTCCCTACCCCCCCACCCCCGCAAGTTCCTCGGCTCCTCCCGGGTTCCCGGCCCGCCCGCCTGCGCGGACGACTCTAGGACCCCGCGTGCCTCCCGCCCCTCCCCACCCCTCCCGCCCTTCCGAGCCGCAAACTTTTCCGGAGGCGGCGGCCTCGGCTGCCGCGGGGACCCGGCGTCCCCGGCCCTGACCGCGCCCTGTCTCCCCGCACAGAGCTCCCAAGTGCCCCGACGGTCCCGGGAGCCGCGGCCCTCCGCGCGGTGAGTGCCCAGGCCGGCCGAGGGGGACGTGGCGCGGGGCGGCGGCGGCCGCGCGAGGAGGGGGCGAGCCCCGCGAAGGGCGCGGGAGGAGGGACCTGGAGGCCGGCGAGCGGCCGCGGAGGGAAACTGTCCCCGTCCGAGGACTAGGTGGCCGCGGCGGCCGGCGGAACAAGGCCGGGGGAGCCTCGCGCTTCCCACGCGCCCTCCCGCCGCGCGCAGCCCGGGGCCGCACCCTTTCCCGGCCGGGACTGCTGGGGCAGTAGGACATCCTGTTGAGAGCCCGGGACGCGGGAGACGCCTTGGGAGGAGGCGGCGGGACACAAGAGGAGATATTCGGGCTGCAGGGGTGAGTGGCGAAGGGTGTGAGGCCCCAGACAGGTGGCTCACGCACCGTGTCCCCGCGCAGCCCGGCCCCCGCCTGGAGCTCCAGTTCCCCGAATGCACTTTACCTGGGTTCCTCTCGGCCCCTGAGCCCCCACAGGATGGCGGATGGAGCAAGCCCCTTCCTAGGTCGTAGGGACTTTGTCTACCCTTCCTCCGCCCGAGGTAAGGACCAGAACCTGCTCTTTTTCTCATCCAGAGGCCCGCCACCCATCGTACAACATACGCTGGTGCCCCGTGGGGGTGGGGTGGGGGGAGGACAGTCCCAGAGCTCCCTACTAATACTGGCCCTGTCCTGGGGTAGAGGGAGCAGAACCCCATCCCAACACCACTCCCCCAGACATGGCCTTCCCAAGCTGAGGTAGTGCTTTTTCACAGACCCTAGTGCCTCTGAAAGAGGGGGCAGCCCAGCCAGGAAGGAAGAGAAGAAGGTAAGGAGGGGTGGGAGCACTAGGGTCAGGGTGCATGGTGGACCTGGGGTGGTTCTCGTGATGGCTGTTCTAGACCTGCCACCTCCTTGACTAAGGTGACTTCCCCTGTCCTCTCCCCCTGCCCAGAGGAAGGCTGCCAGACTCAAGTTTGACTTCCAGGCACAATCCCCTAAGTAAGTGCCCTTCTCTCCAACTCGCTCCCCCAAACCTCTGTGTACCCTATGGGAGGAGTGGGAGGACAGGGCTGTGGTGCACCCCCCCCCCCAGGGTGTGTGTATGTGAAGGAGACTCTGGGTGCACTAGATAGGGTCTGAAGGGGAGGAGGACTGGGAGGATCTCACCTTGTGGATGTCCTTGCTCTGGCCTGCAGGGAGCTGACCCTGAAGAAGGGTGATATTGTCTACATCCACAAGGAGGTGGACAAGAACTGGCTGGAGGGGGAGCACCATGGCCGGCTGGGCATCTTCCCTGCTAATTACGTGGAGGTAAGCAGAAGAACAAATGGGAGCCCAGCTGGGAGGGTGCGTGGGTTTGCAGAGACTTAGCATGCATATCCCTGCACAGCCCCTCTGTGGAGCTGATTGCTCCCCTACATCTTCCCGACTTCGTAATAGGTAAAACTGTGAACTCCAGGGGGCAGGTGCCAAGTCAGCCTCATTCATGCCCTTGGCCCTGGCACCGCTGGGGCCCAGTGCTTTGTCTGCCCTCAGGACATGTTTCTTAAATGAGCACCAAAGGTAGAGCCCAGCCCATGGAGAACCACATGAGTCTGCTCCTGCCCTAGCGGCCACCAGCCCAGACTTTCAACATCAGCATCCATCTCTCTCACGCTGTCTTTGGGAAGGATCCTGAGGGCAAGTGGCAAGAGCAGGAAGTGTGTGACAGCTTACCAATCCACGCAGACATTCATCATTCCTTCGTGTGCATTGCCTCCCTTGTTCCTAACCTGAGAAGTGATTGGTCATCCCCATGTTGCAGATGTGCTTGCTAGGTTCAGAGATAAGTGGTTAAGTACAAGATCCAGAAGTGTATGGCTGGCTCAGTCGGTAGAACATGCAACTCTTGATCTTGGGGTTGTGAGTTCGAGCCTTGCATTAGGGGTAGAGTTTACTTAAAAATATATCAGCATTTAATGATATAAATTTCCTTCTAAGCACTGCTTTACCTACACCCACAGATTTTGATACATATATTTTTTTCATTCCACCCAAACTCTTTTCTTATTTTCTTTGTGACTTCCTCTTTGACCCATGGATTGAGTTGTTGTTTAATTCAGGCTCTCTATTTGATAACCATCAGTAGGCCTCCGCTACCTTCAGAACAGTCTCTCTGATTCTGAAATTCCACAAAGTAGAGAACAGCATTCCATGGTATTAGTAATTTACATCTTAGTATGAAATAGTTTACTAGCTTCTTGATTTTTTTTATGAGTAGGGTGAAGCAAAGAGAACATGGGAATTCTGGGTACTGGGTGGGGTAGAATGGGGAGGGGAAGGAGGGACAGTTGGTTCTCAGCAGTGGTAAAATGTTAGATCCCTACTTTCAGATTAGGTTACCAGGCGTGCGCTGCTTTTTGGAACTCCTCATTTATTTCTGGGTTCCAGTTTAAGCTCTTAGCTTAAGTTTCCATCTTTGCTCTGACATGGCCTACTCCACACCTCTGGGGAAATTCCTCCTCCAGTAGCCTTCTGAGACTCACCACCCCTTGGCTGGTCTCACCCCAACCACCCTCAAACTTATGTCTGGTGTCCATGTCTTTGCTGGCCTTGGGGAGAGACAGATTGCGCCCATCCATCTTCTGTTTGTTATCTTACCCTCCCAGGAGCCCCAGGTCTGTGCCCGGTTGATACCCAGGCTGAGTCTTCCTCGTGACCTTTCTTTCTGTAGGTGCTACCTGCAGATGAGATCCCAAAGCCCATCAAGCCCCCAAGCTACCAGGTGCTGGAGTATGGAGAAGCTGTGGCCCAGTACAATTTCAAGGGGGATCTGGAGGTGGAGCTGTCCTTCCGCAAGGTGTGGCCCCGCAGGAAGTGGGGGTTGTGGGGGGCCGGTGAAGGCATAGGTAAATATGTGGAGAGTCAAGTGTACCCATCTTTGCCCAGTGTTTAAAATTTTTCCTCATCTCTTTGGGTAGGTTTTCCTTCCTTTAGCCCATTTTTAAAAAAAAAAAGTTGGAAACTTATAGAGTAGTTGTGTGTGTGTTTTTGTTTGTTTGTTTTCTTTGTTTTCTTGGTTGCAGGTTTATAGGCTGTGAGGATCACAGTCAGCATTTTTAGAAGAACAGAATGGAAATGTTAGAATGTCTTGTGTGTAAAAAGGGTAGTTGATCAAACTTTTAAGCAGTTATGTATATACCCTTGCACACGTGTGTGTCTGTATACGAAGTTGTTATTCGGACATATTTTTTACTATAGATTGTAGTCAAGGTAAATTTGAGACATGTTGTCCTAGAAAACAGGGTACTGGTCTCCCTTTGGTTGACTTTTGGGGCAGAGGCCATGCACGCCCCTTGTGAATGTCCTCCGGAAGAGCTGGCCCCACTGGGAGAGGGGGAAGGAGGTGGCTGGGTGGAGAGAGGTGGGAAGGCAGGAGAGGGCTGCCTCATCCTGTGTCAGTGAGCATGCGGGCTGGAGGGTGGCCAAGCCTCCCTCCAGGAGTTCGTGTTTTGATGCCCTGCGAGGAGGCAGGGACAGGACCCTGTCATGGCAGTGGTGGCTCACGCCTGTCCGGTGCTTTTATGAGTCTGCCACGGATCTCCTTTGCTCTTCACGGCAACAGATTGTTATCCCCACTAAACATGTGAGGAAACTAGGCTCAGAGAGGCAAAGTAACTGGTCCAAGGCTGCACAGCCTGGGACTGGCCAAGCCCGTTTTGTTAAATAGCCACCAGAACACTGGGGAGAGGATGCTGTGAAGTCCCAGGGGTAGGTGTCGGGCAGGCCCGATCTGCACCCAGTGCGGCATGTTGTGAGAAGAGCCCAGACCTCTGGGCTCGGGCGGACAGCCTGGGCTTGGCTCCTGACTCTACCCCTGCCTCAGTCCTGCTCACCTGCTCCGAGCAGGCTCACCCCATGCAAGGCGCTAGCTAGATCTACAGGAGACAAGCCGCGCCCCCTCCCCTGGGTTTCCTGGGGGACCTGGCCCCAGGAGGGCCGTGCAGATGCTCATGCCCTCCTACACCCCCAGGGGGAGCGCATCAGCCTGATCCGCAAGGTGAATGAGAACTGGTACGAGGGCCGCATCGCTGGCACTGGGCGCCAGGGCATCTTCCCCGCCAGCTACGTGCAGGTGCACCGCGAGCCCCGGCTCCGCATCTGTGACGACGGCCCCCAGCTCCCTGCCTCTCCCCGCCTGACGGCTGCTCGTCTGGCTCGTCACTCTGGCTCCCCCGTAACGCCGCACAACCCTGTGGATCCCACCGACTGGGGGAGCCGGACTTCCCCCCGCCGCACCGGCTTCTCCTTCCCCAGCCAGGAGCCCAGAGCCCAGAACCAGGTAGGGTGACCTGCCTCGTACAGGAGAGCTGACCCCCGCCACCCACGCTATATCCTCTTTTCCTTTGGTGGGTTTGTACTTTGGAATCCCTCCTGGTCTGCCCTGGGACAGAGCAGTGGGAGAGCTGGGCAGAGCTGGGACGTGGTCATGTGGGAGTCAGAAGTCTGCCATTCGCCTGCTGTGTGACCTTGGACACATGACTTACCCTCTCTGGATTGGGTTTTCTCAGCTGTGGAATGGGGTAGTAGTTCCTTCTGGAGAGGGTACTTGGGCAGGCTTAACCTAAAAGTTTGCAGTAGCCGAGGGGTGAAAGACTGCATTGGTGTCCACACTGAGGTAGCCCGTAAACACGTGCCTTTGCTCCTGCATCATCCGTCCATGCAGCAAACCGCTGTCAGTGGGCACAGCCAGTGCATGGACACCTCCCATCCCCTCCCTGTGTTGGCCTTTAGAATCAGCCCCCTACCCTCCCTGGGCCTCAGCTTCCAAGAGCCTGTGAGGTGAAATGATCGAACAGAGGCTCTGTGTCTTGGGGGTTGGGAGGATAAGATGGGGACAGGATGAGAAGTGCTGCCGCAGGGAAGGTGGGTGGGCCCGTGGCACTCTCCTCCCTCATGCTTTTATGTGCCTCCATTTTCTCCTGTGGACCCCCAGGGTCTCAGCACCCCCGGGTCAGCTCTGTCTCATCCTGGAGGCTCCAGCCATCCCCTGGACGTGGGGGGGATGCCCCCCAACAGCACTCAAATACACTGGACCCCGTGAGTACCATCTGGGGATGCTTGGTCAGGGGTGGAGTGTTGCTTGGCAGGCGGTACTGAGTGCAATGACCCTTCCTGCCCCTTCTCTACCCCCAAAGATGGAGTTGGTAAACTCTTCCCTCTGGTACTTATGGGTGATTTGCTGGGGGGGGCCCCTTGTCTGTGATGGTCCTGACCTGTCCCTGCCAGCCCTAGAGCTTAAAGCAGGCCTCCCCCTCTCTGCACCCAACCTCAGTCTCCTCACTGGGTTTCCAGCCCCAAGGTCAGCGCATTTATGTGTGAAGTGTGGAAACTAGTAGAACAGACCTGGCGGTTGGGGTGGGGAGCTCCAAGGAGGAGGGGTAGAGGTAGGTAGGGCTCGTAGGGCTCGGAGCACAGGGAGCGGGCCCAGAGAAGAAAGCACTGAAGCCAGACAGAGAGACCATTCTAGGAGCTGGGCCAGTGGCTGATGGGATGAATTGATGGGATGTAGCAAGACTTGGGTTAGACTCTCTGGACCTGTTCTGAGGAGGGGCCAGGCCCCCGTGGTTGCCATGATGCTGTCTCCCACAGGTACCGGGCGGTGTACCAGTACAGGCCCCAGAATGAGGACGAGCTGGAGCTGCGGGAGGGGGACCGGGTGGATGTCATGCAGCAGTGTGACGATGGCTGGTTTGTGGGTATGTGGGCCTGGTGGGTGGGCTGCGAGGCAGACTAGAAGGGGGTATGTGTGAGTCCCTGGGCAGAATAGCTGGGGACAGACCAGAGTGGGTAAGTGGGTTTCCCGGGCAGGATAGCTGGGGGCAGAGTGGAAGGGGGCATGTTTGAGTCCCTGGGTGGGATAGCTAGGGGACAGACCAGAGGGGGTATCTGGGGCGGATATCCTAGGGAAGATGACCTGGGGGACAAGTCAGAAGGGAGCATCTTGGGGGTTGCTGGGGAGATTTGGGTGGGCTGCTACTGCCTGCCAGTGCTGGTTCAGCAAAGATTTGTGGTCTGACAGATGAGGCCAAGGTACCTGAGGGAGTCATTGCAGACTCAGGGCAGCAAGGTTCTGACCCTCACACCCCTGCTCCTTCCCACCACACATCTGTCTTTGGAGCAGTTTGAGGAGGGGGCGCCTGTCTCCTGAGACACTGTGTTCCTGATGGAAAGGATCAAGTCTCACACCCATGTGTCACCCACCCCTGCTCTCACTTAGCAGCTGGCTCCCCAGTCCTCAGGGCAAAGGACTAAAGCAGGAAGCCTCAAATTGGCCTTGGCCTGGTTCAAGGTAACCAACCCAGCAGGCTTCACATGGCCTTTTTCCTCAGAGCTGACAGGGCAGTATAGGCCTTGGCTTCAGAGGAAGGGGCTTTCCTCAAAGAGTAGTGAGCAGCCAGAAGCCCCCCCTCCCACAGCAGAATGCAGAGCTTAAAAGGGTGGCAAGGCTGCTTGGGCAGAGGTGACCCCAACGGCCGTCTCTTGACCTAGCAACCCATCCTTTCTCATCTGAATCCTAACACCTCATTGCTGACCAAGTTTCAGACACAGTAGTGATTCTGGAGTACTAACTTGTTAATGGTTCTGGGAGGGGAGGCTGGGGAACACATTCTCGTTTTACTCTGTACACCTTTGCCTTTGACATTTTTTTTTTTTTTACCACTCATAAAGTTTTGCAAATATAGACAAGAAGTAAAAGCACTTGGGCCCCTGGGTGGCTCAGTCTTTAAGCCTCTGCCTTCGGCTCAGGTAATGATCCCAGGGTCCTAGGATCCAGCCCTGCACTGAGCTCCCTGCTCAGTGGGAAGCCTGCTTCTCCCTTTCCCACTCCCCCTGCTTGTGTTCCCTCTCTCACTGTCTCTTTCTCTCTATCAAATAAATAAATAAATAAATAAATCTTTAAAAAAGAAAGAAGAAAAAGCACCACTTTTGTGGTATTAAAGCCACAAGTGCTTCTAGAGGAAAGGCTTAGAAAGTTTAATGTCTTAGTCACACAAGTGCATTTCTTTCTTTCTTTCTTTTTTTTTTTTTTTTTTTAAGATTTTATCATTTGACAGCACAATCAAGGGGAGCGGCAGGCAGAGGGAGAAGGAGAAGCAGACTTTGCGAGGAGCAGGGAGCCTGAGGCAGATGCTTTAACCAGCAGAGCCACCCAGGCACTCCACACTAGCATATTTCAAGTGCTCAGTAGTTGCATGTGGCTAGTGGTTACCATTTCAGACAGTGTAGGTCAGGGAAGGCTTCCTGGAGGAAGTGGGGGAGCTAGGTCTTGAAGGACAGGTGAGGCATCCCAGGCAGTGGAACAGTATGAGAAGGCCTGGGGGCCAGGTGAGCATGGGCTGCTTATCAGGAAGTCAGGATGCCAGCCTCCCAGGAAGGAAAGGTTTAGGACTTTAATTTGATTTTACATTCCTCTATCTTCTAGCACTCTCCTTCTCCACCCCAGAACACGGGTTTCTTTGGGGTTGTAGCAGACCAGAGGCCTAGATTTTTTTTTTTTAAAGATTTTATTTATTTGACAGAGAGAGATCACAAGTAGAGAGAGAGAGGAAGGAGCAGCTCCCCGCCTAGCAGAGAGCCCAATGCAGGACTCGATCCCAGGACCCCGAAATCATGACCTGAGCTGAAGGCAGAGGCTTAACCCACTGAGCCACCCAGGCAGCCCCAGAGGCCTAGATTTTAATCCCACCTCTACCCCTAAGCAACAGAGTGCATTTGGGGATTTCATTTGGCTCTCTCTTTAGACCTTGCCTGCCTGTCCCATCTCTAAATTGAAGGTGAGATCAGTGAGTTTCCTCCACATTTAAGTTCTGGATTCAGCCTCCTGCTTCTTTGCTTTCCTGAGGAAGGTGGGATAATTCAGTGGTGTGTGCCCAGTTATAGAGGACTCAAATTCCTAGTCCTTCAATTTAGAAAGTGTAGCTTTGCCCGTCTTCCCACTAGGGGGCACAAATGAGTAAAACGAAGCCTCCCTCCCGGGCAGGGACTGCACCTGCAGTTCCGGGCACTGCCAGTAGGGTAAGGTCTCCACGCCCTCCCCACCCACAAACATTCTTACTAAAGAAGTCTGGGGAATGCATTTTACACCTTTTCTCTTTTTCTCTTTCAGGTGTCTCCCGACGGACCCAGAAATTTGGGACATTCCCAGGAAATTATGTAGCTCCAGTGTGAGTGGTTTCCGTGGCAACTCAGAGCTCAGCCAGAATGGGGTGGGGAACAGTAGCACTTATTGGAGGGAGAGAGGATCCCCCCTCCATCCTCCTTCCCCAAGACCTGAGCTGCTGGCATCTGCAGACAACCCCAGCAGCCATTCTTCAGAGCCCCCCTCAAAGCCCCCTGGACTGCATCCTACCCACAGCTCACAAACATTCCTCCAGCAGCCTTTTTATTTCCTCCCCTACCCCACTTCCCAAATATAGAGGTCTGCTTTGAAGTGGAGACTG
This sequence comes from Mustela nivalis, assembly GCF_964662115.1. NCBI lineage: Eukaryota > Metazoa > Chordata > Mammalia > Carnivora > Mustelidae > Mustela > Mustela nivalis. Next base: position 161,243,720 of record NC_139023.1, on the reverse strand, counting down.
TTTCCAGGCCTTATTGAGACCAGACCCTGGACCCCCTCCCCCTTCCCCGCCCCGCTATGGCGTTTCCTCTAACAGGGACTGGCTCCCAACTTCACCCCCATGGGGTTCCTCTACCAAGAACCAGCTTCCTAACCTAACAGAGACCAAAGGCCACCTCTGCCTGGAGGGGATTCGCCCCCTTACACTCCAGCTTTCCCGCTGCCCCCTTTGCCTTCCTGCTTCCAGCTGGGTTTGGGAGTGAGGTGGGAGAGGAACACAGCCCCTCCTCAGTGCCCGAAGCCTGGCAGGAGGTCTTGCTCAAAGGCCCCCTCTTCCCCAAGGCTTCCTGGGCTGTGTGTGTCATTGCGCTGCTGTAATACCCAGAAGGACTGGGCCTCCCAGGACTGGCCTCCTCCAGGTGTTCTCCCGGGAGACTGAGGCGCACTGCCCTCCTGCCTCCCCAGCTCCTCCAACCCCCATGTCCCCTCTGGAAGAGAATGTAAAATAAATCTGGATACCAGGGACCTTGCCCATCGGTTTCCTTCCGGCCAGGAGAAGGCTCCTCCTGCCTAGGACTGGGGAATTCTTTCTGCAGTTGGCTGTGCTGGGAACCAGGTGGGACGTGAGGCTGTGTGTGAAAGGGGAGGGTGGAAAAGCACCCTCATTGTCTGAAGATCACAGCCCTCAGGTCTCGGGCAGAATGGGGCAGCCTCCAGGATCAGGCAGCTGTCCGACAAGCAGCTCCAAGAAAGCCGACGTCACAGGGCCTGGGGCGAGCCCGACCGTGGGGAGAAACCAGAGATGGGAGCTGAATGCGGCCTTGTATACAGCCTGTTTTGATTCCGGAGCCGTCATGGGGTTGCTGGGCGAGATGACATTTCTAGCTGTTCTGCTCCTAATGTTTTCCTTCTGTGCGCTCCATTTCCACACCGAAGCTCTCATGTGTTTGTTTACTTTCTTCTTTGGGCTCGGGTTTTTGAGCCATCGATTGCGGGAAGCTGGGAGTGGTGGGGCACAGCTTAGCCAAAGCAACTCTTCTCGCCAGAGGTTTCTCAGTCCTGTGGCTTGGTGGTCCACGGCAGTGGTCCACGGCAGTGCCACAGCCTGGGCCTGGCTGCTCTGCCAAGAAAGAAAACTATTCCTTGGCAGCTGCTGGCAGTTGAACAGGGCAAAAGGTGCTGCACGTGTGCTGTCTGACAGAAGCTTTCCTATGATGGGTAGGATTCCATTTTTTTTTTTTTAATATTTTATTTATTGACAGAGAGAGAGAGATCACAAGTAGGCAGAGAGGCAAGCAGAGAGAGAGGAGGAAGCAGGCTCTCTGCTGAGAAGAGAGCCTGATGCGGGGCTTGATCCCAGGACCCTGAGATCATGACCTGAGCCGAAGGCAGAGGCTTAACCCACTGAGCCACCCAGGCGCCCCGGGTAGGATTCCATTTTACGTAACAAGAGACTGAAGCTGAGAAACTAAGTTGTCTGGGTTGCATCATTCTAAAATGTGAAGTCAGATCCAATGACTCTTGCCACCTCTCTGCACAAAGTGGACCAAGCACCCAGGCAGTCCTTGTCCTGGACAAGGAAGGTCATGCATGAAGCCAAGGACTGCTCTGGGTTCGGCTCCTTTTATGTTCTTCCTGGCAGTCCTGTCTGCTAGGCCTGTCACTTAAGGCACCCCCACCCCAGGTGGGTGGGAAGAGGTGATGATGCCTAGTTCTGCCTGTGAATGATAGGGCCACAGCCTGGCCCCGGCAATTTCCTTGAGCCTGGGTGTGGCCTGGGCCCCAGTGGGGGTTAAACAGCGGCTGGAAGAACAGGACTTATGTACGTTCCGTCTGCTCCGTCCACCCCAGGCCTCACCACTGTCTGCTTCTAAGTTGTCTGGTCTGGCCCATCATGTGGAGATGACCATTCTTCAGGAACCCACTAGCCTATTCAAGATCCCCTGTCCCAGCTTCTTTGCATTCCCCAATGCCCTTAGAAAAGATACCAGGGTTGATTGAGACTTCATTTCCCTGGGACAGAAACTGAATCCACACCCTCTTTGATGGGGCACTGAAACCTCTGCAGCAAACCAACCCAACGCCCTTGGGCTGCTGCCCTGCCAGCCCCGCCTGCAGTGTGACCTGGACCACTTCTGTGCCTTGACCTGGCCAGGAGGGAGGAGGGGAGGGGAGGGTCACAGGCCTGAGGGGCAAGGGGGACCTGCAGGGTCAGGGTCAGAAAGTGCGGTAGGCCACTGGGGATGCTGCTCCCGCTAGAGAGGGGAGCTGAGGGACTTGCCCAGGGCTGCAGAGTTGCTTAGAGCAAGACAGTCCTCCCTTCTGGTCCACAGGGTCTTGCCCTTGGATGAGTCAATTTTGTCTTGATCATGAGTTTTGTGAATGCACAACCCATGGAATATAAATCCTGCAGGTTAACCCGTACATACTAAGGACTAGGGAAGAGTCAGGACACAGAGATGTAAACCAGAAGCCCTGCCTCAAATCAGGGGTGAAGGAAGAGAAATTAATCCCTTCAATCATTCAAACAATATTCATTCGACATTTATTGAATGCCTACTGTGTGCCAGGCACTGTGCTAGGCTCTGGGAATGGAGCAGTGAACTGATCCCCCACGCACCTCCACCACCACCCTAACAGGAATCTGCGTTATCCAGGAGGACAGTTTTCACAAAGGAGGCTAAGGTAGGCACTATACTCATTTTACCCATGGGGAAAGTGAGGAAATGACCCAAGGTCACACGGTAAGAGGCAGATCTGGCATGTGAGGCTAGATCTGTGGGACTCCAGGGCTGTGCTTGCTGGTCCCGCAGTTTCCTCCTCCCTCAAGGGCTTCTGGTCTAGTTAGGGGTCTAGTTGGGGCGGTAGAGCACTTGCGTCACACAAAGGGGCCACTCCAGGAGGCCCAGAGCTGGTTGGTGGAGAGTGGCTTACCTGCACTGAGGACAGAGGCCACAGGAAGGCTAGAACAGGGGAGGTCGGTGGCAGTCCACCCGTCAGTCCGTGTGGGGAGGATGAGACTCAGGACAGGTAGGCGGGAAGAGTGGCGAGGGCACTCCTTGCAGAGGGAACTTGGAATGACTCACACCTGAGGCAGGCAAGTTACAGCTGTGCCCACAGGTGTGCTTCCCTGAAAACACACCAGCCTGACAGAGAGAATGCAAAGTGGAGATCAATCGGAGATGCGGGAGCCGGCTCTTGGTGCGCCCTGAGGTCTCCAGGTTGAGGGTTGCCAGGTACGGTTCCGGGGAACCATTTGCCAGATGGTTCTGAGCTGATGCCTGGGGTCTTCCTCGGCTACTTGCTCCCTAACCCCAGAGCCTGGGTTTCAGGTGGTTGGCAGAAGGCTGGCCACATGGACAGCGAGGGCCCATGGTGATTGTTGGGACTGGCCCACCCCAGGCAGGGCATCAGAGAGGGTGAGGAGAGGGAAGCCAGGAATCAGCCAGGAACATCAGCCCAGGAGAGCGCCCGGTGACCGCCAGCCAGGATTCCCTCCAGCTCCTGGGCCTCGAAGGTCGCCCGGAGCCGAGCAGGCTTGTGGGGCATCTCCGTCCGGCAGGGCAGCCCTGAGCAGCCCTAGGAACCCAGCAGCCCTTAGCCACCGCCCGGGGAGCGCGCGCGCCGTTGGGGAACCAAGTTGAGGAGGGCGCGAGGGCAGCCCCGGCTTGGGATCTGTGGGTGTCGGGGCTCCATCCGCGCCAGCGTCGGAGTTCAAGCCGGGAGTGGGCGGAGGAGCCAGGCGGACCGCAGACAGACCCAGCCCGCCCACCCCCCGCCCCGGCCCCGGCTGTGGTGAAGGCGGCGTGGGGGGAGGTGCTCGAGGGCCCCTGCGAAGGCGGGTGGGCGCGGCCGGCCTGGGAGAACTTCAGGGGCGCAGCCTCTGCTGTCCGCGCAGTGGGGCTCGCGACCCGTCACCGGAACGCCTCCCCGCCCTCTCTGAGCATTCGGGAGAAGGGCACCTCGGGGAGGACGGCCGCAGCCTCTAAGGGGCCCTAAAGAGAGACCCCCCCCCCCCCCGCGCACCCCAGCAGGGCGCGGGCCAGGTGGCAGCTCTCGGGCTGGGCTGCGCGGAGGAGGCGGCCTCCCCGGCCAGGGGCGGCGGCAGGGGCGGCCCCGGGATCACATGGGCGGAGGCAGGTCTTGGAGCCCCGGGCGGGCTCTCCCCAGAGTCCGGCAGACAGCGGCGGTGGCGGCGGCGGCAGTGGCGGTGTCTCCTCACCCACCCTCCCTCCTTCCCTTCCCTCCCGGCTCTGGCCGTCCAGCCCGACGGGTGAGCGGGAGCCAGGTGAGCGGGAGCTAGGTGAGCGCGCCCACCTGCGCACCGTCAGCACAGCCGGCGACCTTCCGGGCTCCGGAGACCTTGCAGCTCTGCGAACCCGCGCCCTCTGCGCCGCTCTCCGAACCCCGGCCCTTTACTCCGCCCACGGCTCCTCTCCCTGTAGCTTCGCCTGGAGGCCGGTGCCCCCTGCGTGCTGGGCTTTCCCGATCCCGGGCGCTCCTCCTCCAGCACCGGGCCCGCGGGTACCTTGGCCTCGGAGTGCAGAAGGCGCCCGGACTGGGAGAGCTGGGCCAACGGGCTGGGCACATCCCCGCGGCCCGGGGCGCGGAGTTCATCAGCCGGCTCAAAGGTCTGAGAATCCAAAGCCTCTGTGAACCGCGAGCGTCGGCCTGGGGACCTGGAGACCTGGGGGCAGGGACAGGGGCTAGGCCTGGGCAAAAGGCGAAGCCAGGGACGGTAGAGGGGGCCGAGAGCCCTTCTTGCTTGCTTGGCTGCCGTCTTCCCAGGCTCTTAAACACGGGAAGTGGCCCTAGTGTCCTTGATGGATTCTGACAGCACTTGCAGCCTCTTGGCCTCCCCAGGGGCAGCCCCAGGGTGGGTGCTGGGCAGGGTGGTGGCCCAGGGCTGGCATTACAGCTTCCTGCCTGGGTTGGCTCCTGGCTCCATAACTAGAGGCTCAGGAAATCCTACCAGGGCTGGGTCTGTAAGGACACTCCCTTGCCCAGCGGAGGGGGCCGTGGATGGGACGCCTGTGGCCCCAGCTAGCAGGCAGCATCAGTCAGCTTGCCCTGCTACAGCCATTGCCAGGGGGTGGGTGTGCCCAGCTTGGCAGGTGAGCCCGTCCTTCTGGCTGGGGCTGTTCAGAAGGCAGCAGGCCCCTGGAGGAGGTGGGAAGCCTCGTCTTGCCTACCTGGACCACATTGCCAGGGGCCAGGCCGGCTGCCAGGAGGCCCCTCTGAAGACCCAGGGCCAGTCCCCACCCAGCCAACTACTTGAACAGTCTGTGGTGGCCTCACCCCCTTGTTTGCTGTCACTCCTGTTCCCAGAGTGCTGCCCTCCCCCAGAGTGGGGAGGAAGTACCTTGTGCAGTCAGTTTTGGGGACAGGAAGCAAGCACTGATGGGACTTAGCCTTGCTGGTGGAGGAGGGGGAGAGGCAGGAAACGGTGACATCGGTGACATCGCCTACCACCTGCCAGCCCCTGCCCGCCTGGTCTCCATCCAGCAAGGGCCTGTGAGGCACCCGAACGGCCTGCCTTCTGGGAGCTGCGCTGCTGAAGACTGTGGCGGTGAAGGGGGAACTCAGAGTCATGGCTTCCCAGGGTGGGGGGAAGTGAAACCAGGGGGTTGAAGGAGGGAGTTAGTCACTTCCTCTACACTCCCCCCGCACCCCTCCCCAGTCCCTAACTGGCTTCTCTCTGGACCTGTCATCCCCTCTCTTTTGCTTCTACAGGGTCTCCAACCCTCCTTCCTGTGATATGGCCCTGACTGTGGATGTGGCAGGGCCCGGGCCCTGGGGCTTCCGGATCACTGGGGGCAGGGATTTCCACACACCCATCATGGTGACCAAGGTAAGGGCTAGTTCCAGGAGCTAGGATCTACCCTGTCTACCGGCTCTCCACAGCCACTTTTTTTTTTTTTTTTTTTCATTCTGGAGTCAGAAGGCCTGCTTCTGAGAGTGTCAGCCTGGGGAAGACTGGGGCCCCATTGCCGTGGGGCTGTGGTGACCACTTCGGGAACAGACTTCTGGGGATTGACAGGGAGCTGGGCGAAGTAGAGGTCTGCTCTTTTCTCCTTGGTCACCCACCCTGCACCTGCTGGCAGCCACCTGGGGAAGTTACTAGAACAGGAGCCCCAAGTCCTTGGTAGTGTCCTGACCCAGGCCCAGGCCAGGGAGCATTCACGGGGTAACTACCTATGTGGTGTGTTTGCATGGGCAGGGCTCTCTATCGAGAAGTATTTCCAAGCACAGCCCCTCAAATTCTGTCATTTCTTTGGGAGGCTCTGTGAGAATGCCAGGGATGGGGTGAGGGGGTGGTTCCCCTCCAGCTTTGGGAGGGGATTAGCTGAATAACTGCGCAGACACTGCAGGGCAGGGAGAAAAAGGGGGACACCGGCCAGCCTGGTTCAAACCTGCTTCTGTATTTCTTGGGCAGGACAGAGACACATCCCCTCTCCTCCATCCCTGCGGGAATGTCCTCACTGTCTGAGCAGGGGTATCTCAGACCACTTGTCCCTCATCCCCTACAGGTAACTGAGAGGGGCAAGGCTGAGGCTGCTGACCTCCGGCCCGGTGACATTATCCTGGCCATCAACGGGGAGAGTGCTGAGGGTATGCTTCACGCGGAGGCGCAAAGCAAGATCCGCCAGAGCCCCTCACCCCTGCGGCTGCGGCTAGACCGGTAGGCCCTCCCCTCTGCTAGGCTGGCCGGCATATCTTCACCCCTCTGTTGGCCTGCTGCATGGTGGCTGCCCTCTCAGCCCCAGCCTGGTCTTCCTGGGATCTTTTGGCTCATCTTTGAGAAGGTCCAGGCTCTGGAGCTGCCTCAGGGTGGGCTGAGGGGTGTCCCCGAGCCCAGCTGGGCACGCAGCCATGGGCAGGGCCGGCTGGCATCAAGTACCTGGATGCCCGGGTTTGACTGGTTCCCAAGTGTGCAGGGTAGAGGGTGTGGGCATGAAGTGGGTTGAAGAGGGGAAACAGGAGCCTTAGGCTGGGTCTCCCAGGCCCCTGCCTCCAAGAGGGGGTGGCCTTTGTTCAGATCCTGGGCGGGGTGGTTTGAGGAGTTTGGGGCTCACTCCCCAAAGAACCCCCTCTGTCAGTCCCCATGGCTTCTCTGGGCAGTGCAGATGAAGGCAGATTTCCAGGCTTGGGTTTTCAGCCACGAGGCCTGGGTTGGCGGGGTGGGGTGGGGTGGGGGAACGGGTGGCTCCCTGAGGTGGGGCATCAGAGTGAGTCATGGGACAGGAATGCTGGGAGATCCCCAGTCAAGAGAACCCTCTGGGCGGGCCTTTAACTTGAGTCAGTCACCCCCTGCTTCTCTGCCTTCCCCTCCCCTCCCAGGCTCTCTCTGGGCCCTGAGTCCACGCCCTGTCCCCACCCCCACTGTCCCACAGTGTCATAGATGCTGGCTCCCACGACGCTCTCATGACCCCGGCCCCTTCAGTGACTCCCTCATACCACTCAGGCTCGTGAGTGTTTGTAGGACTGCGGCCCAAGGAGGGGGGTGGAGAGTACCTCATGGCATCTGGGAAGGGAACCAAAGTCTACAAGGGACTGCAGAGTGGGGTGGCAGAGGGGCAGGGAGCTGCTGACACCATCACTTCCCATAGGTTCCTCTTGTACACAGTGCCATCAGCGAGGGGGGCCTGACCAAGTCCCTCCAGGCCTTCACCTCCATGATGGGCAGGTCAAGACTCCCAGCATCTTCTTTCTTTTGTCTGGTCCACTCCTAAACCCTCCCAGTCTCCTCCACAGGAGCACCCAGAAGCTCTGTGGCAGGAAGCAGTGCTCTGGACTGGAGCCAAAGCCCCAGCTCCCTTCACTCTGGCCCCACGCCCCTGCCTGGGAAGGTCTAGGCTGGTGTGGTGTGTGGTGACTGCAGTTCTTGCAGACCTCTCTAGAAGTGGCCAGACATCCAGGAATGGTGTGGTGGGGTTGGGACATGGCAGGCTCTTTCTTCACCCTAGGCCAGTCCCAGCCCTCCAATGGCCTCCTGTTCAAGACTCCAGCGGGAAGGGCCTTGGAGGGGGGTTCCCAGGGAGCTGAGGTGGGGCACCTCTTTTTGCTGGCTGCCTTGGTGATTGGTAGGGAGCTGGGCCTGCTTGTTACCCTGGCTGTCTAGGCCCTGCAAGATGGCGGGGTCTGGGAGTTGGGGGGTTTGTGGGAGAGATAGACTCCACACTTTGTTTTATGGAGGAGAAGCCTTCAGAAGGGGCTAGGAATGACCCTCTCAAAGGTGTTCCAGCCTTTAGCAGCAAAGCTGGTGGGAGACAGGGAGACGGCCTCTGGCTGGCAGGGGAGAGTGGGCAGCTAGCCTGGCCATTGCTGGGTTTTAAGGAACTCACTTTCTCTCTCTGGGCTTCTGTGTCTCCATGCGTGAAAGATAAAGGATTATTTATATGAAATCAGCAATCTACCCCAGAATCCATCTACACACTGATGCTGACCAATGACAAAGTCTAGACGAAATGCTAAAAAAAGAAAAGAAAAAGAAAAAGGGGGGTGCCTGGCTGGCTCTGTTGGTGGGGCATAGAACTCTTCCTCTCTGGGTCTTGAGTTTGAGCCTGGTGTTAAGTGTAAAGACTACTTAAAAAAAAGAGAGAGAGAGAGAGAGATGCCTGGGTGGCTCAGTCAGTTAAGTGTCTGGCTTTGGCTCAGGTCATGATCTGGGGGTCCTGGGATTGAGCCCCGCGTGGAGTCCTGTGTTTGGGCTCCATGGTCATCAAGGAGTCTGCTTCTTCCTTTCCCTCTGTCCTTCTCCCTGCTCATGCTCTCTTTCCTTCTCTCAAGTAAATAAATGAAAAATCGTAAAAGAGAGAGACAGAAAGAGAAAGACAGGGAGTACTGTGAGGTTTTATTAAAACTGAATTGATGAAATTATGTCTATTTTTCATATTGATGCTAAACTGTCCATTCCTTTGAGACATGACAGTGGTTGTTAATAAGAGTCGTTTTGAACTTGGCAAAGTTGAAATTTGACAACCTGATGTCCACATGTTTTGAACATTTAGGAGTCTTGAGAATCTGTTGGGGGAACAGCTGCCATCTGCAGCCCAGTTAGGTGAGCGGGGCTCCTGGACTCCTGTGACCGGCTTCCCTCTGGCCTCTCCTCAGGTCGCGGGCTGCTTCCCCTGGGCAGACCAATGGGGATGGCTCTGTGGAAGTGCTGGCGACTCGCTTCCAGGTAGGAAGGTGCCTTCTGCTGGGAACTCCAGCACCCTGAGGTGAGGGGAACCCTGAGGGGCAGGGCCGGTTAGGGGATGGGTGCCTCCCTTCGCGGCCCTTCTCTCCACAGGGCTCCATGAGGACGCACACAGACAGCCAGTCCTCCCTGAGGTCTTCCTGCTCCAGCCCTGTGTCCTCCAGCCCCCAGCCAGGCAGCCCCTTCTCTACCCTGCCCCTCAGCAGCCCGCAAGCCCTCCCTGGAGAGGTTATGGTCAGCCGCAGGTGAGCGCAGGGGTGGGCACGAAGGCCACGGGGTCGTGAACAGGCCTGTCAGTCTCAGCAGCTGGGTTTACAGGAGCCTGAGGGCACGCTCTGTATCCCTGAGGCAGATTGGGTGGGACGGGGGGCACACACACCATCCATTTCCCGCATTTCAGTTTCCAGAGCCTGGCACACTCCCCGGGACCCACCGCTGCTGACCGCTTCTCCTACGGAGGCCGCCCCGGAAACCGCCAGGTGAGGATGCCTGGGGGGTGGGGAGGAGAGAGCATCTCATCCCAGCTGAGTGCCAATGGCACCCTTGGGGCTGCAGATGGCGGGTCCCCCTTGGGCAGCCAGCGCCTCCATCGCCCAGCAACAAGCATGCCCCTCTCCTGAGCCGGGAGGAAACTGTGTCTGCTGGTGGGCTGCACTTGCTGGTTCCCAGCCCTGCCTGGCCGGTCCCAGGTGGCCTTCTACCTCCTGTCCTCCCACTCGCGGCCAACCCCCTCCTGCTAGCGTCCTCCCTTCCTGAGTGTTTCTCTTGGGCCAGGGCTGAAATAGTTTTGCTGCTGTTGTTGGGATGGTTCCCTTTGGCTCTGGCTGCATCTCTTGAACACATTCCTCCCCATTCCAAGCCCCATGCCCGCCCCCAACTCCCATCACCCCATCCCCCTTCCTCCTCCTCTGACTCAGCCCAGAGAACCACCAGTGGGACTGTGGTTCTGCCTCAAGTTGCACTTGGCTTACTTTCTGTCTGCCCTCCTCCCTGCCCTTCTACTCTGGACACCCCCCACCCCCCAACCCACTGCCGGGTCCTAACTGCGAACTAGTGACAGCCCCCCCAAACCCTGTCTTGGTGGTATTTCTCCTTTCTAAGGGCAAGGGTGAGGAAGTGAGGGAGCAAGGACGCCAACAGTCCTGGGCCACAGCTGTTGGGGGCAGAATTGGGTGGGGGGGCATATCTAGCCTTTGGGGTGAAGGGGATGAGACCCAGCTGCTGGAGTCCTCCCTCCCGGTGATTCCGCATTCCAGAAAGCAGAATCTTTGGAGATGGCCAGGGGAGGGCATTACAAACTGGGGGACTCTGGGGAAGGAAGGAGAGGGCTTCTGTGGGGGCTGCATGGGAGGGTCTCGCCAGTGACTCCTTGGGAGCCCACTCAGTGGACTGCCAGGCCAGGGGGGCACAGAGATGCCTTCGATAAGATTCCCGACTTTAAAGAATTTAAAGTGTAGTTGGGGAGATAAGACAAGCATGTAAAGCAGTTTGGGAACAATTAAGAACTAAACAGTGTGGTCTTAATTATAAAAGCGGGAGGCATTCTGGGAGGGAAGAGAGGAGTGTGGGCTGGGTGGCCTGAGAAGGCTTTGTCAGGAATTTTGCTGGACGTCAGAGGTAGGACTGGATAGGGTTTAGATTAGAGGATGATAAGCCGGGGGATGGCAAAGCAGTGTATAAGCAGGACCTGGCGTGTCTGGGCCTGGGTGGGAGTGGGGAGGGCCTTCTCTGGGAGATCTTGGGGCTGACACCAGCTGGGACTGCACTTGGCCCAGGGCATGGCTGGAAAGGGTCCATCCATCCTCGCCTTCTTCTTTGTGGTTCCCAAACTTGGGCAAAGGGGAGATGCTGGGCAGACGCTGGAGGTACAGGGAGTAGCTCCCAAGCCTGCAGCAGTGCCTTGGAACCTGTTAGAAATGCACATTCTCAGGTCCCAGCCTGGACCTGCTGGGTTAGATGCAGGGGTGAAGGGGTGGAGCAGGGCGCCAATCTGTGTTTTAAGGAGTCCTCAGGGTCCTGATGCGAAGATCTGAGGACCACCCATGTAGTGTAACCAGGAGCCCTGGGCTGGGGGGGCAGGGAGACCTGAGGTAGTCCCATCTCTAACATCTAACCTTGGATCAGCCCGTCTTTCTCTCTCTGGACCTGACATTCGGTTCCTGTGCTCTGAGTTCCCTCCTTTGGCCTGAGGACCATGGTCATTCCTTCAACAAACTTATTTGATTTTTGTTTTAAAGATTTTATTTATTTGTCAGAGAGAGAGAGAGAGGAGAGCCCAAGCAGGTAGAGCAGCAGGCAGAGGCAGAGGCAGAGGGAGAAGCAGGCTCCCCGCTGAGCAGGGAGCCTGATGTGGGACTTGATCCCAGAACCCTGGGATCACAACCTGAGCTGAAGGCAGATGCTTAACCGTCTGAGCCACCCAGGCGTCCCCCTTCAATAAGCTTTTGTTGAGCTGCTTTGTGTCAAGCGCCCTTCTAGGCTCTGGGGATGCCTTGGTGGACCAACAGAAATTCCTAACCCAATGAAGCTTGCATTCTGGTCTATAAATGAGGCTGTGATCAGATGGTGTGGGAATCACAGGGTCCCACACCTCCCTCTTGAGAGCCACTGTGTACTTTTAGCACCTTAAAGGCTCTGAGAAGTCCCATGAGAAATACATTTAATTTTAACAATTTCCTAAACTTAAATTTAACTACAGAATTTCTCTTGGCATCCCCTCTCCCCCCACATACCTGCCACTCACTTATTCACATCCCTGTGTTCACCAGAACACAGTTTGAGAGGTGCTGGCTACAGATGAGCTCTTGGGGGTGGGGAGGTGAGCAGCTTCTCTGGACTTGGGGATCCAAGCTTCCTTCTGGGAAGGCAGGTGTCCCTAGCTGACTAGGAGGGAGGGAGGAGAAAGGCAGAGCTGCTCCTAATCAGGGAGCTGGGCTCCTCTCCACCAGGGTGTCGTGGTCCGGCAGGAGGAAAGGGGTTAGAGGTGAGGTTCCCCCACCCCAGTCTGCTGTGGCCATGGCCTTGCTGCTGGTTCCTGAGCTGGCTGGCTGGGGCTGTACTGAGCCCCAGGCTCAGGACCCCACCAGCCTTTATGGGGTCCTTCTGAAAACTGGAAGTTGCCACATCTGGGTAGGCACATGCCTTGGTGGGCAGATGTTAAGTAAAGACAGCACCCCTCCCTCTGGCTGGCACTTGGACTTGGCTTGCAAAGAGAGCCTGGGTGGGTTTTGTCTCGCCCTCCCAACTAGCCGCTGCCCCCATGCCGGGCACAGGCTGGCCTCAGATGGCACAATGGGACGGTTCTTAAGGCGCTGGTGCTGAGGAAACCATCTTACCGCCTGTCAGTGGACCACAAGGCACCAAGAGCAAGAGGAATGTAGGCTGGCGGAAGCAGGTTGCAGGAGTGAGGGTCTAGGGCTGTCTTCTCAAAACCCTCAAGTTTCTGTTTTTAGCTGAAAAATTCATGCCATTTTATCATTGGACCCTGTACTTTGTCCCTGACTTTGAATCTTAAGACCAAGGGAATTTGGCCTTCCAGGGAACTGTGCCCTCAGCCCGGTGCACTGTGGCCTGTCTGGTGGTCTCTGAGGGGTCCCTTCTGTGGGGGACCCCTTCTGTGGGGGCTGGCAATGGAGATGAGGCTGGGTAGAGGGAGTGGGTGCAGAGGTGCAGGCCAGAAAGTGGAGCACCAGTGAGGTTAAAGGTGGGATTTCCACATGGACAGCAGGCGTAAAGAGCCCAAGGTGGACAGTGCACGCCTGGAGAGGGGTGCTGCTGCTGGGGTGTGGGTCCAGAATGGGCCTGGCCCCCGCAGACTTCCTGGGGCAGAACCAGACCTCCAGGACAGCCAGCAGACCTGGGCCCTCTCAGGAGAGGAAGCGTGTGCAGGAGAGGGGTCCCTCCTGCAACTCCAGCCCTGACTCTAAGAGGGGTCTTAGGCCCTTCGCTCCATCCCTGTGTTTCCTTCTCCTCACAGCAAAAGGATCTGCTTACTTCCTTTCTGCTGTTCTGCCCCGCGCCCAGTCTCCTTGCAGAAACATTTTACTTCCACAGTCAGGGGCTGACCACTCTCCCCTTCTGGGACTGAGCAGGAGGAGTCCCTAGTTCCCAGAGGGCAGGGTTGGGGCGATGGGCCCTTGTTGCCTTGTTGCCGGCCTGCTGGTCAGCGAGAGCTGGGAGCCCTCTGGTGTTGGGCCTGGGGAACAGCCAGGCTTGGCTTGGCGGCCCAGACGGCTGTGTTGGCCAAAGGCTCCAGCCGCTAACTCCTCCCCTGGTGCCTCTCTGTCCCACAGGCTAGCCTCACCCGAGCTGGCGACTCAGCTGTGCTGGTGCTGCCGCCTTCCCCCGGTCCCCGTTCCTCCAGCCCCAGGCTCAGGTAGCAGCGGGCCCTGGAGGGTGGGGTGGAATCCTGGAGGGCCTGGGAAGCCAGGAGACAGAGAGGAGGGATGGGGGTGGTGGTGGGGAGTGGTTGGGGGGGTCCTGATGGTTTTAAGCCCAGTTGGCTGTCCTCTGAATACCCACCCCCAGAATCCTTTGCCCTAGGGCGCTCTTTCCCTGCCCCCATGCTGGTCCTCATACCCAGGAAGGGACCCTCACTCCTGGCTACCTCCTGCCCCTGCAGTGTGGACTCAGAAGGGGGAAGCCGCCTTCTGGAAGAGGACTCAGAAGTCTATAAGATGCTACAGGAGAATCGTGAGGCGCGGCTTGCCCCCCGGCAGTCCAGCTCCTTTAGGCTCTTGCAGGAAGCCCTGGAGGCTGAGGAGAGAGGTGAGCCCCTGGGGGGGTTACATGTTGGAAGTAGGTTCTGACAGAATGTCCCCGGACCCTAATTGGGCATGATATTGAATAGGTATGTCTTAAGTACTCAGCACAGGAGTAGGTACCAAGGGCAAGTCCCTGCACTAAAGGGGCTTTCAATCAGATAGGAGTTGCAGGGGTGCAACTGTACTTTGTTGGCTGGCTGGGATCAGGAAAATGTCAAGGGAATGACAAAGGTGGAGAATAGGGCCCATGGGGACTGGGTCTTCAGGGAGGGCTTCATGGAAGAAAATAACGTTGACTTGACCCTTGAAGAAAGATTAAGACTTTAACAAAGGGCCTTAAGATGGCGGCAGGGAGTTTGAGCCTCCAGAGAGGGCATGGGGCGGCGGGAGGAGGAGGGGCTGGTTGGTAGTGGTGGTGGCGGTGAGCGCGAGGCCTGTGGTGGCTGGCAGCCGGAGGGCTTTGGTGTGGGAGCGAGAGAGTAGCAGGGGCCTGGTCTTAGAGGTTGAGTCCTGGCTGGGGGGTCTCATGTGCCAGGTGGAGGAGTGCCCTAACCCAGGAGGGCTCATTAAATAATGCCAGGCAGATGCTGGAGTGAGAAAGAAGAGAGATATGGGCTCTCGCCAGCCATTCTGTTGTTCCTTCCACAGACATTTACTGTGCCTCTCTGATGGGCCTGTGGGGTGCCAAGTGTGGTGGCCAAGAGTGGCCAGGCACCTGTCTGCCCTTGAAGAACGGTTTATAGGGGTGAGGTGGTGGTCGGGGTACAGTGGTACTGTGTGTGTATGTGTTGGGGGGCACTGCCTAGTGCAGGGGAGAGACGAGGGGGCCTGGCCTGGCAGAGGCTGCAGGGAGGCAGACGATGGAACAGTCCAGAGGTCCGGATCAACAGCCTCACTGGTACAATATCTGGTGCCCGGTTTCAGCTCAGACAGTTAGCTCCTGGGGTGCTCACTGGGGTCAGGGGGCAGCAAGCGAAGCTTGTCTATCAGGACCCTAAGGCCTTGGTGGGCCCGTGGGCAGGGCCCGGAGAGAGGTGGTTGGGGTGGGGGTGGAGCGCAGATGGTCACTGCTGGAACCTTGGAGTCCTTGGGCCAAAGGGGACCATACCCATCCCGAACCCCGGGTGCTTCACCTCAGTGTTGTTCCAAGGGTCACAGGCAGCCGGGCCCATAGAAGCCCTTTGAAAGCTGTATAAAGGTATTGTGGTGCTGCTATTATCTATCATTACCATCTTTTAATTAATAGCATCATGCCTGGATCACGCCTGCTTGGTGGGATGTGTAGACACAGCTCAGACATTCCTTGGGCTGCCTCAGCTTGGGCTAACTCCGCCCCAGCCAAGAAGCGGCCACCATCACTCCCTTCATCCATCACCTACCCGCCACACCCACGGTGTTCCCTTAGCCTAAGCGCACCTTTTAGGAGCCTCTTCGGAGCTGTGCTGGAGGAGCGTGCATGGGTAAATAGAGCCTGGCTGCCGCCACGGGGAAGAAGAGCTCTAATGTGTCTGTCTGCCCACCCCCAGGTGGCACACCTGCCTTCCTGCCCAGTCAGCTGAGCCCCCAGTCCTCCCTGCCCACCTCCAGGGCGCTGGCCACCCCACCCAAGCTCCACACGTGCGAGAAGTGCAGCACCAGCATCGTGTGAGTACTGGGGTGGGGGTGGGGGGCAGGCACTCCCTGGCTGGGCGGTAGGGGGCGGAGCAGGGCAGGAAACGCCCTCGGGAGGGCTCTGCAGAGAACAACCAATCGGGGCCCGGCGGGGCTTTCCACGGTGCATCTGTGCGAGGGGGTAATGAGGCTTGTTCTCAGGCTTCTTACAAAGCCTTGCTGCCTTCTTCCTGCTGCATCGCCTCCTTTCTGATTTCTTTCGCCCTCACCAGAGGAGGAGGAAATGTTATTGCTTCTGATTTCTCTCCAGTAATCTAAAAGCCTCTGGAGATCTACCTCCAGATGGGGTGCCTCCTCCTGGAAAATGTTGCTCTCCCCCCCCACCCCCCACCCCCACTTCCCCACCTACTTTGGAAAGGGATGGATTTTCCAAAGGCAGGTTTGTTTTTCTCAGTGGGTGGCATTGTAATGCAGCGGTGTTCTCTGGCAAATTGCTGAAACCCCACTCACCCTCCCCTCCGCCCCCGCCATAAATGTCTTGCACGCGGTGTTAACGGCCAGATGACTCAGTTTAGGCAAACCCCTTAGCCTCTGTGGGCTTCGCTGTTCCACCTGCGGAATGGGATATGTAGATGCAAGGAAAGGGATTGTCAGAGGGTTCCGCGCCCCAGAGCTTCCACTTTTCCAGCTTGTTCGCAGGGAGTGCGATGCTGTGGGTCCTCATTCCTGGGACCACATTTTGAGAACCACTGCTCCATTATCAACCCAGAAAATTCAGGATGCAATTTATCTGTGTTTGTTTAAAGGGGGAGCACCCCTCTTTTTTTTAACTAGAGGTCTTGAGGGTGGGGGGTTGTAGGGATATTGACTCGAGAGTCCTAAAGGAAGGCTCGGGGAGTCAGCGTCTGAAATTTGGGGATCTTCCCCGAGTCCTGTCTCGGAGCTAGGCTCCCTACGAATGAGAAGGGCAGCGGTCCTGCCTGGGGTCCCACCTCCACCGAAGTCCCCAGGCTAATGGCTCTGCCCTCTCCATCGCCCCCTGCAGGAACCACGCTGTCCGCATCCAGGAGGGGCGCTACCGCCACCCCAGCTGTTACACCTGCGCAGACTGCGGGCTGAACCTGAAGATGCGCGGGCACTTCTGGGTGGGGGACGAGCTGTACTGTGAGAAGCACGCCCGCCAGCGCTACTCCTCACCCCCCACCCTCAGTTCCTAGACCTGAGCGCCTGGCTGTGCTCTCAGGCCGCCCTCAACTTTGTGGGCACCTCTGTGCCTGGGCCATACCAACAGCAGGTTGGCATGGAAGGGCGGTTGGTGGGTGGTGGGCGGGCCCCTTCCTCCATGCTAGGTGCGGCTAGGTCCTGGGGCCTATCCTGGGCTGTGCATGACAGCCTCACTGTCCCAGGCCTGTGCTAGAAACTCTCACTTCCCCCTGCAGGACAGGCTGTGCACCAACCGCTGAGGTGGGCACCGCACTGGATATCCTTGTGCAACAGGGGTTAAGCAGGTTGGGACACAGAGAGAAGTACGTAGAAAGAGATGGGTGGTCAGAGGCGAAAGGTATTCATTCTGTAAAGTTCTCAACATATGAACTCTATAAATATATATACATGGACAAAACAAAGTAGATCTCCTCTCTCCTTCCCTGCCCAGCCCTTGGGGATGAGCTTCTCTTGACCACTGGGTCGAAAGTCTTTATTTACATAATTTTTTTCCACTTTATCTGCCCCCCCCAAACCTACCGAAGAAGCTTCTTTCTTCTTTCCTTCCTTCCTCCCTTTCTTTCTTTCAGATTTTATTTATTTATTTTAAAAGAGAGGGAAAGAACACAAGTCTGCAGAGTGGCAGGTAGATGAAGAGGGAGAATCAGGCTTCTAGCTGAGCCAGGAGCCTGATTTGGGGGGGTGGTGCTTGATCCCAGGACCCTGGAATCATGCCCTGAGCCAAAGACCCACACTTAACCAACTGAGCCACTCAGGCGCCCTGAGGCCTATTTCTTTTAGTGGAAGTTTGTGCTCTTTCTAGATACCCTCCTCTCTTTTTTTTTTTTTTTTTTTAAAGATTTTATTTATTTATTTGACAGAAATCACAAGTAGGCCGAGAGGCAGGCAGAGAGAGAAAGCGCAGGAAGCAGGCTCACTGCCAAGCAGAGAGCCCAATGTGGGGCTTAATCCCAGGACCTCGAGATCATGACCTGAGCCAAAGGCAGAGGCTTAACCCACTGAGCCACCCACGTGCCCCCCTTTTTATTTTTAATCTCTCCATTTGATGTGGGGCTTGAACTTACAACCTCGAGATTAAGTGTTGCATACTCCATTTACTGAGGCAACCAGGCACCTCTCCTGGACCCTTTTATTTATTTATTTTAAATATTGTATTTATTTGAGAGAGGTAAAGCATAAGCACAGGGGGATGTAGATGGGGTATGGGCAGAAGCAGAGAGAGAAGCAAGCTCCCCACTGAGCAGGGAGCCAGATGTGAGACTCAATGTGGGGTTCCATGCGGGGCTCCATCCCAGGACCCCGGGATCATGACCTGAGCCAAAGGCAGGCACTTAAGCGACTGAGCCCCCCAGGCGCCCAACCTCCCGGACACTTTTATAAAGATGGCAGTTTTACTGGGATAACCCCTGGTACTTTAGAGGCTGGAGCTTCTCACTGGGAGCCTGGAGAGGAGCAGGGATGTAGGAGGCAGGCTCCGACGTCTATTCTGTCCAGGCCTCGGCTCAGGGACACAGTCTCATGTTCCTTGGCCCTGGCTGGCCTGCCACTCTGTGCTCCTTGCTCTACTTGGGACCAGTGCTGCCAGCTCAGCTGACTTACCTGGATGAGCTGGAGAGGGGGCAATATCTCAAGTACGTCCTGCACTTGACCAAGACTGTCTGCACCCATCTGAGAAAGAGATTCACCAGAAAGAACCCTGGACAGGCTGCAGGTTAGCCTTGCCTGGGAGGGACACGCCAGTGGAGCCCCCACCCTGAGGGACCTCCACCCACCAAGGACCTCACCTCCAAGTCAGGGTTTTCTGTGTGTCCCTTCCACGGGAGACCCTGCTGCCTTCACTTCTAGTTGATTTGAAAACCCCAACCGAAACCAAAAAAGGATGGGTAACCAGTGCGAGGCATGTCTGCCCTCAGGTATGTTTGACTTGAGGCCAGGACAGAGGTTCCCTACCAGATTTAGGGCTGGATTCACCCACTGACCCCCAGCCCTCATCCTGGAGGACATTTCAGAAAGGTGCATGGGTGCTGCGGGTGCTCCAGACCCACCCTGTCCCCCAGTTAGCCTGAGGAATGGGCCACAGTCTCAACTTTATTTTCACAGAAAAGATCAAAGCTGGGCTTCAGAGACGGTGCTATCTGGCTCTTTTTGGAGCGAATCTTGGTGGAGAATGTTTGTGTGGGCTCCTCGGGCATCTGTTGATACAATTTACCCCTTGAAATAATCGTCTCATCTTTTGCCTGGATGGCTGCCTTTATTTTCATAGAAAAGATCAAGGCTTTCTGTGGCTCAGGAGGAGGACCCCAGGCCAGAACACCTGGTCGGCAATGGGATGGCCTCCTTGGCGCCACCTGCTGTCAGGTGTAGCCCACGACAGGGGAGAATGCCGGCAAAAGGGGCATCCAGAAAAAGGTAGCACTTTTTCATGCTCTCCTGAAGGTGGTAGTCAAGTGGCAGCCGCTGAGCTGGCACGAATGAAATCATAGTGCATGGCAATGAGTGCTAAGAGCTAATGTGGGACACACAGGCGTGGCCTGTGAGCACGGAGCAGAGGGCATCTGTGTGTAAGGATGAACAGAACCTGAACAGGTGCAGTGGACAAATGCTGAAGGATGGGGGTGAGTGCAGGTGGATGCTCGGTTTAGGGCAGTGGCCGAAGGAGGTACCAAGAGAAGACTGGAAGGGGAGATGGGACCCTTGAATGCCAGAAGAAATGGTTTGGACTTCATCTTGAGACTCTGGGATCATTTTGAAAATTTTAAGCAGGGAAGTGGTGGATTGGAAAAAGTGGGTGGGAATATTAACATGGTCAGATCCCCTCCTGTAACAAAGTGTCGTGGGCCAGCAGTGTTCCAAGGAGTAGAGGAAAACAGATGGGGAGTGGAGACCCTTGTGAAAGGGGTATGTTGGTGAGTTGTTGAATGCCTCCAAAGGCTGGATGGGTCCACGCTGACACCCACCTGTTTAACTGGGGCAAGCAGCTCTCCTTCTGGTGGCCCAGGGCGGGGGCCGGGGGTAGCTTCAGAGTGCTCAGCAGCTACACAGCCAGCCTCCGCTTAGGAGCACACTTCTTCTTTGGTCAGAGGAGAGGGTTGGGGGCAGTCTTTGATCTTTTTCCTCCCTGCCCTCAAACCCACCCCAAGCCAGCTGTGAGTGCCCACCCCCTGCCTGCAACCCAGACACATTTGGGAGGGGACACTACCTAATTATAAGACCTCAGTTTGTCCAGTGCTATGCCCTTTTTACTTTTTTCTGCATTTGGGGGAATAACTTCAGAAATGAGAGATTCGAGTTAGACGTACCCCAAGAGAGCATCTAATATAGTCCCCTTCAGTTAGAAATGGGAAGGGGACATTCCCAAAGTTTCACTAGGGAATTCTTTTTTTTTTCTTTCTTTCTTTTTAAATTTTCTTTCTTTCTTTTTTTTTTTTTTTAGATTTTATTTATTTATTTATTTATTTGAGAGACAGAGATCACAAGTAGGCAGAGAGAGAGGAGGAAGCAGGCTCCCTGCAAAGCAGAGAGCCTGAAGTGGGGCTCCATCCCAGGACCCTGGGATCATGACCCGAGCTGAAGGCAGAGGCTTTAACCCACTGAGCCACCCAGGTGCCTCACTAGGGAATTCTAACACACAAACGTGTTCAGTGCTTTACTCCTCACAATTCCGAGGTGGGTATTGTTGTCCTCCTTATTCTATAAATGAAGAACCCCTGGACAGTGGACAGGGAGGATGAGTAGCGGGTCCAAGGACTCTGAGCTGGTAAGGGGAGGGGATTGGGATTGGATCCTGGAGTCTGAATCCCACATTTCTGGTTTGGGGTGGGGAGCTTTTGCCCCTCCATCACCAGAGGTTGCTTTCCAGGGCACAAGGGAGGTCACCATGGCTCCCAGCCATCTCTACTCTGGCCAGAGATGCCCGCAGTCTCTTGGCTTGGCCCTTCCTCCCATGGGGCCTAGCTCAGTGCTGAGCTGGCAGGAAATGTGCTTCCTGAAACTGGGACTTCCCCATGGAGGATGAGGGGCCACTGGGCATCCCTGGCCTCAGCTCGAAGAAGGATGCTGCTCAGCCACCGTGTGTCTCAGGAACTCAGGGAAGCTGCTCACCTGTCAGGCGGTCAGGAAAGGGGTGGCAGCGCTGCCCTGCTATTCCTTCAAGCATCAAAGGGAAAGGGGTTTCCTCTGATAGGAAGCAGGGTGGGAGGTGGTCATGCAGGGGGTCCAGAGCCCTTGGGGTGGAGAAAGGCCTGACCTAGTTCTGGTCACAGGGCTACTCCAGTCAGGGCTTCAGAAGGCAGAGGGGTGGTAAGTGTGTGGCCCCCTATGACGGATCCCCATCACCACGAGGGCTCAGGTGTATTTGCATGGTGGGGTGGGGGAGACATAGGTGCGTGGCCTGAAAGGGCGTGTGCTTGCATGTGTGTTGGTGGGGGTGTGGGTTCTTTTGAGCCCACACAAAGCCTTGTGCTGAGACACTGCATTCCTGCTGGCTGGGCTTCCTGTTTCAGAAGCATTCTTGCCCCAGAGTCGCCAGGGAGACTGCTTGGAATCTGGCCCCACATTCTCCAGATTCAGGGCAAGATCTGGCAGAGGTTCCCTCCCTTTACCTCCCTAGCCTCTCACTACAGAGGAAGGAAGCCACCTGATAGGCCAGCCCTCCAACCCTCCTACCTAGGGAGCCTTGGGGTTTGGTGCCACACATCCTGTTGGGCGAGCATAAAGCAGTTCCTGCCAGGCCCTGCATTCTGTTTCCCTGTCTGTATCTGGGGAAGAGGAATGGAGTGGGGTTACTGTCTAGGGAATAGGGTTAGGTGGGGAAAATGCAGAGGACTTGTGCCTAGCAGGGAAGGGCTTGGCCTGAAAATCAAGGTGTTACGAGATGGCAGGCAATTCAGGCACTAGGCTCTCATTCTTTCTCCAGACTTGGCTACTGGCCTCAGTTTCCCTATCTTATACAGTTAGAATCTTATAGTTTCCAACTTGCTGATAAGGCTCCAGTGTAAGGTGTTTGGGGAAGGGTACGAAGGAGCAAAGAGCAGAAGAGGGTGGCAGACTTTCTTCCCCTCCTAGTTAACGGCCACTTCCTTCCAAGGGCTCTGGCTCCAGCCCCTCCCCCCTGAGGCTCAGGTGCAAGTTTGCACGTCCACCAGCTCCCTTATCTGCCTCCAAGGGATTTGGGTCCTGCTGGGATTTTTCCAGCCCTGTCACCTTACTCAAGAGGATGAGGTTTCCTTACAGGCCAGCAGGCCCCCTGCTCACGGGGCTGTGTCACCTTGGGCAGCTGCCTGGGCTCCCAGCTTCCTTTCAGGCTGGGAGCCTTTGAGGGTGAGGAGTGGTAGAACCCCAGGACCAAACGAGGGTTCGGGTGGGGACAGGAAAGTATTTATATTTCCACCGCCTCCAGGCTGCTTCCTTGTTCCTTTGGCTCACTTCCCCAGATGCTGAAGACCCCCTCCCCAGGCCCCAGATTTAGGGTGCTCGGGGTGAGGGAGAGGTATGGGATGAGGAGGGCATTCAGATCTAGCTTAGGACTCAAGGCGCTCTAAAGTTGTCGGAAAGGATTTCCATGTGGACAGGGATCATTTCCCCCTTCTGTCGCGTCAGGTTTCTGAGTGGCTGAGTGACATGCCCCAGGCACACAGCTGGGAGCGCAGGGACAACCTTGTCCCGGTCAGCGCTCTTCCCGCAGCCAGCACGTGGGGCTCCATTTCCTTCCGCGCTACCGTCCAGTCCCCGCCGACCCTCCACCCTCAGCCCCGGCTGCATTTCGGCGGCAGGAAGACAGACCAGCATGTGAACCCGGAGTGAGGGGGTGTCGGGTAACCCCGCACCTCCAGCCAGACAGCGTCCTCAGGCGGAGGTCTCCGCTCCTCGGCCGGGTGTGGGAGCGCGGGGCTGCCCGGAGCCCGAAGGACAGAGGATCCAGGCCTTCTCCCGGCTCCCCCGAGCGCCCCGCGCGGCCCGGCTCCCAGCCTCCGCCCCCCGCGGCCCCTCCGGGCGCGCCCACCCCACCCCCAGCCGTCCGCACACCTGCGCGCCCCTCCCCCCCGCCCCCCGCAGGGTGGGTCCGGGGGCCGCGCCCAGCCGGGGCCGGACGCGCGTGCGAAACCTCCCGCCAGACAGCGGAGGGGGAACTCTGGCCGGGATCGCGGGCTGGCTGCTGGCGGCCGGGGCGCCGCGTTGGGGCCGGGAGCGGGGCCATGCTGGGCCGGCGGCGCGTCTTCGCCGTGGAGCCGCTCGGCGGCCGGGGTGAGTCGCCCGCCCCCCAGCCGGGGCCTCCTCTCCTGGAGCCGACTCCCGCGCCCGGACCCCGCTCTGCGCTCCCCGTCCCAGCCGGTACACCCCGCCCGGGGCGCCCGACCTCGCCGCCTCCCTTCGGACGGGCTGAGCGCTGTGCGCTTTGGAGACCTTCTGGGTTCGGGCGCTAAACCAGCCACCACCTTCCATCCCACTCCCAACGGCTCTACTTCCCTCTAATTCTCAGCCCTTGCCCCGCCGGCTGGTCCAAAAGCCCCCTACGGGGCCGCGGAGAAGGAGAAGCCCTCTCCTTCCCGAAGGAGACTTCCTGGCTGGCTTCCTGGGCCGGGGTGGAAGGGCCCGGAGTGGCCCCCAGCTCTCCCGCGCGGCCGGCGGTGAGACCGAGGCGGCCCTTCATCCTCTCCCGCGCTAGTTTGTACATCGGTATTACAGTTGGGGACCCAGCGCGTGGGTAGGGCCTGTCGCAGAGGGGACAGTCCTCGGGCGCTTGCGCTGCTTCTCCTACACCCCCTGCCCCCAGTTCCTGTTTAAGTCCCACCCCACCCCCACCCCGACTCCCCACCAAATCTTCACTATTTCTCATTTAAGAGAGCAGAAGCCGGCAGTGGTTACAGCTATTGTTATTTTTATTGCCCTTCCCCAGGAGCTTCTGGAGAGGCTTCATCCTGCATCCTGATGCTAGTTTGGGACCCCAAGCTTCCTTCTTTGTGTCCTCCGTGTCCCTGAGGCTGGAGGGTGGGGGGTGGGGGTCGCAGCCCTACTGCCCCCCCCCCGGGGGGGGGGGAGTAGTTGAAGAGACTGAGGCTCCCCATTCACGACTTGGAAGTCTTAAGCTTACCCTAGGCTCCAGGGCACAAAAAGAAAGCAGCTATCCCCTCAAAGGAGGATCGGCCATACAAGGAGCTGATGAACACATCCCACACGGCTTTGCCTGCCATACAGCCCAAATCCGGGGGGTCTGTGATCACCAACAAAGACTTTGAAGGGAACCCGTGTTAACTTCTTCCAACCAGGGATGGGGAGAGATCTGGGCGGGGCTGTGGCTGTCCAGTCCGGTCCCCTCCCTTCACCTCTGGCCCAGGACACTCCTCCCCGGGGAATGCTGCCAGTTGCCAGGAATGCTGGGGGCGTTAGGGGCAGCCTGCCCAGCCTGATAAAGACTCTCCTTGCAGATGGGGTTGGTGAGGACTTGGCACACGGTTGTGTAGTACCTGGAGTCAGCAGCACCTACCGACGGATCCCAGACGCGGCTCAAGATTGGTCACTGGACCCCTGGAAGAGAGATGGCCAGCTGAGAGGTCCTAGGAGGCAGCAACCACTTCTCAAACTGGCTTCCAGGGACTCAGGAGTGGAGATGGTGGTTGGGGACGGGCCCCTGACGACCTCACCGGGCCTTTCTCAGGTCTGTCTGGACTTTGAGCCTACAGGGAGCCCTGAGCCCCTGGCCCTTGCTCCCGTGGAGCCTCCTGCCCATCTTGGCCGGCTTCTGGCCAACCGTAAGCTGGAGCAGGTGCTGGAGCGCTCCCGCCGGCTCCCCACTTCCCCCGCCAGCATGTCACGACACTGCAGCTCACTGAATTCCCCCTGCGAGCCGGAAAGTCAAGTGCCCCCTTTTGGAGCTGGGGAACAGGAGGCCACAGAGGCGGAAACTGACCTAGAGGCAGGCCTGGAGGAAGCAGAGGTGGTGAGTGCCAGGTCTCCTGGTGGGTAAGAGTGGGACAGAAATGGCCTTCTCACATGGAGGGGGCTGCTGCTGGCTGGTGGGGCCTCACTGACTTGTTCTCCTTGGAGCTCTCTTGGGGTGGGGCATTCGTTGCTTCTCGTTGAAGGCTTGTTCTCTCTTCGGCCCACTCCCAGCTGGGTGGAGGTGGGCAGAATGGGGGCTGGCCTGGCTGCATGCCTGGGTGTGTGTTGGGAGGCCAGCTGGGGGCGTGTGCCTCCTTTCCCCAGCCCCTCTGCTCCCATCTGCTGGTCTGCCTAGCATGGGGCTCTGGTTGAGTTCAGAAGTCTCCCTACCTCACTCTGTCCCACAGGCGGGGGCCCTGGGGCCTGAAGCCTGGGCCTGTCTCCCAGGACAAGGGCTCCGATACCTGGAACACCTGTGCCTCGTGCTGGAGCAGATGGCAAGGCTCCAGCAGCTCTACTTGCAGCTGCAGACCCAGAGGCCCCTACCGGTGAGTGAGCCTCAGGGCCCGCAGGCCAGCAGGGGGCAGGTGAGTGGGGGCTGTGGAGGAGGGCGGCTCCACTCGGGAGCCCTGGAAGCAGCCGGGTCTTGAGTGCCTGTCTGTCCTGTGCACAGGATCCTGAAGTGGAGGAAGAGGAGATAGAGGGGGCAGGGGGGGAGCCAACCCTGGCCCCTTCACCGCCACCCTCTTGTGACACAGGCCCTGAGGTGCATGAACTGCTCAGCCAGAGGCAGGAGGCAGGTGAGAGGCAATCGTGTTTCCCCTATGTCTTGCCTGCCCAGGCCCCGTTCCCACCCGGGAGACCCCGCCCCACCGCGGGAAACCCCGCCCCCACCCTGGGAGACCTCGTGATCCCGGGGGCTTGATGTGTGGCTTACTGCTTCTGGCCCTGGATAAGCTGATTCTCTTTCTGAAGGGGCAGAAACAGCTGCACCCCTAAAGGCTGGGCTGCCCAATGCCAACCCTCCCAGGCTCTTAGAGGCCGCTGCAGAACCAGCTCAGATCTTTGCCCCCTCCCAGGGACACAAGGTAGGTGATGGGTGTGTGTGGAGGCATGGGATAGGATGGAGAGGGGTGAGGGGGTGGGGGTTGGGGAGGTGGGGGGTGTGGGCTGGTTGGATTGTGTACACAGCGTGAAGGCCAGGAACGCTGGGAAAGGGACAGAATACCTGACTGGAGCGGGTGACTTGTCCTGGCTGTACTGCCTGCTGTCTATGGGAGCTTGGTCAGAGGTTAGTCGTGGGGAGGAGCTCTGATCCCCTCGCCCTCCGCTCAGCGGGATCTCTCCCACTGGAACAAGGTCAAGGTCCTGCTCAACCGGATCCGTTGGAGGAGCCCGAAACACCCTGAGTCCCCTGCCCTTCCTGATGGCCCTGCCCCTAGGTGAGTCCTGGGGCCCAGCCGGGCAGGGGGTAGGGGTGTGGGGAGCAGCCTGATGAACCAGGATGCTGAGATTGTAATGCCAGTCGTGTTTTATGGGTCGCTTTGAAATCTCAGAGACCGAGATAGTCTCAGAGAGGGTGCTGGGAGAAACGGAAGGTAGTTTAAGCATCCCTTTTACAGAGGAGGAGGCTGGGGACTGGGCCGGGGAAGGAAGTCGCTTTCCCGAGGCTACCTGTGTGGTGAGTCCATGGCAGAGCCAGGACCAGAGCCTGGGAGACCCCCTCATGACGGTTCAGCAAGCCCTCGGCTCTCCCAGCTGAACCTTAGGCCACCTGTCGGATTTGCTGGGAGAGCAAGGTTAGGACACAGAGGATTCCGCAGTAGATGATGGGGGAGAATGTGGGGGTAGGAAGCACTGTGTCACATTGTTCCTAGCTTCCCACAGGAGATTCCATCAACTCTGGGGCCATTGCTGCCTTTGTTTCCTCCTCCTAGCCTGAAGCTACCTTTTCTTTTCCACAGGATTGAGTCAAGAGGCGTCCCTGAAAGACCTCCATGCCAGCCCCTCCGAAAGACCTTTATGCCATCATTTGTGGTTAAGAAGCAACGAGCAAAAAACCTTTCTGTATGCTGAGACCTCCTGGTGCAGGGATGTGACCCTGGGTTGGGGGGTGCGCAGTGAAGTCTTCTTCCTTGCCCTTTGCCCTGTTGCTGCTTCTGGGCACTGCCAGGAAGTGATGCTCACCCTTCTCTCTGAGGAGAGGGCTGGATCTTTCTCCTCTGGGCAGCCTGGCAGAGGAGCCCTAGCTCCCTGAGAGGCCCCAAGGTGCAGCAGCCCCCAGGCTCCTTGCTGGTTGCCAGAAATCCCTGGG
Source organism: Mustela nivalis (assembly GCF_964662115.1). Lineage (NCBI taxonomy): Eukaryota > Metazoa > Chordata > Mammalia > Carnivora > Mustelidae > Mustela > Mustela nivalis. The sequence goes on along the minus strand of NC_139023.1, from coordinate 161,216,750 downwards.
CCTAGTCAATGTGAACTAACTTATTTATCAGGAGTCCATGGAGTGTGTTTGGCATGGTGATCTACTGGGGCCTAGTGTGTCACAGATGCATATTTGTGCAAAATGATCCATGTATCTCCGTGAGTCGGTCACTGTTGTGAACTGGCTGGATCCAACCATCTCTTCTGAATCATACACCCAGAGGGTTGGTTGATCTTCTGGGTGAGGTAACTGTAGAAGGATGGAAGCGACCTCCATTCCTCAGTGTGCAGTTACTGATTTGGAGTCCTACTTTCTTTCTCGCACCTTCGTGGGTAGCCCCAGGACAGGGTGGCGCGGGGAGGGGGTACGGATGAACTACTATTTTGGGAGCCTCTGCATGGAGTCTTGCTTGTGAAGCAGAGCCCCCAAAGACAACCTGGAATGGAAGGGTCAGGGACAACATGGAGAATAGCAGAGTAAGCTTCAAGGTCTGTCTGCAGCCGCTTTGGTCCCTAATAACCTTTACACATCAGAGCTGAAACCAGACACTCATACTAGCTTTTAGACCTTGATAAAAATCCCTTAACTTTTCTGAGCCATAGCTTCCTACTTAAAAGTGTCCCGGATGGTTTAATGATACCTGCCCTACCTACCTCACAGTCTTATTATGAAGATAAAATGAGATCAAACTTTCAAAGTGCATTGTGACTGTTATATGAACAGGAGGGGGAGGGCATGGGGTTGGAAGGAGGCCAAACCGGAGGGATGATGGGAAGGCCAGAGGATAAAGCAGCCCTGGGTTGTTAATGGAGACTAAAGGGACCAGTGATTAGTGGTGTGACTTGAAGCATGTCATTTCACTCAAGTCTTAGGTCTCCTATCTGAGAATTAGGGCATTAATTCCTGACCTTATCTTCCAGGGTTGTGAGGACTAAAGGAAAAGTTTCTGAGAACATTGTAAATGTCTAACAAAATACTGTGGCAGTTTATTTATTACAGCACGTTAGTTTCCTAACTCTTTGCTCATTGGGGAAAGGGAAAAGCTTAGTCTCCTGTAGATACGAGTGGAAGGGGGTGTGTGTGGGGGAGGGGCTGTCAGTGGAAGGGATAGGCTAGAGATGAAATCATTGGCTTGGGTCAGACAGTAATGTCTCCTAGAAGTGGCCGCTGATCAGGCACCCATCTCAGTCAGGAGGGGCTGCTTCTCTTGCAACTGCAGCCCTAGGGTCTGCCAGAACAAGGCCAGGTGTCGGGTGGTAGGTGCTCTCTTCTATTTAGGGGTCCAGCTCCTGCTGTCTTTGGAGCAGGAACCAATGCTCTAAAGCCTACTTTTCTAATGGGACAGTAAAGCGGGGACACCATCAAGGCCAGGCTTCCTAACGCGCATCCGATCGGGGAAGGCGCACTTCCGTTCCACAGTTGGAGCGGGATGGCAGGCCGGCGTGGGGGAAGGGAGAAGTCGGTAGAGAGGAGGGAGGGACCATATCCGGGAGAGTGGCAGCTTCCGACCAGTGGTCGCGCTTCCGGAGAGGCGCTTCCGGTGGTGGCGGCAGCAGCGGCTGTGGTGGTTCCGGGTGTCTTTGTCCCCCCGGTGTCGCGGCCCTGGCCCGCAGGTGGGTTGGGGGGCCCCCCGCCGCCCCTCTGCCCCTTCGCTCCTCCCCCGGCCGAGGGGCGGCGAGGGCCGGGCAGCAAAGATGCACGGGGCGCGGAAGGGGCCGAGCCCCCCTCCGGACTGCAAGTCCCGTCTCCCTGGCAACGGCCTCGGCCCTGGGGGCGGGCGGGAGGAGGAGAAACCGCGCGCCTTCGTCCTCCCACGGTGGCCCCGCCGCGGCCCGGCCCGGGAGGCCCGGTGTCGGCGGCTGCTGAGGCGGGAGCGAAGGCCCAGGGAGTACCGGAGCAGGAGGGCGGGCGGGCGGGCGCGCTGCCGGCTTCGCGTTCGGCCGGGCCACGGGGCTCCCTTCCCACCAGCCAGTCCGGAGAACAACGGGCCGGGCTTCCGGGGAGAGGGCCCACACCTTCTCCTCTCCGGCACCAGCCTCCTCCATTTTTCGCGGCCTTGCGTGGAGCATTTTGGCGGATGTATTTGAATGAATGAATGTCACTGGGGCCCTTTCCGATCCCCCAGTCTCCCCAAGCATCTGCGGGTGGCGTGGCATCGTGAGAGGAGCGCTAAGCGCTAAGTTGTTGGCGACCTGGGTGCGAGTCTCAGTTTTGGACCCTGGGCAAGTCTCAGTCTCTGTGAGCTTCAGTTTCCTTTTCTTTAAAATAGCTTGACAGTATCACCCACCACTAATTTATTGTGAGGGCAGACTGGAACAATGTAAGTTTTGCATTTCCTGCTCTTTATGTTCCCTCCATCTTCTCCATTCATTCCTCCTCCTCACCTTCATTAAGATCCTCTGTTACTTTTTGGGGGTCCGTGGAAAATTCTCTGAGCTGTTAACTTCTTTCTTTTCCAATTAAAGGTTTTTTCTAAGACTCTGAAAGAGGACAACATTCCCAATGTCCCAGTTTAAGCGCCAGCGGATCAACCCGCTTCCAGGGGGACGCAACTTCTCAGGTGATCACCTTTATCCCTGTTTGGCTGCATACTGGGTATTACGTGCTTTGGAGTTCGGCTTTTAAAATGTGGCTCTTGGGGTTTCCCTAGTAAAGTGCAGTTTGCTGCCAGCGTTTCATAGGAAAATAGGAGATGAGCGCCGTGGTGGCAAGTGAGACCCTGTGGAGGAGTTGCTTGGAGTCACTTTGCCCTTTGGGTCCACCATACCTTCTCTCTGACTCTAGTGTTGGAAATGGTAGATGCAGCTCCTGGAGATTGCTTCTCTGTCCACATAGGCGCAGCTTCAACATCTCTTTTGGGTCCTCCTCCTGGTTTGCTTACTCCTCCTGTGGCCACAGACCTGTCCCAAAATGCCAGGCACCTTCAGGTAGGTTGGGCACTTTTTCTAGTGAGTTTCGGCACCTGAGACTACCACAGCATGCTTGGGTGCCTGGTGCTTTCATTCCTGCATCCCGTGTTCATCCTCCCTGGTGCTCCTGGCCTGGGCCAGGATTCACGTGTCTAGACCCCTTTCTGACTGGGGAGTCCTAAGTTCTGGCTTTAGGGAATTAAAGAGCTGGAAATCCTAGGAGAAGCTTCTGACCTAAGAATCAGTCTGATCTCTTCCTCCTCCTTGCAGTAGATTATGATTGTTATACGTGTGTGTCTCCTTCATGTGACTCTCGATACCATATTTTGTTGAAGCTGGATGGGGTTTGGCTGGAGATGAGATGCTAACGATGGAGTGTGGACAGCTGCTTTCTGTTACTTTCAAACTGCGTTATTCTCTTACAGGGTGGGGAGAAGCAGCGGGTCTTCACTGGCATTGTTACCAGCTTACATGACTACTTCGGGGTAGTAGATGAAGAGGTCTTTTTTCAGCTAAGGTAGGCTTGAGGTTAGTCCCCTCAATGCTTGTTGAATTCAATTCTGTCACGTGCTGGTGGGGCCCCTCTGAAGCCATTGCTTTGCTGTTTTTATGCAAGGTGTGCGAAATCTTGATGGGCAGGGCTTCCTAGGGGCAGTCAAGGTGGCTTGGCCAGGGTCTCTGTCCTGACTGGGTCTCCTGGCTTGTGTGCTGGCAGTGTGGTGAAGGGCCGGCTGCCCCAGCTGGGTGAGAAGGTGCTGGTGAAGGCTGCATACAACCCAGGCCAGGCAGTGCCCTGGAATGCTGTCAAGGTGCAAACGCTCTCCAACCAGGTATGCGTCTTTCCGGCATGTGCATTGGAAAGGGGTGGGAGAGAAGCCCCAGTGTCCTGAAAGCAGGGCGAGAACCTTACTTTTGTCAAGGGGTGCGGCTGCGTGGTGGTGAGCAGATCAACCATGGGATGCCCTGAATTTCCTGGTTACTGTCCTGCAGCCCCTGCTGAAGTCCCCCGCACCTCCCCTTCTCCATGTGGCAGCCCTGGGCCAGAAGCAAGGGATTCTGGGAGCTCAGCCCCAGCTGATCTTCCAGCCTCACCGGATTCCCCCGCTGTTTCCTCAGAAGCGTGCGTACCAGTGGCGTGATGTTGGGATGTGGCTTTATGGGGGTACTCTGGTTGAATGGGGCTGTAACTCTCCAGTTGTTGCTCTCAGAATAGAAGTGGGTACTGCTGTCACTGGAGAAAAGGGACAGGGAAGTTGGGCAGATGTGTAGGTTTTTGAGTCACCAGCCATTTCTTCTCTGTAGCTCTGAGTCTCTTCCAAACATCCCACACACTTCATCTGAGCCACCTGAACAGATTTCCTGCTCGGGGCCCTCACGGACGATTGGATCAAGGCCGAAGGTAAGAGAACGATCAAACAGGGAAGATATTTTATTTGTCTATAGGGGCAGTGTCTCTTTGCCACCTGTTACACTAACATTCTCTTTCTGCAACTAGATCCTGGGCTCTTTCCTCTGAAATAGGCTGATGCATTGAGATATATATGCAAATATTAGAACTTTATAAACCTATTCAGCAAGAAGGGATTTGATGTAGTTCATCTTGCAAAATACCATATTGAATTTTATAATTTTCCCTTTTATTTCTAGTCCTTAAGATGGAGATGCCAAAAATCAAAACTATCCAGAAATAATAATTGTCCAAAAAAAATGTAACTTTATAGTGTATGTATTAATTTCTAGTATAAGATGTTTTTTTTTTTTTTAAAGATTTTATTTATTTATTTGACAGAGATCACAAGTAGGCAGAGAGGTAGGCAGAGAGGGAGAGGAGAAAGCAGGCTCTCCGCTGAGCAGAGAGCCCGATACGGGGCTCGATCCCAGGACCCTGAGATCACGGCCTGAGCTGAAGGCAGCGGCTTAACCCACTGAGCCACCCAGGCGCCCCTAGTATAAGATGTTTTTTATACACACTATATACCAGTGTAGTGTGAGAATCCATAGGTTGCAGTCTGCCCAGAAGTCCAGGCCTGTGCCTAGAACATGTTGGTAGCTTCATGGCCCATATGTAGCTGACATGGTGGATTTGGGACTTTCGGGGTGTTCTAGGCCATCCTGTGTCACCTGTGAGCTCTGGGGACTGCTGGGAGCAGGCTGCCTGTTCTCTCCAGCTCACGTGTTCCTTCTCTCGCCTTAACTCTGTCCCGAAAAGGTTTTGCTTATATCCCTAGGAGTTAAGCTCTGGATTAGCTTGCTTAAGACCTGTTTTAGTTCTTCTGTCGGTCCTCATTTTAATTTTTTATTAGGGAAAATTGCAAATATAAGCAAAGCAAATAGAAAAGGATGATGAACTCTCATATATTCACCCCCCAGCTTCAATAAGTATCAACATCTTCCATTCTTTTTCATATCTACCTCCATCTACTCCCTGCCGTTTACTTGCTGGTTTTTTGTTTTTGTTTTCTTTTTTAAGATTAAAAATTTTATTGCAAATATTATATAGATTGAAATGCACAAATCTCAACTGGACAATTTTGACATGGGAAATTCCACATAATCCGCACCCCAATTAAGCTCTACAACATTTTCCATCACTCCAGAAAATCCTCTCACATTCAAGTTGTTTTTTGAAGTAAGAACTGTGCTGATAAGGAAAAAATCCCCTTTCTCCAGATGCCAGTAGATTATTACATGATAAGGGCTGAGAAAGCAATCCAGTGTGAACTCTTAAAAGGGCATGGAGGAACGCCGAGCAAAAGTTTCGACAAGGGACGCAGCTAGTCTGCTGAAGCTAGTGTTTGTTCCCTTGGGCTAGGTCATTATGAATGCTAACTAGGAGGATGGTCCTGCAGTCTAGGATTGTTTCCCACCCTGCCTCCACTACTTGAAACACTGTGTCTGTCCTCTTCTCAAGTCACTGGTATATTTTGCAAACACCTACACCCCTTGTCCTGTACATCTTCCTGGTCTTCATCTTTCAAGGACTTTCCACCTCTCACATCCTGTGAGTTTATTAAAGGCCTCATCACCCAATCGCAGCAAGTGCCCTGAGGGATAGTGTAGCCTGGGTGGAAATCAATGGTTGCTATTGACTTTCTGCTCTAGGTTCATATTCAGTCTTTCTGTACAGTCATGTGCATTTGATTGTCCTGAACATACCAAGCCCAGTGCAAGGCCTTTGTTACATGACTTTTGCAATCATGCTTCAGTGTCATGGCTTCTAGAGAAAGACATTACCGCTGGCAGGGAGGTACCACTGGCAGTCAGGACAGAGAATCTGCGAAGTAGGAAAGGGGGCAGTAGGAGTTAGGTCACTCTGGGAGAACAGCAATTTACAAAGGAGTCAAGCTATTTGAGCGTTTTGGCTGGAAGCCAGGTTTTATTTTAAATTTCAGGTTTTGGGACGGAGATAACAATGTCCCCGTTGGACTGTCAATACTGAACTACTGAGGTCTTTGGACAGGCGTATCCAGTGGGATGCCATCTCAGTATCCTGCTGAGGCTCCTGAGCTGTCTCCCACTGGTACTGCTTTCTAATGTGTTCCTGACGATTCACAATAAGGAGAGAAAACTGGCCATTGAATTCCAGGATTCAGTGGGACATCCACTGTCACTAGCGGTGGACAGCATTTACTGAAGAGTTTGCTCCAGTCGTGGGCGAGCTGAAGAGAGCTGTCCGAATGACTGTTAGAAGCCTGGAAGTGCCGACACCCCGGAAAGGCGAGAGTGGAAGGCAGCTTTTGGATGGAGATGCTCATAAACTGGGAAATGGGCCAGGCAGATAGAGAAAAGTTGAAAAACTCTCTGTTAAATGTAATGAGCTTAGATGCCCAGGGCTGGAATGACAAGGGAAGCGAGGCAGGTGGGTCTGAAGGGAAGAGCAGACTAGACTGTGGTCAGTGCCGTACCTGGGCGGGAAGAACTCACAAGTGGTTTTATTTCTCTTGTGAGACATAGGGGTTTTCCTTTAACAGTCTGGCATTTTATAATGGTCTAAAGGTTTTTCTTTTCTGTTTTTACATCTTGAGCTCATAACGTGGTGATACTATCATAAGTAAATTATTATAGAACATATAAAGTAGTACATGCTATTATGTAATGTTAAAATACTATGAAAATGTGTCACTCCTTTCCCTTTAAAGGTAACCATTCTTAAAGACCTTTAGAAAATAATTTTGAAAAGAGAAATTACTTCTACTTTTTTTTGGTCTGTGTTTTTTTGTGGTCTTTTTATATATACTTTTTATAATTTAATTTTGATTTTTTTAAGTTTTAACTTTAGAGTCCAGATTATTTTTATGCATTGTGATTAAACATTTTTTTCCATATTGCAGTGTAATCCTTGTGATTGTTTTAATGGCTGTATGATTATTGTATTTGTTTACTATAAAAGTTTAGGTATTATTGGATATGAATGTGGTTTTTTTACTCTTGGCTTGAATTTTTCAACTATTTATAATGTTTTTCTTTTGAATTAACTTTCTTGGGATAATATTTTCAAGAGTGGAATTACTGGATCAAAGGGTTTGAGTGTTTTTATGACTTTAATGTGTATTGCCAAGGGTTTGTTACGAGAGCTGTCTCTTAATAAAACTTCCTTTATAGAATCCTTTGCATGGTACCATATATGTGTTTCATGTTAAAATTATCAACTAAAATCTTTTCTCATTTAAAAAAATTACATGTTAGCTATAAATTTTAAAGTTCAGAAAAACACAAAAAAGAAAATTATTCATAAGCCTTACTAGTCAGAGGCATCTATCATTAATTCTTTTTTTTTAAGATTTCTTTTCTCTTTTATTTTTTTTGTAAGTGTTATCTGCACCCAATGTGGGGCTTGAACTCACAACCTAGAGATCGAGTCACATGCTTCACCGACTGAGCCAGCCAGGGGCCCCACTTTATTTCTTTGTAGTCTTTTGAAACTTTTTTTTAACAAGGTTGAGGCATTACTGTATCCATACTACCATGTATGTCTTTTTGCTCACCGTGGGTGGTTTTCTGTTAAAAGGATTTAAATCTCTATTTTAATAACTTTATAACAATGTGTTATGTGGCTGCTAGCAGTGGTTTCTTCATCCATTTCTCTGATGTTGGGGATTCAGATTGTTTGCAGTTCTTTTAGGCCACTTTGTATTAAATTTAAATGTAACAGTGTGGTTTCTTCCTTCTGGTGATGGACCAACCTCCAGCGACGACTATGACTCCAAGAAACGCAAACAGCGGGCTGGTGGAGAGCCTTGGGGTGCTAAGAAACCAAGGCATGACCTGCCTCCTTACCGGGTCCATCTCACTCCCTATACTGTGGACAGGTGAGTGGTGCGGCAGGGGTTGGGGTGGGGGATGGGTGTGTGTGTGTGAGGTTTGCAGTTGGTAACAGTTTCTTATGGAAATGAGGTACAGTATGTACAAGAGTAGGAGTGTGTGTGCAGGGTCACCTGCCTAGGACCTTTTTGTTTGTTTCTTAATGGGACAGTTTTTTAATTTCTTTTTTTTTAAGATTTTATTTATTTATTTGACAGACAGAGATCATAAGTAGGCAGAGAGGCAGGCAGAGAGAGAGAGAGAAAGGAGGAAGCAGGCTCCCTGCCAAGCAGAGAGCCCGATGTGGGGCTCGATCCCAGGACCCTGGGATCCTGACCTGAGCTGAAGGCAGAGGCTTTAACCCACTGAGCCACCCAGGTGCCCCAGTTTTTTAATTTCTAAATCTCAGATTTTGACCAGCATAGTGCCAGTGACATGGGTGCCCTGATAGAACTTCTTTGATTTGATCAGCAGAAATAATGATGCCAGGCTGTTACTAAGGTGCACATTAAAATCCGGGTACCTAATACCATTTCTAATTCAGGTAGACAGTATAGATCATAGGCACCTTGGGAGTGCCCAGAATGATTTTCCAGGGGACCCCAGAATGATTTCTTGAGCTCTCTAGTGTGTGCAAGGACTCTGGCCCACAGGCTTACCTAGCGCACTTAGGAACTGATTGACTAAGAGGCTGACGGAGTGATTCTGGATGCCATCCAGCAGTGCGGAGGCGGGGCTCTCGCCACTGCCCTGGCAGCAAAGTTCACTTAAGCCCAAGCTGAGGTGAGGGGCAGCCTCTCGGCACCTCTTCCTCGAGGTGGAAAGGAACAAAGGCTGTCACTGTCCTTGCTGGCATCACAGGTTCCTTTCTGCGGGGCCGGGCAGAGCCTCTCCTGTGTTCCACTCTGACCTGCTTGCCTCCCGAGGTTTGTCTCCTTGCAGGATAGCATGATCCCCACAGCACGGAGAGGGGTGCATGTAGGGCCTCCTCCCGTCAGCCAGCATGTGACTGCAGCCGGTCAGCCACACACACAGCTGTTGTGCGGAATATCTACGGAAGCCTCTTGTATACACTGTTGTGGTATTTTGCTTTTTCACTCAATGTGTCTTAGAATTTATTCCATGCTAACGCTGGTTAGAGGGACCTCATCCTTTTCGGCACCTGTGCAATATTCCACTACATGGATAGACTGTTGATGTCCCTGGTTCTCTTTTCCCATGTTTCAGTCATCCTGAGTTTTGCTCTCATAAACATCCTTCTGCAGACGTCTGTGTGGACAAGTGCTAGTAGTGTACTGAGGTCAGTTCCTAGAGATGGAGTGGGTGGCTCCAAGGGTCTGATTTTAAACTTGGACACCCACTGCCAGTTCTCTCAAAGAGGCTGCGTCGGTGTCCCTTCTCGCCCATGGGGCCTGAAGTGCTCATTTCCCCACTGGCAGTGTTCTATTACCCAACTTTTCGATTCTTGTCAGTCCCTTAGGTGAAAAGGGATAGTCCGATTTGTATTTAATTAAAAGTGAGACTGAGCATACGTTCGCAGGCTTTTAAGTCTCCTTTTTCTGGTACCTGTAGATGTCTATTTTCCCAGTTTTCTCTGACTTGGGAACCTTCTTGTGAACATGTCAGTAATTTGTGGGCTCCTCTTCGATCAAAACAGTGAGCCTTAGGCTGTCATATATTGCAAATGCTTTTCTGTTTTTTTCTTTCCCAGTTCGACTTGACTTTGCCATTAGGGGCTGAAACATTTTAGTGGTCAAATCTCATCCATCTTTTTTCTTTTCAGAGATGTCTTCCTTCCCAGATTAGAAAATAATTTGCCCTTTTCCCCCCAAGTCTTTCATAGTTCCATTTTTTAAAATAATTTAGTCTTTGCTCAGCCTGGATACCCTTGCTTTCCTCCTCCAGCCCCAACTGTGACTTCTTAGAGCTCCAGCGCCGCTACCGCAGCCTCCTGGTTCCCTCTGATCTCCTGGCTGTGTGTCTGAGCTGGCTGTCAGCCTTCCCTCTGAGCCAGCCCTTTTCCCTCCATCCTCCAAGCCGCATCCAGGTATCTTCTGAGAAGGAGCCAGCTCCAGATGCTGGTGCTGAACCCATCCCTGCAGACAGTGACCCCACTTATAGTTCTAAGGTGAGTAGACTGGCCTCCTGTCTTGTCCCATGGCGGGAGGAGAAAGCTCTCAAGCGTGTCCCTCACACCACCCATGCACAGGTACTGCTGCTCTCGTCCCCGGGACTGGAGGAGTTCTATCGTTGTTGCATGCTCTTTGTGGATGACCTGGCTGAGCCGAGGGAGACACCAGAACACCCTCTAAAGCAGATTAAGGTGAGAGCTAGCGTCCACGAGGCAGGAGGCCGTCGTGGGTGGTGGATGGTCAGGCCCTGTCAGATTTGCAGCCGCTTGGCTCCTATTCACGAGCTCACAGAAACAGGGAGCCCTGAGCCGGAATATTGCTATTTCATCAGAAGGACAGCATGGCTCAGGATGTTCTTGTCAGAAAAAGTTACATGGCTGGTGCATGGGTAGAGAGATCCAGCCTCCCCTGCTTCCCACCCCACTCCTCACCACATCCTGCTGCTTTCATTCCCCAGGGGTGGTAGCTGCCTCATGGGGGAGAGATCCATTGTTTTGTTTTGTTTTTTAAAGATTTTATTTATTTGAGAGAATGAGAGAGCAAGCGAGCACGAGAGGGGAGAGGGTTAGAGGGAGAAGCAGACTTCCTGCTGAGTAGGGAGCCCGATGTGGGACTTGATCCTGGGACTCCAGGATCATGACCTGAGCTGAAGGCAGTTGCTTAACCAATTGAGCCACCCAGGCACCCCATGGGTTTTTGTTTTTTAATCTTGCATCCATTTTTGCAGTTTTTGCTGAGCCGGAAAGAAGAAGAAGCAGTGCTGGTTGGGGGTGAGTGGTCTCCCTCTCTGGATGGCCTCGACCCCAAGGGCGACCCGCAGGTGCTAGTCCGCACGGCCATCCGCTGTGCGCAAGCCCAGACTGGCATTGACTTGAGCGCCTGCACGAAGTGGTGAGTGGCTGCCCCAGGCTTGTCTGTGTGTGGTCTGTTGTATAGGCGAGACTTTAGGAGGCCGAGTTCCTGTGCCTTTCTGATCTGAGTGCTCTTCTCTTCTCCAGTCCTACCTCATCCCTATCTCCAGCACTTGCAGATGGTTATCCCAATCATGAGCACGAGTAGGAATGTGTGTGGGTGTCAAGGGTCAGCCAACCCTCTAAAGCTCATCCCATGCAATCCCTCAGCCACGTTTAGTGGTCCTTCGTGCTAGGAGCACCCTGGATAGGCACTGTCTGCGTACTCACTGCGGCCCATTTGATGAACCATTTTCTGAGGACTTGGTCTCTTGCGTTCATATTTTCAAAGCTGCGCGTGCAGTATGTGCTCAGTAAATGTTGATGGAAACTGAAGCAACTGCTTGTGAAGGTTGTGGGTCATTACTTCCTTTTTCCTTTCGCTGCGAGCAGGTGGCGCTTTGCGGAGTTTCAGTACCTGCAGCCGGGTCCCCCGAGGCGGCTCCAGACTGTGGTGGTGTACCTGCCTGACGTCTGGACCATCATGCCTACTTTGGAAGAGTGGGAGGCCCTGTGCCAGCAGAAAGCTGCAGAGGCAGCTGCCCCAACCCAAGAGGTGTCTGGGGTAAGGCTGAGCCCTGCGGACCAGTGGGCAGAGTAGGTGCCCTGACCTCCGGACCCAGGCGGTCACAGCTCTCGGCTTTTGTCACAGGACACAGAGCCTCTGGAGCAGACAGCTGACATATCAGAGCCAGTAGCCGACACCTCTAAACAGAACGCAGAGAATCCAGAGGCCACCGCGCAGCAGGAAGTGGACACCGATCTCCCAGAGGCGCCCCCACCTCCTCTAGAACCTGCCGTCATGGCACGCCCTGGCTGTGTCAACCTGTCCCTTCATAGTATTGTGGAGGACCGGAGGCCAAAAGAAAGGATCTCCTTTGAAGTAGGTGTAGGAGTCTGGGGAGGCTGTATGGGAGGGCATATGAGATGGCAGGGCTTGGAACATTACCTTCTTCCTGATGCTCACGGACTTGTGCTGCCTCTTCCCTAAGGTGATGGTGTTGGCTGAGCTGTTTCTGGAGATGCTGCAGAGGGATTTTGGGTATAGGATTTATAAGATGCTGCTGAGCCTTCCTGAAAAGGTGGTGGCCCCGCCTGAACCTGAGAAGGAGGAGGCGGCCAAGGAAGAAGAAACAGTCAAGGAAGAGGCTGCCAAGGAGGCCAAGGATGAGGTACAGAGTGAGGGCACGGCTGCCGAGTCAGACGCCCCCCCGGTAAGTACCTCTGCTGCCTGCGTGAGAACTGGGGCTGCACGTGGGAGTGCCGTGTGGATGCGGGTGCTGCCGGGGGCCCTGTGGGGTTCCTCTCACTGCCTGCATGCACCTTGTCCCACCACTGCATGGCCACTTGGCTAGGAGCCGGTGTGTGGCTAGAGGTGTGCCCCACTAGAAGGACAGTGGGGCTGGAAGCGAGGCTGGCATGCCATGGTGGCACCGAAGCCTCCACTAATTGTGCCGTGAGGACAGGTGTTTTGGCTACTCGATGGTTAAGTGGAACGCTGCACATTGTTTTTAAAGGTTTTATTTGTCAGAGAGAGAGAGAGAGCACAAGGAGGGGGAGCGGCAGGCAGGAGGAGAAGCAGGTTTCCTGCTTCCTCCTGAGCAGGGAGCCCAAATGCAGGACTCAGTCCCGGGACCCTGGGATCATGACCTGAACCAAAGGCAGACGCTTAACAACTGAGCCACCCAGTCATCCCATAGAACACTGCATTTTCTTAACGCTTTACAAAAGCAGATGGGTCTATCTCTTGCCTAAATCCTGTCGAGTAAATTTAATTTCTGACAGGACTGAGATTGAGTCCTACAGAGAATCCCAGGTTCCTGGGAATTGCCTTAGTTCACTCTGAATCTCTTGTCACAGAATGCTGTAAACGAACCCTGCTGTAGACAGAACCCTTCTGGACACGGTCGGTGGGCAGATGTCAGCTCTTATCCTTGTTAGCAGTTCCAGGTGACTGTTCTCATCTCTTGCTTTGCTTCCAGAAGGAAGATGGGCTTTTGCCCAAACCTCCATCTTCTGGGGGAGAGGAAGAAGAGAAACCCCGGGGTGAGGCATCCGAGGACCTCTGTGAGATGGCCCTCGACCCAGAGCTGCTCCTCCTGAGGGATGATGGCGAAGAGGAGTTCGGTATGTGCCTGCCTTGCTGCCCGGCTTTGCAGCTGGTGCTCGCCTGTCCCAGCTGTGCGTCTGGGCCCGAGGGTGAGGGTGGGGGGGCCCCCTGCTCCACGCTTACCTCAGGCTTCCTGTAGCAGGAGCCAAGCTGGAGGATTCGGAGGTCCGGTCGGTTGCCTCGAACCAATCAGAGATGGAGTTCTCTTCTCTTCAGGACATGGTGAGACCTCTTTCCTGATCCCCCTGCCCCACTGACATACAGTGAAGCTAAGCAAGGCCTGGGACTCAGTCCTGGGAGACGGAGACTTTACCATAGAACTTCTGGCACCCTCTGACCGACAAAAGACAAAATGTGGTTTTTGGCTCATGGAGCAGGGCTCCCATGGGATCCAGGACACCTCCGTGTCTCCGCCCGGGTGCCTCTGAGTGAGGTACCCGATGTCGGTGCCCACGCCACTCCTCCATGGGACAACCCCTGGTGCGGCAGAGGTTGCATGGAGGTCATACTGGTGGTCCTGTCTCCAGATGGAAGGGGCACCTGTTTGTGATCGTGTCCGCTCGTTTTTCGGAGGGCTACGTCCTGGGCCATTTCACCATTTTGAGGTCAGTCTGAAAATCTTGTTCGTCCTTGTCTCTTTTGCAGCCCAAGGAGCTGGACCCCTCTGCTGTGCTCCCTTTGGACTGTCTTCTTGCTTTTGTCTTCTTTGATGCCAATTGGTGTGGCTACTTGCACCGGCGAGACTTGGAGAGGATCCTGCTCACCCTTGGGCTCCGGCTCAGTGCAGAGCAGGTACCACCCCCTCTTCCCCCAAGTTCCTCTGAGCCAGCCTCCCCTGACAGCCGAGCGCGTTCTGGCCTGCTGCGGGGGGCTCGGGGTGCCGTCGGGCCACGGGCTCCTGCGCTCTTGTCAGGGGCTATCTTGGCTGTGGGTGTTCTCTAGGCCAAACAGCTGGTCAGCAGGGTGGTGACCCAGAACGTCTGCCAGTACCGGAGCCTTCAGTACAGCCGGCAGGAGGGTCCAGACGGCGGGCTGCCCGAGGAGGTGCTCTTGGGTGCGTCCTGCTGCCCTGTGCCTTCCAGGGTGGAGGGGCGGGGCCGGCTGCTCTCTCTTCTGCAGAGCCGAGCCTTCACTCTTCTCGTGGCCCCTTCTAGGAAACTTGGACCTGCTGCCTCCTTCGGGGAAAAGCATGAAGGCGGGTGCCACCCCCACGGAACACAAAGGCCTGGTGTCCCACAACGGCAGCCTGATCAATGTGGGGAACCTGCTGCAGCGTGCAGAGCAGCAGGACAGCGGACGGCTCTATCTGGAGAACAAGATTCACACACTGGAACTGAAGCTGGGTGAGTGGCCTACGGCCACAGGGACTCAGCCCAGAGGGGATTCGCAGATGCGTGTGTCTGGAGACCAGGAGGGGTCCCGCTGCTCACACTTCAGGCCTCTTGCCCTGGGCTGTGGTGCTTAACTTAGCAGCAGTCTGTCTGCCATTTCCCCCCACCAGAGGAGAGCCATAACCGGTTTTCGGCCACGGAGGTCACGAACAAGACACTGGCGGCAGAAATGCAGGAGCTCCGGGGCCGGCTGGCCGAGGCTGAGGAGACAGCCCGGACGGCCGAGCGCCAGAAGAACCAGCTGCAGCGACTGCTCCAGGAGTTCCGGAGGCGCCTGACCCCGCTGCAGCTGGAGATGCAGCGGATGGTTGAGAAGGTGAGCCTCCCTCGGGAGAGCTGGATGGCTGGGCGCCCTGTTGGGAGGCAGCCGGCCATGGTGTCCCACCCGGGTGCGTTGCTGCTGCAGCCTGGTCTCAGTGCGGAGTGTCGGTGGGCCTCCCCTCTGGGCCCTTCCTCCTCGAGTTCTCTCTCATTCCAGGCGGACAGCTGGGTAGAGAAGGAGGAGCCAGCACCTAGCAACTGAGGGGCCTGGCGCAGGAGCTGCCCTCCTGGGAGGTCGGCGATGGAGCCTGCTGACATTAGAGCCCTTTTGGTTCCAGAAAGAAGCTGGAGCAGGACCTGGGAGCCATAGGCAGGGGTGGCTGACCCCTGTGCTCAGCCTCCATAGAGGAGCTCAGGCCATCAGGGTGGGGTCTGTGCTATGTGCGACGGATGCGTGGGGAACCCCGGTTCCACTTAACAACTAAATCCAACACCTTCTGCACCCCTCGAATGTCATTTTGCCCTCCACCTTGGGATTTCTCCTGGGGCCCTTTAGTCTTGTGCTTTCTCCTGTCCTCTTCCAGTTTAGAATAAGACAGGGGAGGGAAAGGCTTTTCAGATATGTCATTAAGGTCTGATGCCAATAAACTGAAGAAACAGCCATGGAATCTGGTCCGGGCTGAGCCCTCCCTCTGGATGGCACAGGTCCTGCTAGGTGCAGGAGCAGGTTCTTGGGGGAAGGGTCTCCCCTTGGCTGTCGCAGGAATGGAGTCCGTGCTAGTGAACTCTTGGTGTTGGGCTGTGTCTGCCAGAGAGCACTGTGTTCCAGCCACCCCAGACTTGCCAGAAGAAACCAGCACCTCCCCATGTTCAGAATGTGGTATTGGCTCTGGCCCAGCCTTTTTCCCTGTTCCCCCATAAGTCTTTCCATAATCCGTGGTTTCAGTTTGACTTTGTATATAAAGTTGGTTTTTTTTTTTTTTTTTGGCTTTTTGTTTTTTAAATAAACCAAAGTCAAAAACAAGCCACGTGTCCTCCATAGCTCTTCCCTTTTTCCTCTTTTAGGTGGTCCTGTGCTGCCCCCTTTCTCCCAGCCCTCCTTCCAGATGGTGGGGCGGGGCAGTGGGAAGGGCTGCCCCCGCCCCGGCTGCCTCCCCCCCTCCGCCCCATGCTCTTGGGCCCCGCCGCCTGCTGGTGGAGAGAGGCAATGCGGCAGGGGTGCTCAACGGGGCAGCACAAGCCTGACAAACCCAGGGTGGCTCTCAGTCACAGCACAGTAACAGCTGGCGATTTTATTGAAAACTTCACTTGAAAAAATAAAATTACAAGTATTTCGGGGAGACAAACCCACTATTCTGACTCTGAGACCTGTGAGGGTGTGACATTTGTGCGGTTGGTAGCCGAATGACACAAGCTGAGTTGTGTTTCCTAAGGAATCTACAAGGCTTGGGGCTCTTCTCTGCACTTGGACAGAGGCGGGCTAAGCCAGTTTTTGTGGTGCTGGGAGGCTGGAGTGAGGGGTCTGTCCGGGCTGGGGGAACTGCAGCTCTTCCGTTCCCCATGGCAGTGTCTTGGGCCTCTTCAGAAAAAAGGAGTCTGAAGCGGAAAGGCAGTGAGGGTAGGTGGACTCCCCAGGATGGATCTTTGGAGGTAGATGTGATCACACCCATGCAAGCAAGGCTAAGACCTCAGGTGAGCAGACAGAGCCTGTGCCTTTGAAGGCTGGAAGCTGGCTCAGGGCCTAAGCCAGGATGCCCTCTGGACGGTTCTTTTGGAAATGAGAAGGCCCCCGGGCTTTCTCTGCCCTGCTTACCGTCTGGGCTCTTGCTATGGGTGGGGGGCTGGCAGCCTGCTTGGGGCTCCTGGTGCCAGGCTCACTGCAGAGGGTCAGTGAGGTAGAGTGGGGTCCCTGTATGTCTCTCGGGAGGGCCTTCTGCTGGCTGACGCCTGAGCCTAAGCTTGGCAAGGGCAAAGACCATACAGGTTGACTTGTGTCCCAGGTGTCTTCAAAAGAGTGGCAGGGACTCAGTCATCAGCCACAATGGAGAGGGCTCTGAGCTCGCTCAGTCTGGCTTCGTTCTCCCTCTCCCGCTGCTCATCAGGGTTGCCGGGCTGGTCAAGCTGCTGGGTCAAGTCTCCGAAGATCTTCTGCATTTCAGAGTAGTACCCAACCTGCGGACGACGAGGTTGGCAGGTGCTGGGCTCCTGGGGTACCAGGACCCATGGCCTTGCACCCCACTAGGCACAGCAGGACAGGAGGGGCCAGAGAACATCCTAGAGGCCGGCACGCTGCTGTTCCCTCAAGCAGAGCACCCACGCTGAGTGAAGGGGGCTGGTTTCCACTTCTCCCTCCATCACTGCCCCTGCCCTCAGCCTGTCTTCTGAAACTGTGTGGCCAGCAGGGAGACTGAAGCTGTCGCCCCCAGCCCCTCGGGAACACCCACTGCTGCAGCCAGGATGGTAGTAAGTCAAAGGAGGTGGGAAGCAGCGGGTCCTTGGTGAGGTGAAGGAGGGGGTTCTGCCTCCAAGCCTTCCAGGCAGCTGAGGGGCAGAGGGTGCTGTGCAGGGAGGTGGAGGAGGCCCAAGGCCGGGGTGGGGGAATTAGCCCCTAGGACACCTAGGCAGGTCCTGGGAAAACCAGGGAGGCAGGCACTGACTAGACGCTGCTTTAGCGGAGCTAGAAGCCGGACACCTTCATCCAGAGGAGGAAGGGTGTGGCAGGCCCCCAGAGCTCCAGGAGTCCATCTGAGAAGGAAAGGCGAGGAAGGGGACCCTCCCTAGCCGTCTGTTACTTCCTGAGCTGTCCCGCTGTCGACAGGTGGCACCACATACTCAGCGTTACCTCGGCTGTGTGGCTCCGAAGGCAGGGCTCAGAGCCCAGCGCGTTGCCCGTGCCTGCATGTGTGGCATCGGGGCTGACGGGAGAGCCGCATGGCAGGGGAGTGCGGGCGAGCTGACGCATGGGGGCGACCCACCAGCAGGTCACAGCCAGCCGCCAGCTGCTCAGACCCAGCACCTTTTCCAGGGGCCACTTCTGCCTCAGTCTCCACCTCATGATCAAAGGCAAACACCTACTTTAATGAAAACGATTCATGCTCTTCAAAACACTACTTGGACACCCCTAAGTCATGTCACCTCCAGCTTCAAGCTGTCTCTGGGGAGAGCCCAGAGTGCTAGTACCGCAAGGCAAGGCAGAGCAAGTTTGGGGACAGGGTTGTGGCTCAGGTGTCTCCCGCACTCCCACAGCTGGATATCCACTGTGTGGAGGGGGGAGCTAAATGAAGGTGTGCCCATGGGCCTGAACTCATGCTGGGGGAAGGCAGGGGCTGGCCCGCCCTGCCCCCCACTCCCTGCCCCAGAGCCGCACTGCGAAGGCTGAGTCACTGGGAATGCTCACTTCTCTAGTGACTAATGGCAGCAACAGCCTCGGGAGGGGGAGGCTGGTGCCGAGGAGGCAGCAAACAGCCCCCAGCCACCCCACTGCCTGGTTACAGGGATACCCTTTGCCCCTCTGGGCACCCTGGAGTGTCCTACTGTGAACAGAATGGAGGGGCCAGGCAGCACGTGGCGGGGTGGGGGTGGGGAGCAGGGGCGGTGGTGGCGCAGGACGGGGAAGGCAGGGGTCTCCTTAAACACATTCCTCCACGGGGCCAGGGCTGAACTGCTGGAAGGAAGCCCTCACCTCTAGGGGCAATGCTCTGGGGGCAGGTGCAGAGCCCCTCACTTGTGTAAGTTCAATGTTCTGCCTCATTTCTCCCTAGTGACCCAGAACATTGTCACTAACAAGGTCCAGCTCCACCATCAACCCTGCTCAGGGTTTCGGAGCCCAGGTGGGCAGCCCCATACGTTTGGGTAGCGTCCAAAGACGATAAACTGGGGAGGCGGAATCCCGTCTTCGGTGCGCCTGTGCCTGTTGACTGCAAGGAATGAATGTGTCCGCTGGAGGGCGCCAGACACCCAGGCCAAGAGCAGAAGTGGCCTGGAAGTGGCTGAGCCTTGAGCTTTGCTAGTGACGGGGAACTGAGGGAAAAGCGGCAGCGTGCTGAGCTCCTGCCGCAGGTTGGGGGTCCCACCTGGCGCAGACCTCTTGGCTTTGGCACCTTGACATTTTCTCTTACAAATGGGGAGAAAAATCCCTGCTAATGGCTTGAATGGCAGGTGAGGAGGACAGGAGCTCTGTGCTACATTCTGTGTCCTTACACCCGAGGAGTGGGAGACAGGGTCTTAGCCTGTGTCCAATCCTCTAGCAGTCCGACCAGGGTGCTATTCCCACACTGTCACGCACACCCAGCCTGGGGCCAGCTTGCCGTTCTGGAAGGCACACCATGGCTGGGTGCCCAGGCAGGTGCCTGGAGCATGGCCCTCCCCAGGGTTCAGACACCCCTCCAGGGGCAGCTAGACGTCAGGCCACCCTGCAGTACCTGCCTAATGAAGGGGAGTAAAGAGTGGGGAAGTGCAGACACAGGGTATTGAGCAAGGTGCCTTCCCCCTGTAGGCCTCTGTGGCTGGCTGAGCACGCCATGCTGAGAACCTGCCTGCCAAAGTGGGGGCACTGACAGTGTGGCCTGTTTCTCCAGGGGGCAGGAGGGAGAGGACGTGGGGGAAAAGCCGTTCAACAAAAAGGCACCTCATCCCAGGGCAGAGAGCAATGGAGGAGCCAAGTCAGGAAGTGGAGTAAACATCGGCAGATGCAGTCCCCGGAGGCCGTGCCTGGGGCAGGGTGGCAGTGCCACCATCTTAGCAGAGAGTAGAGCGGCCGAGCACCCTTCCAGCTGCAGGTGGCGGCCCGGGAGGCGCTACAAAGCCCGGCACTGGCTCCCTGCAGAGCAAGAGTGCCGCGGCGTCCTCACCTGGGCTCGGATCAGGGCCTCAAAGCTGGGCTGGAAGTAGTCGAGCCGGCTGTGGTAGAACCGCGGCATCTCATCCAGGAGCTGCTTGTTCTTGGCCTCGAAGTCGTCCCGCACAGGCCGCAGCTCTTCTCGGGCCTGGAAAGCAAGACGTCGGGGTCAGGGCTCCTGGTGGCTGACCTGGCATCCACGCTGGGGGCACGATGTGTGTGCTGGGGGTAGGTGGGTGGGGAGCATTGGAACATCTGTGCCTTGCTCCCACAGCCCCGGAGTCGGTCCCCAGGTGGAGGAGGCCTGGGTGCAGGGTCCCACAGGGCCCGCTGTCCATATCCACTGCTCCCTTTCCTTGGTACCTGGTGGAGTTTGGCCAGCACGGGCCCCGTCTTCTCCTTCTCCTCGTACTTCTCCACCTTGGCCTGCAGCCTCCGGTAGTCCTGCAAGGCCTGCTCCCGCCGCTTCACGGCCATGTTGAGGCTTGGGAAGACACTGCCGAACCTGTCGGACACAGGCCATTCTGCGAGCTGTGGCTTAGCAGCTTGGGGTGCTGCCAAGCGCATAGCCCGTGCGCCTGCTGAGTGCACTTGGGGGTTTGGCGCGAGCACACCAGCTGAGGCCCCGGCGCTGGATGAGCTCCTGCCACTAAGGGTGCTCTCTGGGGTCAGGCCGAGGGAAAGAAGGCAGGGCCAAGGGTCAGCCTGCTGACCTGAGATGAGCCACGGGGGTGGGAATGCTGGGAGCCACTGTCGCGGCCACTGCTCCTCCCCCGCCTGCCTCACATGGCCCTGGCCATGGCAGAGACCCAGAACAGAACAATGGCAGAGCTGAAGACTCCTCGCACTCCTTGGCCCAACATCTTCCTTTCATACAACAATCAAAACTGAGGTCAGAGAGACACAACATGACACGTCCAAGGTTGCCATGAAGTAGTGACCATGCAGCAGAGAGCTCAGGAGTCCCAGTTCTCTGGCACCTCCCCACCACCTCATCCTGACGCTAGCAGGTGACACCTACAGTCAAAACCTAGTCTGGGGGGTACCTGGGAGGCTCAGTCATTAAGTGTCTGTCTTCAGCTCAGGTCATGATCCCAGGGTCCTGGGATGGAGCCCCACATCAGGCTCCCTGCTTGACAGGAAGTCTGTTTCTCCCTCTCCTGCTCCCCCTGCTTGTGCTCCCTCTCTCGCTGTGTCTCTATCAAATAAATAAGTGGCGTCTTTAAAACAAAAACAAAAACAAAAACAAAAACAAAAACAAAAAACCTAGTCTGAGCTATTTCTATCAGCAGACCATGGCACAAGTAGGAATCCTCTGGTTCTCCCACTGAAATGGTGACAACCGTCCAACCAGATGTTTGGGGAAAACTTAAGGGCATCTGCCTGGCTCCCCCACCCCACCCACCATTCTAAAGGACCACAGGGAAAGGCTGAGGAGCATGCCATTCACACAGAGTGGCAGTGGACACTTTGGCCCCTGTGGGCATCATCTCTGCGACAGGTGTCATCTTTAATCAGGAAGGGCAAGGAGATCGTGAGATAGACAGAGGGCAGGACCGCATCCCAGGCAGGGATGCTGCCCTTCTCTTGATTAATAAGTGTTGAAGACCAAGAAACCTGCAAGCAGGTGTTCTGGACAGGAGGGGACAGGCCAGCTTCCCTGAATGCAAAGCCTGCAGGGCAGGGGGAGCTGTCGCTGTTGTGGGATGCGGCAGGTGTCTGCTCTGTAAACCGGGGGAGCCTGCAGCCCGAGCAGATCTGGCCCCGCAACCGAGGTAAAGGGTGGTGGCAGCCCTGGGGTTATTTGAGGCTGCTAGCCCCAGAGGGGGCAACTCAGAGGCAGGAGCACGTGGCGGGGACTCCCCCCTTCATGGGTGCCCAGGAGCTCCCAGGCCACGATTAGATAGCCTGGATGCCACATCAGGAACGATTCTCCAAGTCTGCCTCTCAAAGGGGTATGCCCACAAAGTTGGGGTTCTTTCTTTTCACTTTTTTATTTAAAATTCTAGTTAGATAAAATTTTTTTTTAAATATTTATTTATTTGAGAGGCAGAGAGAGACAATGAAAGAGAGAGAGCATGAGAGAAGAGGAAGTGAGTGGGAGAAGCAGACTTCTGCTGAGCAGCAAGCCCGATGTGGGACTCGATTCCGGGACTCCAGGATCATGACCTGAACCGAAGGCAGTCACTTAACCAACTGAGCCACCCAGGTGCCCCAGATGAATTTGGTTTTTAAAAGCCTCATCAGGGGCACCTGGGTGGCTCAGTGGGTTAAAGCCTCTGCCTTCCGCTCGGGTCGTGATCTCAGGGTCCTGGGATCGAGCCCCGCATCGGGCTCTCTGCAAGGCAGGGAGCCTGCTTCCTCCTCTCTCTCTGCCTGCCTCTCTGCCTACTTGTGATCTCTGTCTCTGTCAAGTAAATAAGTGAAATCTTAAAACAAACAAACAAACAAACAAAAAAACCTCATCAAGTCAAGAGTGCCTGTGACACAGAATAATGTTTTTTTTTGTTTTGTTTTTTTGCCAGAGAACAGAGAATATAAATTTGACCAAAGCACTGAATTTCCCAGCCAAGGCTAAGGGATGCTGGCAGGAGATTCTGGTGGAACAAAAGGCTTATCCCTAAGAAAGGGCACTAAAACGCATCCCTTTAATGAATGGGGAGTGCTGATGGGCTCACTACCCCACTGGAAAGGCTAAAAGTGGCTAAGACATGCCCTTAGACCAATCAGTCATCAAATCAACAGTGAACGACAGATCTGACCGCAGAAGAGGTCTCCTTGGTGCTGTGCGAACTGGGTGTGGGGACTGGCTACCTCCAGGACAAAGGTGTCCCCTCGCTCCCTCCAATCCATGGTAGGTCTGCAGAGATGAGATCACCGGCAAGGACTGGCCTCGCCATTTGTGCCTCTGGTAGGGGCTCTCTGATGGGGTCTCAGTGGCTAGGCGAACCCCTCTCCCTTCCTAGGAGGGTGACCAGCAGCTGAGAGGTGGGGGCTCAAGGCAGCAGGTGCAATGGAGCCTGAGAGAGAGAGCACCTCCCCCTCCACCCCAGCCAGACCAGGGGCCACTGCTGGCACCCTCATTCTCTTATTAGAATTGACTTGACTAGGTGGCCCCAGGGCCAGGGCCTCTGCTGTCCGTGCTGCAGGTGGCCTTGGGGGGAGTGGGCGCAGACAGGACGAGGAGCAGGAAGCAGCAGGTGAAGCGTTTTCTATTAGAAAGAGGGCAGCAGCATGAACACAGCACGCGGGGCACGGTCTCGGGGGCTGGGTGGGATGACCACCACACTGGTTGATGGTGCAGTTCTGGATACCCTCTGACCCCAGCAGCACTTGTCTTTCCGCTCGTCCTTTGTTGTCACTGGGGGTCGGTTCCCAGAGCCTTCCTGTGTCAAAGGCACCAGAGACACCGACTACATGCAAGGACTGGATCAGCTTATAAAGGAGATAGGACTCCCAATGGGGGGCCAAGCCCCGGGCCCCAAGGAGGGAGCAAGGCATGGGGCCAGGACTACAGATGCCCACACGATCCCAGGCAACCTGAGGGCCCACCAAGTGTAAGAGTGGGTGTGCCTCCAAGACGGGGCTCAGTCTCTGGAAGCAAGACCACCTGTTCCCTGTGGGGAAGAAGTGGCCCCAGCGCACACTGGCCCCAGCTGCTCTGTTAGAGCCAAACATCTCTTTACCACGGTAACTTCTGCCACCCAAGATGGTACCCCTCAGTCACACCAAGAGGCCTCAGGAGGCTTAGCTGGCTTAGGTCATCACAGGCGGGTCAGGAGTCACTTACCACCTGGGTGGCTTTGGGCCCTGGGCTCCGGGACTCCCTTGCGGGAAGAGGCAGGTGTCATGCCCTACTTACATTAAAGTGGGTGAACTGAGGGCGGGCAGGGAGACCAGACAGTGCATTTGAGGTGGCAGACAAAAACGTGGCGGCCCAGGGCTCTGTAATCCTGGTTCCGGTTACTGCCCCAGTGAGGCCCCACCCCCCCATTAACTATGTGGACATGACACGAGAGACTCTGCCGGCTCCCTGCGCTGGGCAGTGTGGGCACCAGGCTGGGGAGCAAGGCCAGGAGCCCGGATGGCAGCGGTCCAGGGCCCCAGGTGTGGAGTGTCTGGTGCTCTCCTCCATCCTCAGGTCAGGGAAGAAAGGGGGCAGGGAAGTGGGGTAGGCACAGGCTGCTCCCTGGGCCTTCTCAGACTTGCTCCCACGACTGCTCAGGGGTACCTGCTGATTTCAGCTGACCAGGAAAGGTGGGGGACCTGGCTCTCCCCGAGGCCAGAAGTGCACACTTTCACCGGGCTGCCACTAAGAAACAAGGCTGGAAAGCTGGACCCCCTCTGCTCAGTGTCCCACTTTCCCTGATAATTAGCGGTGACGGGGATCACGGGGAACACTGCAAACACGGAAGGCCCTGGGCCAGGGCCCACAGGCAGACTCTACTTTCCATAGGCAGCCCAACCCACCA
Organism: Mustela nivalis; assembly: GCF_964662115.1. Classification (NCBI taxonomy): domain Eukaryota; kingdom Metazoa; phylum Chordata; class Mammalia; order Carnivora; family Mustelidae; genus Mustela; species Mustela nivalis. Next base: position 161,192,426 of record NC_139023.1, on the reverse strand, counting down.
CAAGCCACCACTTCAGCCCATAGCCGCCTCTGTCCCCTTCCTCCTGAGCGCAGACTTGAGCCACCACAGGGATGGACTTCAGGCCTCCCCTTCGATAGATGGGAAAACCGACTCAGAGGAGCAGGGACCTGGCCAGGGCTGCGGGTATGCTGGCCCGCCCACCGCACAGCACCACTGTGGCGATTACAGACCATCCGGATCCTTCTTCCAGAGGGTGCCACTTTGGCATCCGCCTAGGTCGCAAGCTCCTAAAATCTGTGCTGTGTCTATGCTTCCAAGAAGGACGAACTGGGCTGGGCCCACGCCACACCGTCACTGAAGCTCTGCCCAGGTGACTATGACTGTCCTAAGGTTCAACCAAACTGCCCCCCCCCACGCCCCAAGTGATGGGGTGAGGAGGCAGAGAGAGGGAGGAGGGAAAGGGGGAAGGAGAAAGAGGCCGGCTGGGAGGTAGGCTGCGAGCAGCCGGCCCTGGTGGGGAATGCCTGCCATTCCTCAATCCGTGCCCACACAGCCGGGATCTTCCACCCACCAGGAAAGGGAAATTGAAAGCATCCCCATCCGACCATGTGAACGCAGCCCAGAGACTGGGGGATTAGAGGCCAAGCCCCCTGGGGGGAGACTGGGGGCGGCTGGGCAGCCATGTGGCGATGTTCTTCATCAGAGGACAGGAAAGCTGCAGTTTCCTGTTTCCGGTACCGGGGTCCCCGGGAGCGTCTCTCCTGGCAAGAGGCGGCAACAGGCAGTGCCGGTTTTATGTGGTTAGGGGAGATCGCATGTCGGCGCTGGGATGGAGGAGCCTGCCAGGGAGGCAGGCAGGCCTGGGAGGCTCAGGCAGAGGTCAGCGGATCTGCTGCGGAGATGGTGCCCGCCCACTGTGCTGCTCACCCACCTTCCTGGCAGGTGGTGGGCTGCTGGGGCGGTGGGAAGCAGCCGGGATTTCTCTCCATTTGGCTCTAGAAGCCAGGCATCAGATTTCAAGGCCGCCTCCTTGGTTGTGAAATCGAGATGGGAGTCAGTCCCCTTGTTCTCTGAGCTGGTGTCCCCTGCCTAGCTCTGCTAGCCGTGGGTGTCCATGGCAGCCTCGGTGGCGGCCCCTGGTCCTTCCCATCCAGTTGTCGACCCTCGGTCCCAGAGACCCGGTCAGAAGGCTGCCAGCAATGGAGCTCCTGCTGACACCTCCCTCCCAAGCCACCAGCCTCCTCGGCACCCAGTTCCTCATGGGACCCTGCGACCCGGGGCCGAGCAAGGGACAGAGGGCCGGGGTTCAGGGAAGGAATGGGGGATGCAGGGAAAAATCTCTTCCCACGCAGGCCGAGTCTCCAGACAGCCCAGGCCTAGAAACAGCTTTCCCTAACCCCACCCCTTGGACCCGAACAGGGAGCGAAGAGCTCCAGAGCCCCAATGCCAGGGGCTGGAGGACCAAAACCTGCTCTCTTCGTCTCCCTCCGGGCCTCGGTCCAGGCCTAATGGTAATTAGCAGAGCCTCATTACCCGGGCCTGGTGAGGCAGCTGCCAGGGACCACCACAGGAGAGGTAATAAAGTGCAGCTGCCGGGCTGGAGCGGGAGCCTTTCTAGGTCAGAGGCAGTTTGGGAGAGGCTGGGGGGGAAGATGAAGTGATCCGGGAGCTTCAAGGCAATGCTCCTCCTGCCCACCCCCGGCCCACCCCCTCTGGGGACTCAGGGAATAGGCCCGTCTGATCACTGCCCAGGGCCTGCCGGAGAGAAAATGAGTCTTACAGAAGAACTTTTGACCCTGACAGGTCACGAGTTAGGGGACCTTCCCAGGCAGGACCCCGCTGCTGCGCCCTTCCCCATGTGCAGCCACCCCCACATTTCAAAAGCCGAACGCTCCAGGCAGCTGCTCTCCCAGCGTGGCGGGGAGATGAAAGGCCCTGCCCATCCCCGCAGAGGGCCGGCCGAGATCTCTGCTCGCCCAACGCAGCAAGCTCCGGGCCCTCTGCTTCTCCACCAGGAACAAAGGGGAAAATGGCCAAGTGACCACCAGAGCAGAGGTCGTCCGGCGCGGCAGATCGGAAGTGCCTCATGGTCACTGGGCGCACCAGGGCCAGGTGCGCGCGCTCTGGAGCCACCACACGAACCACCCCCGGGGACCACGGGGCCCGAGGCTGGTGTCCCTGTTGTGATTCTGGTCAGCCCCGCGTGCATCTGGAAACAGGCTGCTAGAGACGCTATCTGGCCACCAACTGGCCAGTGGGCCTGCCTTTCCAATAAGTGCCCTGAGCCCAGGGGTCCCCAGACGACCTTTACTTACTTTTTTAAGGGTTCAATCACAGTCTTTTGAATCTGGTTCACCTGTTAAGAGCAAAAAACCCAAAGACATCAACACCGAGGGGAAGTCAGACTCTTCCTCAAACGGGAGGCTCCAGCCAGGTTCCTGAGAAGAGAAAAGCAGCCTCGGGGCTCTGCTGAGAACCCCGGGCAGGGACGAGACCCAGGCTGGGGGGACTGGGACGGGACTGGCAGGTGGGGCACCCCAACTCTGCTGCTGCAGTGAGCTGACACCCAGGACGCCTGAGGGCAGCAGGGAGTACTGTTCTGGTTCTGGTTTCAGGTCAGGTGTCCTCCCGCTCGCCCACGGCAGCCCTGCTCCGTGGGGAGGCCGGGTGGGCAACAATAGCGAGGGAAAGGGGCTGCAGGCGTGCACAGCTCTCACGGTGAGTGAACCATGGGAAGCAACCAGGGCTGAGGCAGGGCTGGGAAAGAGCTCCCAGGGCTTGCAACACTCGGGCCTCAGAGGGCTTGAAGGCGGCCGAAGAGAAGACCAAGCCCATTAAGGACTCCGTATAGGCACTCCACCCACACAGAAGCCGTGAGAAGGCAGGAGAGACCCCACTTACCTTTTCCTGGTTGAAGGCATCCATCCGCTTCATGGCCGTGTCCAGAGCTGTCACCATGTTCAGGAAGTCCTGGTCTTGCTCGCAGAGGGGATTGGAGAGCAAGTCCAAGGATATCTTCACGGCAGACTTGGACATGGCTGTAAGAGGTCAAAGCTCAGTGAACCTGGGAAGGGACAGGCTTCAAGGTCTTGTTGCCAGGAACCCCGTCCTCCTGCAGTCCAGGGGCCATACCCTGACCTCCCCCAGGCTGCACACCATAAAAGCTTTGGAGTACCAGAGAGCATGAGTCACAAGTCCTTACTGTCCGGTGACTGTTCCTGACCATTGGATGCCACTCTGGGTAATTCTTTTGAGAGGCTTTACCTTTTGCAATGACTTAATTTTCTGAACTCTAGATTTTAACAGAATCATTTGGGTGGGAAGCTATAAAAAAATACTTATTTCTAGCTCTACAGATTCTCATTCAATAAGTCTGGAATCCAAGAACGTGCATTTTAAAGAAACTCTTAGGAGTGCCTGGGTGGTTCAGTCGTTAAGCATCTGCCTTCAGTTCAGGTCATGATCCCGGAGTCCTGGGATTGGGTCCTGCGCTGGATGCCCTACTTGGTGGGAAGCCTGCTTCTTCCTCTCCCACTCCCCCTGCTTGTGTTCCCTCTCTCATTGTGTCTCCCAACAATGGAGCCTTAAAAACCTGTACCAGACCAAGAACTCCAAAGCTGTCAATGGGTTCCACCCCACTACTCCCCCCACCCCCATTTCATTCAGGGCTCCAACAACCCAGGAGACATCTGGGGTGGTGTATTTTGGCTCCATTTCCCAGATGAGGCAGGTGAGGCTCAGAAGAGCTCAAAATGGCCTACAGGTCAGACAGCAACAATGGCCAAGCCAGGCCCCGCCTCCAGGCACCTGCCTCCCGTCCACTGCTTGACCAGGCCTGGAGATACTGTGGTTGGGCCCCACAGGCTCTGCCAGGGTATCTGCTTATGCTGTCCAAGGTAATTTCCCCATGCACGGAGACCACTGCCCCTCGGTAGCCTTGTCCATATGTTCTGACACCCTGTGTGACATATGGGGAGCCCGGAGATCACAGGGCCTCGGAGGGAGCTCTATCAGCAGCTCTGGGGTTCTTGGTCCCAGACAAGTTTTTAGGTCTCCATTACTTGTAAAAAAAAAATTCTACAGGGGCAGGACGAGAGACCGGAGAAGGGCCCGGCCTGCTCCATACTGTCTGTGCCAGTTTCAAGGTCTCAGGGGAAAACAAGTTTCTGAATATATTACTATTTCATGCCATGAATTTAAGATGCTAGCAATCGCAAGATACATCGTTACCGCACAGACCATTAGGAAAGGACAAAAGTGCCAACTAAACGCTATCAAGTGCCACGGTGTCTTGATTTCAGAGATGTTATTAAATGTGAAAAAACGTCTTTGCATGGATGAAAGAAGGGTCACTCCAGTTCATGACAGATGTGGCCTCGCCTGGCCCCTGCATCTAAGGAGGGAGCATCCCTAAGGCCAACCCCAGCCCGCCTTGAGGAAGGGGAGAAAGAGAAGCCCACCAGGGGGGGCCCTCTTCCCTCGGGCCCCTCCACATGCCTACGAAGAGGTTTTTTGTCCTGGTTTTTTCTCGAACCTGAGAGCTTGCTGCCTTCACCCAGCAAAGGGGCAAAGTATGGGAGAAGCCCAGGAAAGCAGACCTCCCAGAAATGTTGAAGCAATGGAGCAAAAAACCCTCTTTCGAAGCTGTGAAGTGACTTTGCAGGCTTAGGAGCAGACATCATGTGGAACCTGCCTGGATTATGAGATGACCTCAGACGGTATAATGAAAGGATAAAGCCTCAGACAAAACTGGAAACGTGTTTGAAAAATTTCTTCCACTAATTTTTTTTTTTTAATATTTGAAGAAAAAACCCTGAAAAGTTGGAATGGGGGAAGACTTCCTTCCCAATTTTCCTTTTCTCTCCTGAAACGTTCACACTTCCTGCCTTTGTCTCTGTTCGAATCATCCAGACCTTCTGAAGTTAATTAACAGCATGGAATTCCCCCGACCCCGGGAGTCCTCACGGGCCTCTGTGAGCGCTGCTGGGCCCCCACTCTTAGGGACTGGGAGGGTGTGGCCAGCCCAGCACAAACTGGGAGCCTGGCGGTCTTTGAACTTTAAAGGGGGCGTCTTAGACGCCACATAGGTCTCTGGAGCCCTGATGCACCCTCAGAATGTAACAGTCAACAAAGACTGGTCACATGCAGGTGGACTTGCCTGGGCACGCGGGATGGGATTTTGGATCTTGTCGAGGCAGTTGAGGAGACCCTAAGATCAGGAAATTTGATTCCCCTCAACCATCTGGAGCAGCAGTTCTCAAAATGAGGTCCCTGGACCAGCTGCAGCAGCACTGCCTCAGGGTGGGCCTTCCAGGGACTCTGATGCACCGGCTGTGGGGTGCAGGCCTTGGGCGGGGCTGGGGCACCGCTATTTCAGGAGGGCCTTCTCTGTCCAGACTCTGCTCTCGACTCCGGGCTCCAGGGGTCCTCCGTTTATCCTGATTTCTTTATTAGAAAACCATGCTATCCACTTCATGGGTCTCTGACATTCCACTGCTTCTAGAGCCGCTCACTCTGAAAACACTACCTTCCCTTCATCTGTGCTCCGACCCTGTGGTTGTTGGGAGAAGCACCCAGGAAAGGAAGCAGTAAGTCACAGCCTCTCTCTCTCTCTCTCTTTTTTTTTTTAATTTTATTTCCTAGGGCGCCTGAGTGGCTCAGTTGGTTAAGCCACTGTCTTCGGCTTGGGTCATGTTCCCAAGGTCCTGCGATCGAGCCCCACATCTGGCTCCTTGCTCAGTGGGGAGCCTGCTTCTCCTTCTCCCTCTACCTGCTACTCTGCTTGCTTGTGCTCTCTGTCATATAAATAAAATTCTTAGAAAAAAATATGGATTTTATTTATTTACTTGATATATAGAAAGAGTACAAGTAGGGGGAGCGACAGGCAGAGGCACAGGGAGAAGCAGACTCCCCACTGAGCAGGGAGCCCAATGCGGGACTCTGATCCCAGGACCCTGAACTGAAGGTAGATGCTTAACCAACTAAGCCACCCAGGTGCCCTATCACAGCCTCTCCTGTACTGGAAAGGCAGTGGCGATCTATGAACAAAGATTCCACCCAGGCAACCTGGAGCTACCCACAAAACAAAAAGACGGGGTAGACCCTTGGCCCACTGCGCACACAGCCTGGAGGTGCCGGGGCAGTCGTGTCCAGACCCACCTGCGTCCTGGGGATGAGCAGCAGCATCTGGCCCTGTGCACAGACCTCGGGAGCCAAGCCGCGCGTGACAGAGGGCCGGAGGTCCACCTATATCCCCAGGCTAGGCCTGGCTTAGGGATAGGCCACCTACCCAGGTCAGCATCGGTGCTCTTCTTCATGTCCTTCTGCAGCCTCCTGGTCTGCTCCTCCAGCCTGCAAGGCAGGGGCATGGTCCTGGGCACCTGGCACCGCCAGCTTGCTTCAGCCCCTTCCTTCCCATCTACCTGAGCTAAGCCCAACCTGACGCTCTGGACCGCCTGCCAGGAGAAGCAGGGGCCCCTGTACCGCGGGGATCTGTCCTACCAATGGGAGGGCCACTGCCAGCTCTGTGCGAGGCCAAGAACCCAAAGGCTAAGAGTTAACGACTCTCACACAGCTATCAGCTGGGGGAGAATTTCTGGCAGTCTGTGAACTGAGCTGCCCTCGGCTCCCGGGCTGCTGGTGGGACAGAGGAGCGGCCCTGCTGTTGGCAGTGCCAGGAGGAGCCCTGTGGGAGCTGAGACCTGGCGGGAGGCTCCTGCCCTTCTCCCCCCAACCCCCCATCCTTCTGGGATTTGACACTCACTGCTGGAGTTTTCCATACTCCCTCTCAAAATCTCTCTCCACCTGTAACCAAAGAGATAACTCAATCATCGGAGAAATGACAACACGCTGGAAAAAATCTGCCAGCCAGCTGAAACTCCCCGCACGCCCTCCCCGGGGCTGCGGAGAACCACCCTGTCCAGTCCACACAAGCACTGGCAGATCGTTAACGACACAGTATCCCTGTGTTCCCGAATTAATTAAGTGTTTGATTTAGGGCAAAAGACTCCCCTCCCACATAGGCCAGCCTGGCAAGTAGCAGCGGACTGTGGCTCTGTTCTGCCACCACAGGGCGCGAGGCACCGGGCTGTGTTCCCTCTCCCCACCCCCCACAACCCCTCGTGGGGCAAGTGAGGTGCTCAGAATGTGATTGAGACTCAGGCAGCCCAGCAGGGAAGCAGGCAGTCCCCTGCTGCTCCACGACCGGTTTCCTTACAGGGCCTACCTCCTGCGACCTTCAAAGTTCAAGGTGTTTCAGGGTGGATCCAGAAAGCTCCTGTCTCCACTCTGTGTGCTGGAATGTTCCCAGCGCAAATTGTTACTCCTGGCTTAGGCAATGCTCTCTTAAAACTCTTCATAAGTTAACCGATTTCCCCGATGCCAGCAACATTTACATCAGGTGAGCGTGAGTCCTGATGCTCCCTCCATGTCAGGGAAGTCAAGAAAGCCACCCGCACACCTACACCTGAATGTCCTCATCTGTCCACCGGGGCCCTGACTATGGTCCCTTAGGAGAGTGGCCTGTGATGCAGATGACATCTGTGAGCCACAAGGAAGGGACTGAGACCTCTCCTCCTTCCTTTCCACATGGGCAGGACCAGCTCCTTGGACAGCTTGCTGAGCCTCTGGGCTGAGGTGCTCCATGCTCTCAGGGTGCTCACCTTGTGCTCCTGGCCACAGCCGCTCCTCCACAGCTGGAGGAGGCAGAGGTACTCATTACCCCCCTGTACTCAGGAACTCCCTCAGACAGAGGCAAAGCAAACCACGTATGATCACACCACTAGAGAGTGGCAGAGCCGGGATTGGGACACGGGTGGCCTGGCTCCAAGGCCTGGGCTCTTACCTGGCATTCTGAGAATGGGGAAAAAGGTATTTGCTGATGAATTAAAGTCATGACCTAAGAAAGATGCCTTCTTGGCTGCTCCCAGAGACTCCTGCCAGTGTGAGCCCTGAACCCTGCTTCTCAATCTCCCGGCAGACTGGCTGAAGCTCAAGGAGAGGGAAACTGTGCAAAGTGTCAAGGCCCCACTATTCTTCATCAACACACTCTTCTGTCACAGTGCCCCGTGAAGCAATGGGGAGTCCCACAGACCCCATACTCCTCCTGTGCATTTGGGTAAACTCAACATAATCCCAGAATGGCAGAACAGTATTTGGGCCAATTATTTCCTGTTACAAGTGAGGGGAACAAAGCCCAGAGGTGGGGGGGTGATTTTCGGGAGGATGCAGGGCTGGTCGGTGGCAAAGGAAGGTGGAATTCAGACTCCAAGCTCAGCACCGTCCTCTGCTTTGAAAATAGCATTCGTTAACCCCACAAACATTTACTGAGCAACTATTAAGTGCAACATATTCTGCCAGGTGTGAGGGCTCTGCTGGTGAACAGACCAGACATGGGAACTGGTGGGAGAGATGGCACAGATTCAATATACAAGTGTACATGTGCAGCCCCACCTGGGGGCAGGGCCACACACTGGAGAACCTGCCTAGCCAGGGACCTACACCATGACAACGTGTCTCTGCCCTTGCATGGACATACCTCACTTTCCTCATCTGAACTGTCAAGTTGTGAGGTAGGAGCTCGGGGTCTCTTCTTACTTTATGCGCCCAGCATCTGGGACCTGACACAAAACTGTGAAGTAAAATTCACCACTGGTTTCCCTCTCTCCGGTAAGTCTTTGCTCTCTTTTCAGCAGACCCCCTGCCCCGCTCTCTCTCCACCCAGGAACCTGACATGTTCATCATCGCCTTCCTTATGATCCAACAAAAGCTGCTCTAGAGAAATTCAATATTCACACCCATGAAAGCATATATTCCTGACAAAAGCTTCACGTGCCACCTATCCTGGGGGATGTGTAGTGGGGCAGGAATCAAAGTCTCAGCCAAAGCCTGAAGAGCATTTGGTGAGATGGCAGGTGGGGGCTTTGTTCTGGGGTGGGGGGCCTGGCCCTGGCCCAGCAAGTCCGCACTGTGGCAGTCTAGCCCTTTCTCTGGCAGTGCCACCGAGGATGGTGGGGGATAGGAGCGAGCAAAGATGGACAAGACCTGAACTCTGATATCAGCTGTGCAGCATGAAAAATACTACCTAATGTTCTGAGTCTGGGTTTCTTTCCTAGCGGAATGGGATCGCTCTGGTTGGGCTTTCCCTGTGAAGACTGCTGGTGGCTGCTGCTTTTTAGCGGTGTCGGGCCTGCTGGCTGGCTTGAAGGATCCCCTAGTAGCCTGTGCCGAGCCCGGTGCCTGGCCTGCTGATGGTGTCTCCTTGCTCCTCTCCTACACGCAGGGGCGCTGGGAGGCCCAGAGCAGTCGTGGGGTGCAGACTGGACCCTAACCCCTCAGCTGGGAGGACAGGCAGCACATAGCATGGAGTCAGCTGATAGCCAGACCTTCAGCTAAGCCTGGATCGTGTGCCTGGGGGTTGCACCGGGGCCTTCCTTCACAAGACACATCCCCTCTCTTACTCTGTAGGATGTGACCACTAAGCAAAGTCTTCACATACAAAAAGCCTTTTTTCCCCTAAAGAAAGAAATTAAACGAAGGAGGTCTTGGTCAGAATCCAGCCCTCCCGAAGATCAAGAACATGGAATCAGGGCTCCTGGAGGGGAGGCGGGTACGGAAAAGCCTGCTGACCCACCGGAGCTATGGCTTTGGCTCCCAGCACCCTCTTTTGCAATCCCCACATGTGCTGATGTGTGTGTGGGATGGTGCAGAGCACCTGGTTCCCCTGGCCGGGACTGCTTGGACTTGCACAGAGAGTGAGCGACGGTGGGGTTCCAGCTGGGCTGGATCACTCTGGTTGCTGAGAAACGAGGTCTCATGCTGGCAGCTGACAACTAGGTTGGGGTAGGGCTGGCTCCTTTGGCCTCTGCTCAAGACCACGTGGCCACCTGCGATGTCCATGAACGTTTCCCTCCTCTGCTTCTGGCAGCCAGGTGTGGCTTGCTCTGACAGCTCGATGGTCTCAAGATCCCTCTCCTCCCCTGGGGGAAAGAGCCAAGGCAACCACCAGGATTCTGACTCCTCAGACAATGGCTAAGGGAATAGAGAGACACACTAGAGTCTCAGTCCAAGGTCTATCCACTCTGAGGGAAGAGCCAAACACAAGAGATCTGAACATCTTTGAATGCTTGATGCTTCTGCCAAAGAGGCGACTGGCCCCAAGTCAACAATGCGAATGTAAACACATGTGCAGGCTGTCAGAGGGTCAGGGTGGGCCGGGCCAGCGAGGTTAGTGCAGGGGGACTGAGCACCCCACCGTAGGCTGCTCACCGCATGCTCCACAGCTTTGGGTGCTGTTCCCCGCTCTCCCTGCCACTGGCTTGGGGTCAGGGTTAACACGGAGCAAGAGTCAGGATTTGTGAAGGGAATAAGGGGGCTGAGCTCCCACCCAAACTGCCACTTGTGAAGGGAAAAGGGAGATGGGTAGGCAGGGCCGGGCCTCCGGCGCCTGAGCCGCACTGTGCCAGGTCGGAGCTGGGGCGGAGGGCATGCAGGCGTTCTAAGAAGCCTCTCTCTGAGGGGTGCTGGGGGCGGGGGAAGCAGCTTTCCCAGGGATGTCGCAACATGATTAAATGCGGCTGAGAGACTCTCTGCCTGGCAAGGGACAATCTCCCTCCAGGGAAGGCTCGACATGGCGACCTGGCCAGTGTTCTGCCTTGAGGCTGTGGAGCGCCGCCCCAGCTGAGAGTCGGAGAGGGCGCCTTCCTGCCCGTGGTGACCCAGGCTAACTGCTTCAGAGACAGCGTCCGTCCTGCCCGGTTGCAGAGGGAGGAGCTGCTTCCCTCCCCCACGCCAAGCTGCTCCAGTTGCCTTCGGGATGGAGGGGCAGGAGGAGGCTAAGCCGAAGGCTGGGACTGGGCGGTGTGGGGGCGCCTGTCCTGCCCCTTCCAGGGCCGTGGCCAGCCCCTGCCGAGAACACACTACCCAGCCTGAGCCCTGACAATAACGGAACTCGAGTTAAGGACCTGGACACAGGAGAAGAGTGTGAGCACCACACAGTGCTTCCTTTGTGTCGGCAGCTGGGTGCCTTGAGCCAAAAACCTCCTGAAACTCCCTGAAGATAATGTGAGCGTTTCTGCCCATGATGGGGCACCAGGACTTCCCGTCAGCAGGCAGCCATGTTTGCCGCTCTCTGACAGTGCCCGGGTAAGACCAGCAGGGTGTTCCCACCATGTGCAGGCAGCTGCCATAAGGGCCTGGGCCCGGCCTGTTGTGGGAGCCTGGAGGGGGCCTGTGTGGCGGAGAACGAGACCCAAAGGGGCAGGCTCTCACTCTTCATACTTCAGTGCCTCTGGGGAGTTGAGGGAGCATAGAACTCTCTTCCAAGCCCTAACGTGGCTCTGGTTCCTTGGGAGAGATCAAAGGCCCGGCCAACCATTTCCTCCCTGCCCCACTAGCGGATCCGGCTGCTCTCGGGACAGGCTGCCTCCCCAGGAGTTTAGAAACTGTCTTCCCATCATGGAGTTGACATTTCTTGAGGGCTCGTTATGTGTCAGACGCTGTGTTCAGTGCTTCATACGCGTGACCTTACATAAGACTCCGAATACGTCAACGGCATGAGTACCAGGATCGTCTGCACTTACGAAGGAGGAAAGCAAGGCTCAGAGAGGGTAAGGGCCTTGTCTACGGTCATCACACACAGCACATGGCAGAGCGGTGGGAATCCAGGCAGGAAACCTCTCAAATCCGGCTTCTTAATCACTAGTTGATGCCCAGTTTGTCTGGGGGAGGAGATTCCCGAAGTCAAAGGACCACAGTTCCATCTCAAACAAGACCCCCATGAGGCGCAGGAGAAGCAGGCCAAGGGCTCATCCGCCAGCCTGTCTGTAAAGCCATCTGCCGGCACTGGGATTGTACCTGTCCTTCCTCTGGGGAGACCTCGCCACTCCTCAGATTAAAAGACCCAGAGATCTGTCAAAAAAGAGCCTCTGGTAAAGAAGCTAGAAAGCAAATTGTAGCCTGTATTTTTCTATGGAGAACAATGGCTATCTCCATAGAGGTAAGGGTGTCGGGAGAGTTTTCTGTTTGTCTGTTTGTGTTTTGGTAGTGAGTGTGGGGAATAAAGGGCCCTTCTCAAAAACCACTTCCCTTTCAGATCTGCCCTGGATTAAACTCTGGAGACTCAAAGCCACACCTTCCCACTTCCTGTAGCCGGCTAGAGCCCAACACTTGCACACCCAGATTCTCTGTGCTTCAGCTGAGGGCCTCCACAGATGGCCAGCCTCTGCATGGGAGGTAAAGTGCCGTCTGTCCTCGGCCTGCCTCACTTGAAAGAGAAACGCAGGCGCACTTCCTTTTAAGTGGCCTGACTTCGGATTTTCCAAAGACTGAGCCATTGGTCAGATGTGTGCTGAACTTCCCTTCTTGCCAAACTGCCGCGGTAGCTTTCCTGTAGTCCTGAGTCCTAGCCAAGCAGGGCTGAGGCTGTGAAGCCAAGGAGGCCCGTCAGGCGCTCCAGCAGGCCAACAGTGCTGGGCACAAGGAGAGGCGGTGTGTAGTAATGCTTCCCCACAGTGAGACCCAGAGCCGGCTCCAATTGGTGGGATAGGGGGTTCAAGAGACCATTTTTTACCAGAATTCCCCAACCTTGGAAGACCTTCACAGCCTGAAGAAGGCAGCCCAAAGGAATGGAATGTGTATGGAACAGAGGCTCCAAGTCACTGTGACTTCATGGGCCTTGGTTTTCTCACCAGAAATATCAGGTTGGATGGGATGATCACTAAGGGCTTCCACCTCTAACTTTCTAAGAATCTGTGATTCCTCTTCCATTCTGGGGATAAAATAGGGATAAAAACTGCAGCCTCTAAGGACACCTGGGTGGCTCAGCGGGTTAAGCCTCTGCCTTTGGCTCAGGTCATGATCTCAGGATCCTGGGATCTAGGCCTGCATCGGGCTACCTGCTCTGCAGGGAGCCTGCTTCCCTCTCTCTCTCTGCCTACTCGTGATCTCTCTCTCTGTGTCAAATAAATAAATAAATAAAATCTTTAAAAACAAACAAACAAACAAACAAACAAAGAAAACAAAACCCGCAGACTCTCAAGGGGGTAGGATTCACTCATGCCCTCCCGCAGACTCTGGGTCCTTGCCAAGATGCCTTTAGCAGTGGAGAGAAAGGGACCTCCCCAGAGAAGCTTCCTGACCCTCACACAGCTTGACTGGCTGGAGATAAAGGTTTGGGACATGTCCTCGGCGGGGGCCTACGTTTCAGGAGCCCTCTTAGGGAAGCACAGACTACAAGCTAGATCATAGAGATGGGCCCTACAGGAGCCACAGATTCCTCCTCACCTGTCACCTACTTCCTTGACCCACCCAAGGATGATGGGGAGGAGCCCAGGCTGATCTGGAGAAGGAAAATGTCCCAGGCTAGGAGGTCCCCACAAACCCCAGTCTAGGTGAGGTTCTAGAGTGACACGGCTGGGAGGAAGGCAGCCTGGGCGCAGCCCTCTCAGGCCCACGATGAGCTGAATCAAAGTTCTGGTTCTCTGGAAAGGACACGTGAGAGAGACTGAGCTTCAGAATGAAAGAATCGGGTTACTCACTGTTTTGGGGACAATCTGTTTCTTGGGCTGCCCAATCTTGAAAGGAATCCTATGAGAGAAAGAGACAAAGGGGGCTTTTAGGAGAGATGGGGAGGGATGTGGTTGAAAAGCACTGATGAAGTGTAAGCTGCTGTCCTCCTGCAGCGGCTTGCTCCCAGCCCCTGTGCGGCACACCCCGTGGGGCTAGAGCCTGCGGTAGCCAGGCCGGGCTCCGGAGTGCCAGGCTCCGGAGCGTCAGCTGGGAGTCGTGGGCACCACCTTCTGCCCCAGAGCATCTCTCCTAGCAAGAGTCCGGTGTGCAGCTGCATTGCAGGGGTGGGGGCGGGAAAGGGGAGACACCGATCAGCTCACAGTCACTGTATATCTGCATCCCGAGGAGCTGTAAAGTCAGAAATTACAGGTTCACCGGGGTAGCGATCAGCCTTGAAAACCAGCGTTTAAAAAAACACCACGAGCAGCACTTCTCATCTGCCTTAGGGGCTTCACTACTTCGCTACAAGGGACAAACAGTAGCCCTACAGAGTGGCTGCTGTGGCTGGAGAGGGATGACAAGCTACAGGGGCATGAAGGACCAGCCAGGCTGGGTCATTCCCGGTAAGAACTGACAAAAGTGAGCCGTGGTTAATTCGTAGAGGACTCTGAGCCTAGCCCAAGTCTGTGCTGACCCTGCTGGGATGCTCTGCCCTGCAGGTTCCCCACTTGGAAACCAACGACAGTTTGGCATAACAGAAGGAAGGTCAAGGTCTAGGGTCTAAAGCAACCCACCACTGCTGCCTCTGCCTCTGCCTCCGAGCCGGCCACCCTCCTGCACGTAAGGAGGGCCCAGCGATTCACTTCGTACTCTGTGAAAGGACAGGGTCAAACCGGGTAATTCAGAAGCTGCCTTGAGGTGCTGAGAATTTTGATTCTCCGATTCTGAAAAGCGTGCCCAGGCCAGAGGCAAACACAGCCAGTGTCCATGGCTGGAGAAACGGAAAGTCCCCGAACCCACTTCTCCCCGCTCAGCTAACAGGGAGTTAAGTGCTCCTGGGATCAGCTCAGGTGCAGGGCCACAGCAGGAGAGCCCTGAGGGGACAATGCCACTCCCACTCCTTTCAGTGCTCCCGTTCAAACCCAAACCTCCCGCTTCCACCCATTCACCTGCCCTTTGCCTCCGCACCCCCTTCTGCCCAAGCCTGCTTTCTCTTGGCCCAAACTGACCAACACTGTTGCTAAACCCAATGGTATAATTAACCACCGATAATAACCCCAGACAACAAGCCGGTTGAGAGGATGGGCTGGCCTGAGTCACAGTGGTTTAAATTTAATTTCTGGAGGACATCCTGTTTATTGTTAACCCAGCCCGGTAATTTGGGAGCGTTAACCCTTTGGGGCTGGCTGACTCACGTGGCTTCTGTAAACAAATAATCGGGCAGCTCTATAATTAGCGGAGGGAAGGTAAGCGCTGGAACTGAAAAGGAGAGTAAAGAATTGCTCTTTCCTGTCTTACAGCTCTAAAGTACTGAGGTTAGGGGAGCACAGCTCCGGAATCCCCTCCTCTTGCCCCCTGGTAACTCTCCCCAAAATTAGGGATCAGAGTTGACTGATACAATGGTTTTGGCCAGCGAACAACTGCCCTCAAGGGCCATTTTGGTGACAGTGCAAATGAGGTCCTGGTGGCATTGAGAAAAGATTGACTCTGCTCCACGCGAAGCACGCTGTGGTCTAACAAGCTCTAGACCGGGAATCAGAGAGCCTGCTCTCTGCCTCTGATTTGTTTTGTGGACAAATCATGAGCTCTCCAGAGCTCAGTTTCTTAAACTCTAAAACCAAGGAGATGGACTAGAGGGTCCCTTCAGCCCATCTAAAACTTGAATTCTAGTGGCACCTGGGTGGCTCAGTGGGTTAAGGCCTCTGCCTTCGGCTCAGGTCTGATCCCAGGGTTCTGGGATCCCAGGGTCCTGGGATCGAGCCCCGCATCGGGCTCTCTGCTCAGCGGGGAGACTGCTTCCCCCTTCTCTCTCTGCCTGCCTCTCTGCCTACTTGTGATCTCTCTAAGTAAAATAAATAGAAAATCTTAAAAAAAAAAAAAACCAAACCAAAAACACTGAATTCTGAACTGAATCTTTGTTGCAGGAACATGGGAGCCAGATGAGAATTCTCCAGAATTCGCACAGTTGTCTTCAAAATGATGCTAACTGGGAGTCTAGTACTACAGAACCAGCTACAAAGAAATTAGGAACTTAGATGCTATTACTTGTGGTGCCACAGCCTCTCTAAATCTTAATTTGGAATCACAGTATTTTTAGAATTGCAAGTTACCATAGAAATTGTTCCAGTTCAACCCTCTCATTTTGTAGATGGGAGAGCCAATATGGAGAGGTCCAGTGACTCGCCCAGGTTCATGCTGCTGGTTCATACAACTGAGCAGGAGTAAACAATTCCCTTCTCTTGCTCCGCTACTCATGGTTTACTATACTTTCACGTGAATTTGTTAGATTTCTTTGAAGGAACTAAGAAAAATCATCTGCTTAAACTACCTAACCTCAACATACTATGGAATTTCAAAGGGGCCCCTTGGTTTTTAGAAGACCGGAAACACAAGAAATGAAGAGAGCAGTGTTGCCGGGAGGAAGGAGGCTGTGCTGACTGGCTCCGTCTGCACAAATGACAGGTTATGTGTACCACGTCAACTACGTGCAAAATGTCACCAATAACGTCGTCAGGACAACAGGTATAAGACTTGGACTGTCCAAGGCAATTGGGACATATGGCCACCCCCCCTCACCCGCTACATACGGGATGCCTTCCCTTCTCCCGGCTGCATCAAAGCTGTTCTCAAGTCCAAAACCTTGCATGCCTTCTTTTAAATGTCTAAAATTTGGCATTTGAAAATAGTTGACCTTTTATGGTTAATTGAAGTTTATCCCTTTAAAAGTAAAATACAATCATCAGAGAAAACTTGGGAAATACAGGAAAGTATGAGAGGGAGGGAAGGAGGCAGAGAATGGGAGAGAGTGAGACAGAGAGAGAGAGAGAGGAAAAAGAAGAAGGAAAAAAACCCAAAACATAGCTCACAGTCTCATATCTAAAGATAACCAAGGCTAATGTTTTGGTGTTAATTATATTTTAAAAGTTTGCAGAAAGAAAAAAATCTGAAGCAAATATGCCAAATGTTAGTAGTGGTTAATGTGGGGTGGTGTGAGTGTGATTACTGTTTTCTTCTTTGCACTTTCCATATTTTTCAAATAAACAACAAAAAACAAAACAAAACAACAAAAACCCTTGTTTTTTCCTTGACTACAAAAATAACACCTGATCAGTGTCAAACACTTGGAAAACACGGAAGACACAAAGAACACACAGACACAGAAGAATAAACAGTAACACCCTGAATCTGTGTACACACATGTACATGGGTATATATGCACATTTACATAACTTTTAAAGAACAAAAGAAACATACCACGAAGACTTTCCTATGCCAGGATGCGGTTGCCATCAGGCTGATTTATAAGGGCTATCTAGTATTTCATTCACCATTTTATTTTTGTGCCCCTCATCACTTACTGGTGGTCATTTCAATTTTTTCCTCTATATTAAGAAAAAAAAAAAACTCTTAATAGCGAAATCTTTGCGTACATCAAAGGTTAGTCACATAGGATAAATTCTTAGCGTCAGAATCCCTGGGTCAAAGGATACAGACATGCCCAAGACTTTGATACATTTGCCAAATTGCCCTAGAGGCAGATTGAGACAGTTAGCATTTTTTAAAAGACTGAAATGGTTTCCATCTTACCACTAGCCCTTTGGCCTGTTTATCAGGACTTTTTTCTGGCATAGTATTTGCCTTTCCCTCTTGTGTATGTGTGTTTAATGTACAGAAGCTTCTGATCAGTTGCAAGTCAAATCTACCAGATCTTATCCCTTTACGATGTCTTCTTTTGGTGTCTCATTGAGAAAGAACCGTCCTCTCCACCCCGACATATAAAAATTCACCTGAATTTATTTTACTGGTTTCCTTTTATTAACCAGAGTTTGCTTTCATCCGAATTCTACGTGGGCATAGTTTAATAAGACAATGAGGTCTGTTAAGTGAGACAGAAGGTTCTGGCCTTCCTCCCCCGCCCTCGTCTCACTTGCCCAAGACCGGCGCTTTTGACTCCAATGGTTTTACTGGCATCTACCTTTGCAGCTCTAAATAAAAATGCTTCTGTTGCTAGCTCTTGTTAGGTTTTAGGCACTAGCTCCTTTTTGTTTTGGAAGGGGAAGATTTAAGAAACCAAGCAACCTTTTCCAGGCTCTCCCCGCCAAATGACACAAAAGCCTGTCTGCATCTCCTCTTCTCCTTGACACAGTTATGAGATTTGGTTAGATCAATACTAAATAAACTATTAGGAGAATAATGTGATTTCTCTTCCTTCCTACATGGGGCGGCGGCCAACAGATTCTTCCACCTAGGCCAAACCTTCAGAAGACTGCCGAGATCCGAGCCAACCCCCCCAGCGAAGCCACTCCCGAATTCCTGACCTGCAGAAACCAGTACTGTTGTTTGGAGACACTGTGTTGTGGGGTAATTTGTTACACAGCAATATGAAACTGGTAACACTATGTTTTTGCTTTCCCTGAGACTGTCATCTTTCTTGCAGGTGCTTAATTTTCTACGGATTTATCCCTCACTCTTTCAATACATTTACTCGCATCAGGGGTTCACTTCTGGAAGCAGCATCCTCGGTGGCCTCTGGGCAGCTCAGCCCTGGGGGCACAGTGGGCCGCCCAGGCTCTCCTCTTTTCTTCCCTCACATGGATTCCTTTCACCTCTCCCAGGAATTCTGCCACCTTGGAATCTGTGTCTTCCTCTTTGTTGGTTTACTCCTCGTTTGGGTGGAGTTAAAGTATGTGTGGTACTTCCTTGAGACTTCCACAAGACCAAAACCCATTTCACCCTGCCTCACACCAGTTAGTTTGACTGGGTATCGAATGTGGGTAGCACTTAATTTCTTTCAGAATCTCTAAGGCACTGCTTCACTGGCTTCTCCTTTCCCAGTGCTACTGTGTTGATGAAGTCGAAAGCATGCTGATTTCTACCCTTTGTAGGGGATCCACTTCTTCACACAAGCTCATTGGATCACGTTTGTCTCCAGTGGTGTGAAATGTCACAGTGATGTACCTTGTGGGTCTGATTTTGCTCATTCGGCTGGGGTATGTGCCAAACTCTTTCAGTTAGGCAGTTTATAATATTTCGTTCTGGGATTTAAAAAAAAAATGTGGTTTTAGTTGGTTTCTTTCCATTTTCTTTGCCTCTTATTTCTGAAATTCTCGTGATTCTGATGCTGACCCTCCTTGTTGCTTCTCTAACTTCTACTTTTCAACATTTCCTTATTTTGTCAAGTTTTCCATTTCTGCTATTGCACACTTTTTAAAAATTTTATTTATTCATTTACGTAAGTAATCTCTACGCCCAATGTGGGGCTCAAACTCATGACCCCAAGATCAAGAGTTGAAAGCTCTCCTGACTGAGGCAGCCAGGTGCCCCATTTCTGCTATCATATTTTTAATTTCTGAGATCTCTTTTTAATTTTCAGGATGTCCTATGTTTTTTGAAAATTTAGTTTTATTTTTCATGGTATTCTTCTTTTTTTTTTTTAATCTCACGGATGCCTTCTCTTTCTGACGACCTTAGTGATAGCTTTAGAAAATGTTTCTTCTTCCTGTAGTCTGTTTCCCCTTAAGTTGTCTTCTGCTTCTGTTTCCATTTTTCAAAAATACTCAACACTCCCCTTGGGTTGTGGTAATCTTGGGTGTCTGCTCACACGCGTGACAGGAGACAAAACAGCTGATTAGAAGCCGAGAGTGCTCTGATGAGATCTGTCTACTGTGTAGAGTGGCCTGGCTGAGCAGTTTTATGGGGAACCCCTGATGTCAGTATGTAGTATTTACTTCTCTGGGCAGAGAAGATTCTTCTGCTGTCTCGTCACAGGACTGTTCTGAGAGCTCAGTGAGCAGAAGAGGTCAAGTGTGTGTGTGTCTATGTGTGTGTCCTGCAGGTGCCATGAAGAGTTGAAGGGTTGTCTCAGCACTCCCCACACATTCCTTCACTTCATCCTCCTGCCTTCAGGATGGCAGTCCTGTCCTCAACTGGGCTTACAGTGGATCTGAGTTTTGTGGGCCTGAAGCATATATGATTTTGCAGGCCCCTTTAAAGAAAAAGAATGCAAATTTACAAATATAAGAATAGGACAGGGCCCCCTGTTGGCTCAGTCAGTGGAGCATGTGACTCTTGATCTCAGGGTTGTGAGTTTGAGCCCCATGTTGGGTGTAGAGATTACTTAAAAATAAAATCTTAAAAAAAATTTTTCTTTAAAAACCCCAAATATAAAAATAGTCATGAAACTGAGTGTTTACTTAGAGAAAAGAACATAACAAATTACAAGTTATAGAAGCTGACAACACGAACATCAGAAAATCAAGAATAACCTAATATTTTTATTAATCATCTGCCTGACACACCTCTGTATTCATTTCCCTACATTTTTCAGCTGCGTAGTCTATGATTGCCTTTTCATGTGACACAGAGTGGGTTAACATCATTTTCTTTGGGAGAAAAGAAAGGTAATTCAGCCTTTCCTCTTGTATGGTCGACTGAAATTTGTTTTCTATTACTGACAGTTTAGAAAAGCTTTTTTCCAACTTACCAGTAATATATAAATACAATAAAAATTTTAGGACTGTTGAAAATTTAGGAAAACCTGATGTTTCTCTCATAAATAAACTAAGATTTCAAGACACTTATCAGGTTTCCTTGTATGATGACTAATCTTAACTGGTCTCTGAATTAATGGGGGTAACCAGCTTGTCCCTGGAGGAGCACACACCATGGGTTTTGTCATCTTTGTTATCTTCGTGTTAACAAATTTAAATGTTTTATCAGCGTGTTCATATGATTTGCTCCTCCTCTTTATTAACTAGATCATCAAACATGAATGATTGCTCCTAATTAAATCTGATCTTGTTCTAGCAATGAATTACTAGCTTTTAGTACAATCTGAAAATGTTTTGTTGTACTTTGATTTCAAGAATATCTCTATTTAATTGTTTACCATTGTCACTTTTGTTTTGACCCAATTTTTCCCCTCAGCTTTTTTTTCTTTTTCAAAATGTTTTCCAGCTTTACTGAGATACAATGGATATATGTAACACTGTGAAAGTTAAAGGTATATATATATATATATATATATATATTTTTTTTTTTTTTTAAGTATGCCCAACATGGGGCTTGAACTCACAACGTCGAGATTGCGTTGCCTTTTCTACTGACTGAGCCATGCCCCTTTCCCGTTTTTAAGTACACTTAAAGAGGACCAAAGGTACCCTTTGTATATTTGCACTCAGGTATCTGCACTTTCTCGTGGTTTTAGCAAAGTTTTCAAAATATGTCTACAAATTGCAGCTAAAGCAGCATACTCCCAATTCAATCCTCCAGTCACATCCCCAAAAAAAGACCTACACTACTCCACAGCTGCCTGACACGAGAGTTAGTATAAAGCAGAAAAAGGAGGAAGTGAAGGCAGAGCTCTTTTTAACCGAGTGCAGTATAACTACATTTTTGATGTTCACGAAAAATACAGGATCACGTGAACACACAGCGAGGGCTCCTTCCAGGGCCCTGGACAAGGTCCACGCAAGCCAGGGGCCCTGAAACTTAACTTTATTAAATAGTTTTCACACAGTAAATCCACCTTTGTATGCCCAGTATAGGAACTCCCTGTCTCATACTCTCCAAGGGGTGGGGCCCCTTCGTTCTTTTGCTAGGGTGAGGCAGGGACAGTCTCCCAGGGACACTGGAGTTGGGGAGGAGACGGCAGGGCTCTAAACTTACTCAGAAACAGCTTTCAACCCGTCCTTCTGATCTGAGCGCTTGGCTTCATCCCACTTCTAGAAGCACCTACTGCCACTAATTCCTGAACTTTCGAGGATTCCATAACGTAAGTTGCGATGGCTCTTGGTTTTCCTAAATGCCAGTTTAGGATTTGCCTTTCTCGGAACTTAAGATAGTTACTGCACGTAACTGCATCCCAATTCCCAAATGATGTCTATGTTTCTATTCTCCCTGAATCTGTAGATCTGTGCCTTAAAACAAACAAACAAACAAACAAACAAACAAACTTCTTTAGTGTGCTTTTGGTAGGATTTGTAAGGGAGATGAATTAGATGAATGTATTCAATCTGTCATCTTTACTTGGAAGCTGATTTATTAACTTTTTTTTTTTTTAAAGATTTTATTTATTTGACAGAGAGATAGCACAAGTAAGCAGAACGGCAGGTAGAGAGAGAGGGAGAAGCAGACTCTCCACTGAGCAGGGAACCCAATGCAGGTCTCAATCCCAGAACCCTGGGATCATGACCTGAGCCGAAGGCAGACGCTTAATCGACTGAGCCACCCAGGCACCGCTGATTTATTAAGTTTTAAGTAACAGCTTTATTGAGATATAATTTATATACCATAACATTCACCCAGTGTACAGTCTAGTTGTTTTTACTACATTCGGAAGTGTGTAACCATCACCACCATCTAAGTTCAGAACATTTTCATCACCCCAAGAGAAACCCCGGGTCTATTAGCAATCACTTCCACTTCTCCTCTCCTTCCAGCCTGCTGGCAAAGCATTAATCCACTGTATCTATGGCTTTCTAGTATGCACAGTTCATGTAAATGGAATTATATAGGAAGTAGCCTTTTGTGTTAGCTTCTTTCAAGTGGCAAAATGTTTTCAAGGATCACCCACCTTGTGGCATATATCAGGACTTCATTCGTCTTTCATCGTGGAATAATATTCCAATCCAGGGATATACCATCTGGATCCGCTCACTCACTCTCCATCTATCCATTCATTCACTAGGTGATGGACACTTGGGTTGTTCTACTTTCTGGCCATTACGAATGCTGCTGCTATGAACGTCTGTGCACGTGTTTGTATGTGGACATACATTTTCATTTCTCTTGAGGATACACCTAGGAGCGAAAGTGCTGGACCATACGGTTAAGCTATGCTTACATTTCTGAGGAGCTGTCAGACTTTTCCAAGTGGCTGTGCCATTTTACAACCACCAGCAGTGGGTGAGGGTTCCTGTTTCTTCACATCCTCACCAACACTTGTCCTTGCCTTTTTTACTTTAACCATTCCAGTGGGTATGAGGGTTATTTCATCGTTGTTTGACTGACATGTCTCTAATGACTAATGATGTTGAACACCTTTTCATGTGCTTATCAGGCATCTGTATGTCTTCTTTGGAGAAATAGCCATTCAAATCCTTTGCCTGTTTTAAAAATGGGTTGCCTTTTTAAATTGTTGAGTTGTAAGAGTTTTTCATCTATTCTGGGTAGAAATTCCTGATCAGATATATGATTTGCAAACATTTTCTCTCATTTGTGAATTGTGGTTTTTTTTTCACTCTTTTCATGGTGTCCTTTGAAGCACAGAAGTTTTAGGTTCTGAAGTCTATTTTTTCTTTTGTTGTTTGTGCTTTTTGGCATCATGTCTAAGAATTCCTTGCCAAATTCGAGGTCATGAAGACTCACCCCTATGTTTTCTTCTTAGGATTTTGTAGTTTTAGCTTTTACATTTAGGACTTTGATCTATTTGGAGTCGATTTTTGTGAATGGTGTGAGGTAAGGGTCCTACTTCATTCTTTCACATGTGGATATCCAGTTATCCTAGTGCTGTTGAAAAGACTACAACTTCCCTGTTAAACTGTCCTGGCCTCCTTACAAAAAAAGTCAACTCACCATAAATGTAAGGCTTTATTTCTGAACTCTTGATTCGATTCCACTGATCTACATGTCTATCTTTATGCTAGTACCACAATGTCCTACTTACTGGACCTCTGTTGTAAGTTTTGAGATGGGAAGTATTGAACTGTCCAACTTTGCCAAGACTGTTTTGTCTATCTGTGTCCCTTGCATTTCATATGAATTTTAGTGATTTATTTTTTATATTTAAATCATTACTCCATTTAGAGTTTGAGTATATGGTTAGCCAGTTGTTTTAACATAATTTAGAAAATAAACTGTCTTTGAGAAATCATTTCATTAGCATGAAATACTTCTCTTCCATACCACAGACCTGTATACTCTTTTGCCAATAACAAAGATTTAATTATTCAGGTTTATAACAGTTCTTAATATCTACCCA
Organism: Mustela nivalis; assembly: GCF_964662115.1. NCBI lineage: Eukaryota > Metazoa > Chordata > Mammalia > Carnivora > Mustelidae > Mustela > Mustela nivalis. The sequence continues at coordinate 161,168,758 of NC_139023.1, read as the reverse complement.
AACAGATCCTTCTCACTACATTTTATTTCAGGTAATTGGCTATTTTAATTTGCCTTTATATTTAAGATAAACTTCAAAGTCATATGCTGTGTACCCCACCTCCCCAAATCAGGATACTTATTTCTGAAAATGCATTACATTTATAGATAGATTAACTTTTGAAGACCTACATTTTTTACAAATACTAGGTTTGCTCATCCAGGGCCATAATATTTCTTTCTATTCACTCAAGTATTTTTATTATATGCTTTAGTCTTATGAGTTTTTTCATATAGGTCCTGTACTTTTATTCTGTTGAATATCAAGATCCCAAAGTAACACTGACATATGGAAGTTTTAGCCCCACACCAATTCCACTTGATTATACTCAAATGGAATTCTCTTTTTCATTTATTGTCCTAGCACACAGGAAAGCTACTGGGTATTAAGTATTTACCCTGAAACTAGTCATTACACCTACATACTTAACCTACATAGCCCGAGAAATTCAGCAAGGAAAAAAAAACAATTAGGTTTTCCAAATAGACAGTCATATTACTTGAAAATAATGACAAAACTTCCCTTTCCTTTTCCAATATTTTGTACCCACTTCTTTTTTTTTTTTTTTTTTTTAAGATTTTTATTTATTTATTTGACAGACAGATCACAAGTAGGCAGAGAGGCAGGCAGAGAGACAGGAAGAAGCAGGCTCCCCACTGAGCAGAGAGCCCGATGCGGGGCCTGATCCCAGGACCCTGGATCATGACCTGAGCCGAAGGCAGAGGCTTTAACCCACTGAGCCACCCAGGTGCCCCTGTACCCACTTCTTGTCTTGTGTTATATAGCATTGGCCAGAAACTGTAGAGAAATGTTTCTGACTTAGTACTAAGAATGTTTCAAGGCTGACCTTTCACCATTAAATATGAAAAAGGCCTCTGGTTTCAGACAGAAAGCTTCCAATTAGTAAAGAAATTATCCTTTTGGTTTCTTTTCTTTCTTTCTTTTTTAAAAAGATTTTATTTATTTGAGAGAGAGAGGGAGAGAACGTAAGCTAGGGGAGACTCAGAGGCAGAGGTAGAAACAGGCTCCCCGCTAAGCAAGGAGCCCGACATGGGGCTCAATCCCAGGACCCTGAGATCATGACCTGAGCCAATGGCAGACGCTTAACCGACTGAGCCAACCAGATGCCCCAGGAAATATCTTTTTGTTCCTAGTTTCCTAAAAGGTACAAAGATCGGATCTTTGAGTTTTGTCCCAGAGCCTTCTTCTTCAGGCATCTAGATGATCAGCTTGCTCTCTTAGACCCAGTGCTGTGATTCACTGTTACACTCTTCTTGGTAAAGGGTCAGGCTAACCAACTTTGCCGTGTATAAATCTTGCTTTCTCATTCTGACACATAAGCCCTCTGGTGCAGGGACTGCACGTTCTGCTTCTTTGCAACTCCTGTAAGTACTGTAGGTACAGTGCTACGTTCAACCTTTCATTGAATGAATTTCAGCAAATATTTATCGGGGGCCTCCTTTAACCTTTAACCTAGAACTATTCTAGGTTCTAGGACTATCGGGATGAACAAGACTGACTTGTTCTATCATCTCAGGGAGTGTATAGCCCAGTCTGATGCACACGGTAAGGCACTGGGTAAGTGGGTAAATGAAGGAGAAAAATCAGTACGTTGCCCCAGGGCCCTATACCACACCATACTCTCATTTGAGGTTCCTGAAAAAAGTTACTCTCAGATAAGTCTTTATAAACAAAGAAAGGTAAGATCATTGTTTTCGGCTTCCCAATCCTTATCTGGCTAAACCAAAGCTAAAACAAAACAAAACAGGTCTCACCAGAGCTGCCCTTTAGCATTGGCAGTGAAGCCTGGCTGGACATGGTCTCAGAATATGGGCTGAGGGACAACTACTTTATTTTATTTTAAAATATTTATTTATTGGGGCGCCTGGGTGGCTCAGTGGATTAAAGCCTCTGCCTTCAGCTCAGGTCATGATCCCAGGGTCCGTGGATCGAGCCCCACATCAGGCTCTCTGCTCAGCAAGGAGCCTGCTTCCCCCCTCTCTCTCTGCCTGCCTCTCTGACTACTTGTGATCTCTGTCTGTCAGACAAATATATAAAATCTTTCAAAAAAATATATATACACAGGCAATTATTAAAAATATTTATTTATTTATTTATTTGAGAGAGAGCATACCCATGAGCAGGGGCAGAGGGAGAGGGACAGTCTCCAGCCAACTTCCCGCTGAGCATGGAGCCCAACTCGGGGCTTGATCTCCTGACCCTGAGATGCTAACCTGATTCGAAATCAAGAGTCAGTCACTTAACCGACTGAGCCACCCAGGCGCCCCCCAAACTAATAATTCAACGAGCTTAAGAGGAATTATCACGGGAGAAGAGTCTCCTGGGTTTATTCCAAGGCTGCCAAATGGCAGACAAGCTCCCCTCTGCTGAGCAAGAGCCTGAAAACTGGGGCAGGTACCCTGAGGGAACACCACCACCCAAGCGGTGGAAGGTGGTGGTGGTGGGGGGAAGACCAAGCAGAAGGACTACACTTCAAGCAGCTCTTCTGCCTCTTCTTGTCACTCCCTCCCTGATCTCCTCCCTGTGGTTCTAGAACCCCGCTGGGACACAGGGACTTCCTGGGGAGAAACAGCTGCTCTGGAAGGCGTCAGCGGCAAGAGCATCAGCATGGCGGCAGCTCCGAGAGCAGGGTTGCCTGGCCCCAAGGGGGTGTTGGGGCTCAGGCTGGCAGTCCTCGGGGACTCAGTGAGGCTCAGTGGGCCTCGGGACCTTCCCCAGGGTTCTTCCCTTGGCTTTGGATGAGGAAGCAGAGGTCCAGAGAGAAGACAGAGCCTGCTCCCCGCAGAATCTCTCTGCTCTGGAAGAAATCGTGAGGGCTCACAGCTCTCCTGTCCTCTGGACTAGGATTCCTTAGTTGCTTCTACTTGCCAGTCCGTAAATATGAGCACCAGAGGGCAGAAACAGGGCTATTTTGGTCTCAGCAACAAAACAGAGAAAACAATTCTCTGGAGCCTACCCTTCTCCAACCCTTAACGTGCCCCACTTCAAAAAAGAAAAAAAGTTCTATGTGCACAAAGGGGGTGGGGGGGGATTCACTTTCACAATAAAGAAAAGTCAACAGGATGTTCTCCGAAGCTACAAATATACTTTTTCAAACAGTAAATATCTCTATTAGCAGCACGATGCCAGTTGGCTAATTCTGTCTGTCTCAGTAAAACCTTTCCAAAAAAACTCCTGCTCTTGTGTAATGTCTATTTACAAAAACAGCTCTTTTGCATTTTCAATTTGCTGGGTTTCTCAATCTTTTGTTTCCCCACCCCCTCTACTGCAGAGGCAGAGACAAGAGGCAGGCCCAGATGGCAGTTGGGTGGGGATCCCCTGGTCACCCCAGCAGATCCCTTAAGGCCCGCCTTCTCTGGAGAGTCCTCTGCTTCCATGACAAAGAAGAGTGGAAAGAGGGGCGCCTGGGTGGCTCAGTGGGTTGGGCCTCTGCCTTCAGCTCAGGTCATGATCTCAGGGTCCTGGGATCGAGCCCTGCATTGGGCCCTCTGCTTAGCGGGGAGCCTGCTTCCCCTCTCTCTTTGCCTGCCTCTCTGCCTACTAGTGATCTCTATCTGTCAAATAAATAAAATAAAATAATAAAAAAGAAGAGTGGAAAGAAGCCGAAACCTACACGTTCCCCCCTGGTCTTCACCTTGGCCTCTGGAAATGGTTCCTACCGAATGTGAATGAGCCTAGGCCTGGCTCGGGGGTGGAGAGAACCCTGAAATGATTCAGTCTACCCCACCCCACATCTTTCTGAGGGATCACAGTTTTGGGGGGAGGGAGGAGGTGAGGGAGGTGAGAAAGAAGGGAGGGCTGAGTAAAGAAGTAGGCGGCAGTTGATAGTGGCTGAAATCCTGGCTCCCCGGGGAGTGGTCTGGGCCTGAGTCACTGTCTCAGGCGAGAGCAGGAAGGTGGGCGAAAGGCAGCAGCTTCTGCAGGCTGGAAGGACAAGCCCCTCCTCCCCCCATCCTTCTGTCACCCGATCCTTGGGTCATTGCCTTCTCTGGTCTGAGGCCCCACCAAGGCTACTGCCACCTTGACACTCGGAGGGGAAACAGAGGGCTGGGGCCAGGGCAGGGCTTAGGGAGAGGCAGCTGGCTCCTGCAGAGCAGCTGCGTGCTGGAGGTCATCCTCTCGGCAGGGCCAGCTGGCCACAGTGCCACCCGGCCACGGAGAGTTCAGCCTGAACAAGGGCAGGAGAGAGCCCATCAGAAGGGGACATGGACTAAGCTGTAAAATGGCCATTTCCAGCACCTCTGACCACAGCCTTTCCACACCACCCCGGCCCCTGTAGTCTTTCCCCTGAATTAGCCAGATCTAAAACCAGGGCACATACAAAATACTGCCCTGACTCGCCACCAGTCCGAGGAGGTATGTGTGTGTTTAAAAATAAAAGGCATGACTCTGTGACTTGGCCGATTTGTCATTTGGACTGGAACAATCCCTCAGCTCAGCTGTGATCCCTCCTTCTCCATAGCTCCCCAGGCTGACCTCTGAGCAGTTGAGACGGAATGAATCACAGAATTCGTGAGATCTTAGAAATCTTCCAGTTCAAGTGGCCATTTACCAAGCATCTCCTTAGTGCTGGTTGGCGCTAGGTGCTTCACAGACCACAGATCATTTAAAGCGGTCCCCTCTTGTACTCCCCACTAGAGGTAGTGCGCTGAATGGGGGGACAGACTCTGGAGCCGCACTGCTTGGCTTTTAAGTCCTTGCTTTGCCAACTGCCAATGGTGAGGCTTTGGACAAGTTACCTAACCTTCCTGTCTCTCAGTTTCCTTGCCCACAGAATCGGACAATAATATACATATCGTGTAGGGTCACTGGAGGGCCAAACGAGTTTAGTTCCTAAAATAGTTCCTGACTATACAGTCAGCGGCCTGTATGGATCTGCAATAAAGATGATGTTGTTTTCGATGATGATGAATGAACTGAGGCCTGAGGGGGTGGCTCGACACGGTTACGCAGAGGTCAGTATGGTTAGGGAAGCTGCAGTGATTTGTACTGTTTCGGGGGCAAGCAGCCGTCCCAAGTGGGTCCACTTGCCTACAATGAATGAGGACTTCCTCCTGAGTAGTGAAAGGATTTGTGACTGAAGTCTGGAGGCTGATGGCACTGCTGAAGGTCTAGAAACAAGAGGAAGGAAGGCAATTCGGGGAGGTAGTCTGTTTGTTTGTTCTGTAGTTCCTTAGAAAATGCGTTTCCCCATTTTATAAACAGAAAACAGAAGGCATTGTGAGGTGAAAGGCTTCTCCTGCTTACTCAACAAGCCCGAGAGAAGCCTCCAGCGCCTACTTCCCATTCTGACTGCCTACTTCCCATTCTGACCGGTGAACCCTGGCTCTGATGGCGACAGACTCTGAGAGGCACCAGCCCAGCTGTTTCACTTCTGAGGCACTATCTCCAATCTCATTTTCACTTCAGTCTCTAACCAACCAGGAATTCTACAAAGAGCTTTCACTCGACCCTTTCCCTTCTCTGCTGAAGGTCTGAAAGCAGCAAGGAGAAGGAGAAGGGGGCCTGAGAGGGAAACTCACTTCTAGGCCTACCTCCCCAGGTCATCCTTGCCTACCAAATGTGGGAGGCAGGAGTTCTCCTGCACTGAATGGTGACGTGAGCTCTGGCTGTGATGCCCCTCAGGCCAGGCATGACAAAAGTTAAGAGGATTATCAATATTGTAAGTACTCAGAAATGACAGAGAGGAAATACTCGGGCGTTCACCGAGCATCATCATGCTCTACCATGAAGCCACACTTGCCTCTGACCTCACTCTTGAAGCAGTGTAGCTCCTCAGGCACTGCTGTTGAGCCCCCTGAGGGCTATAGCGTGATTACGTACCCCCCCCCACTCCTTCTCACCCTGGTGGGGAGCCATGGCTCTGCCTTTAGTAGGTATCATTCCTAGACTTTCACTACATACGTAAACGTAGAGTAAGCTGTAAGCACAATACAGTACTGTTTTATGGGCCCGAACTGTACGGAAATAGTACAATCTTGAATGCATCACTTTGAAACTAACTTTTCTGTCCAGCACTATGCGTCTGAGATTTGTCCACATTCATATACATAGCCCCGCTTCATCCACTGTAACGACCACCTGTCTCATTATGTAAAGACACCACACTGGAGAGGCTGGACACCCACACACAATGAAGCGACCTGCTCCCTGGCGGGAGTTGCTCTGGGCCAGGGGGTGCAAACGTTTCCAATGTCACAGGTGCTGTAGAAACCTCCAAAGTGGCTGGATCAATTCACACCACTCCTCTCCACGCTACCTCGCACCCCGGATGCCAGTGGGCACGTGCTCCCCCTGCTCCTCATCCTTAGATGAGTGTTGCCAGACTTTAAAACTGTTGCCAGGGCGCCTGGGTGGCTGAGTGGGTTAAGCTTCTGCCTTTGGCTCAGGTCATAATCCCAGGGTCCTGGGATCAGCCCCACATCACATGGGCTCTCTGCTCAGTGGGGAGCCTGCTTCCCCCTCTCTCTGCCTACTTGTGATCTCTGTCAAAAAATTAAATAAAATCTTAAAAAAACAAAAAAACCCCAACACTGTTGCCAGTCAGATGGCTGTGTGATGGCATCTTACTGTTGGCTTAATCTGCTTTTCCCTGATTATTAATTAACCAACATCTTGGTACAGGCTTTTGTCTGCTTCAGTTCCCTATTCCTTAAAGTGACTGACACTTTTCCCATCTATGGATTAAATTCTTACACAGCACGTGGCTGGGGCTTTTCAGAGTTGCCCCCTCTACATTTCTTATTATGACCCTCAAAAACCCACCAGATAAATGGGCAACACTGTCTTCTGCTGGCTGGAGTCACTTGTGTTGGCTTGTAGCCTGAATCCCTGCAATACACGCCCAAATCAGTGTTTGTCTATCTGGGGTCCCGCATCAATCATGTACGCTGCTACACCGCAAATCTATCAAAATCAGTCATGAGATCAGTGGAAGTACACCATTCTTTTAAACATGAACTAGAACATAACAGAAAATACTGGAATGCATCACACATGTGCCTGAAGTATAAATGTAGGTGTGCTGCGATGCGATATCAAAGCTATTTCTGACTGCAAACTGTGGTCAAAAAATTTAGAGGAGGCCACTGTCCAAGTTCGTGCCCCACCTTCCCCACCCACTCTTCCCCCCAACCCAGGCTCCATTCTTCCCCTTCTTTGAACTCTCATAGAGAGCACTCCCAAATGAATCCCATGAAACGGCTGATCTCCCCGTGTCACTTCCATGCTCAAAACCCTTCCATTTTCAAAAGCTGAAGCTGAGTTTTGGCTCCTCGGGGAGGCCCTGCAAGCACTGACCAGGGGCCCTAACTCTGGTGCCTGCTGTTATCCACGCAGCCCTATGAGCTAAACCCAAGCCAGCCTCCTGACTGACCCCACTGAATACTCTTGATGCATTCCGTCTCCACACGCCTTTTCCACGCCATCCCTCTATCCTGGGCCCCTCTCCCACTGCCCACTGCAACGCTGCATACTGGCTAGTCAAGGTTTAACTAAAACTACGTCCTCTGGTTGAAACTTTTCTTGATGCCATACTGACATTTGGTGATTGGCTGTCACTCCTGTGAAGCCCCAGCGCTTTCCATACGCTGGCTTATAACAGGCATTGGTTCTGAGAGCCTTTCCTGTGTCCCCAAAATGCAGCACAGGCCCCTTGTACAGTAGAAATGTTCACTGAGCAGGAAATCAACAAACAGTTATGGAGCACGATCTGTGTGCAACAAGTCGCCGCGGGCCTTACTTAATGTGTTAGACACCGACATAATGGGTTCAGGGAAGCAACTCTAACAGTTGAATTGCCAGTTCTGAAGCTGCCCCAACACATGGACATGATGAGCATAACTGAAGAAAACATCTTTGACAAAGACGCTGTGGGATTCAGGATCCTCAGCTCTCTCCAAACACTGGAAAAAGCCCCTTCCCCTCTCATTACAAACAGTTGAAACAAGAGTGAGATGTCTTATGCCAGGGCCCAAAGCAACAGGCAGCAGTGGGGGGCGGCCAGAACCTGAACTCACCCCTCCAACTCCCAGCCACATTTCTCTGCATGGACGCTGATTTCCTTCGTTCTGAGTCAAACTTCCGGACCTCTAACAGAGGAAGATTTACTGCAGGCCTCCTTTTTCCTTGTCACTCAAGCCTAAGAGCATCAAGGTGTGTGGTTCCAGGGAAGGCTACTCTCCCTGGAGACAGTGAAGCCAGATGGATAAGGCAGATTATATTCTTAATTCTTTTGAACTCTCCCTCCATACAATAATAAAGATACAGACACAAGAAGAGAGAGGGGGAGACAAGCAGGAGAGGAGAGGGAAGTGCTTGACTTAGGCCCAAATAGCGGATCAGTGACCTGAGATGTTTGACCTGAATATCAAACGCCTTCTTCCTAGCAGGGCACAACACTGGACCACCTGGCGAGAAGACGCGTGGGTGGTCGGTGGATGAATGGATGGGAAGATGGTACAGGAAGACAGCAGGTACCCACTAAACAAACGGGGTGGGTGGGCTGCATGCACAGAGGAAGCAGGGAACAAAGACCTCTCACTCTTCATGCAAAGTCCACAGTGTGCAAAGGGCATCAATATTGGACATTTCTCACTGTGACATTTTGAAAGCCCAGCCTAGCACAGAACAATGGCTACCCTCTGGGGACCATGGGCTGCATGCCCCTAGGACTTATTCAATGATGGCTGGCATACCCCATGTGCTTGGTGAACTTGACCCTGGGCATCGGCCTTCTATGATGGCCCTACGTCACTCTGGTCTCTTCCCCCACTGAGAATTCCAGTCTTGGATGAATGGATGGATTCATTCTGGGAGCAGGAAAACCACTCCAGGAGTGAATCAGAAGGACCCAGCCCTGCTCCCTTTGCCAGCCATTGAGCCATGAACTGAGTGTGATTGTGTGCCCAGGCGCCGGTGCTCTTCCCCTCTCAGGGAGATAGGGTCAGGGTCCACGTAAGAGATGACGTAGAGACCCTCTATAGAGGAAGAAAAAGGAATCTCAGCTTTGAGGGACAAAGCCACCCTTTTGGTTCTGACCCATGGTCCAAGGAGATGCCAAGCTGCAAAAGCTACACTAGTAAATTAACTCTGCAGAATAAAAATCTCAAGCTTTTGCTGAACCGTCAGTTGTCAATTTCAATTCTCTGCAACCTGACAGGCCTTAGGAAACAGGCTATTGCGTTCTCGGATAGAAAGCCTTCTTTAAGACAGGTGGAAACAGCATGCTTCAGATCACCAGGAGAATCCTCTACCCTGCCTGCTGCTCTGTTCTCCTGATTACTGAAGCAAAGATTGACTTTTAAAACTGTGAATGCCAATCTAAGCAATACAAAACATTTGTACTCTCTGGTTTTTACCTTAAAAAATTAAGCAAGGGAATTCCAAAGTTTCCAGATGCAGCTAGGAAGAGGATATCTATATCACAAGGTCAGAGAACCCAGGCTGACACTTTAAGGAAGTAATTTCTTTAGGAAAGGGAACTGAAGGACTGCCACTTTGCTCATCACTAACTAGGTTATAACAAGATGGGAAAGTTAGCTTTTAAGGCTCTAGCCCCCTATCGGCCTCCTGGAACAAAGGTGGAGGGAAAAAGAGCAGCTCCTGCCGGGGCTTATTAGGGCATTGCTCCGGGCTTCCTCTCGTGCTGGTACCAACTCTCTGACATTTGTCCATCAATCTTTGTCTACGAAGCAGGAGAGCAGAGGGGACAGAAATGGTCTAAATTTTACATTAGAGAATTGTCCTTAACATTGGCTGATATTCGCAACTTGTGGCCAGTGCGTAGTTTCCACTAATGGTCAAATGTGAGACTGCAAGGGCCTTCCTGAAGGATATTCTCCTATAATCATTCTTTCATTCATGACCAGTTATCATACATTTACTTTGTATAAAGAAACAGACCAGACTATGAGGACAGAGTGACAAACACATTCCCTATGCTAAATGGACTTGGATTCCAAGAGATTTGATTCATCTCATACATCTCTAAAGGTCAGTGTATTCATACAAGCAAACTATACGGCTAGACCCCCTGAGGTCTGAGGTTGTGGATATTCAGGTCCTTGGGTCTGAAGGTAAGAAAGGCCCTTTGGGCAAACTGAGTCAAAACAAATCAACCATTAAGTATTATGAAGTCTCTACTATGAGCCTTCATCTACTATGGCCATCATACAGCAACATACTTTCCAACGCTGGAGCTGTGACTCTCCTACTCTGAGACTCCTTAGCATCTTTCCTCATGGCCTGCTGGTTCCCGTAATTTTAGCTTACCTATGTCTATGTTCCAGAGAAAACAGTGAGTGGGTAATGGCCCTGCCAATGATTAAAACTAGTTCAATCCCACACTGGGAGTGTGGGTGTGGGTTTTCGATTCTGGACCCTTCCAAAAGAGCAGCAAGTTCTGTCTTTCAAAGACTGTTAAGTGGTTCAAAGACTAGTCATCTCAAAGCGAGTGGGTTTTTGATCAGTGAGCTGGGCCCAGACTGCCAGAGTCTACGGGAGCCTACGGGAGCCATGGAGAGATGCCCACAGGGGAGAAAGCAGGCATTTTACTCCACTTCAACGAACGTTTACAAGAGGAGGAAACAGGAAACTTCCTCACTCCAAGCAGCTGGGAGAAGAGGGGACCGGTTCTACGTAACAGAAAGAGTCAGGAAACCGACGCGGGAATCCCAGGCCAAGGGGATTCCCCCGCCCCCGCTCCCGGTGAGTCCTGCCGAGAGACGGAGCCTCCGGGAATGCACCAGGACAAGGGCCCTCGAACGATCAAGGGCGGAGGGTCCGTGCTGGCAGGGCGGGCAGCGCGGACGAGGAGACTCAGGTGGGCGCGGGCAAGGCGCCTGGCGGGCCTAGGTCTCCAGCGGTTCTACCGCCCTGGCCTCACTCACCAGCTCATGGTCCCGAAACTGGCCCTGCCGCCGGGGTCCTCGGCTGCAACTGGGTCCTCAGGGATCACTTCCGGATTCAGCCAGTCTCCAGGAAGTGACGTAACCCCACCCCCCCATACCCGGAAGAGGCGGGGGTGGGCAGGGCCCCGGGCGTTAACCCTTCCTCGGCGGCGGGCGTCCCGCGCATTTGCCCGGCCCCGCCCGGAGACCTCGCACCTTGCGTTGGAGGTTCGGGGCTCAGCTTGTGGCGGCGGCGTGGGGACGCCCCCCCCCCCACCGCCGGGTGCGTTTTCTGCCAGAGATACTGATTTGTAAAATTCTCATTCGCTTACTACACTTCCCTCTTAACCTTGTTATGGCCTCAGTTTTTCTGTCTGCAAAGAGATTTCTAAGCAGCCCTTGTCCATAGGGGAAGGGACAGTGGGGGAGCCAAGGGGGGGGGGACTTACGTTCCCCTTGTGGTCTTTGTGTTTTTTAAATTGTGTACCCTGTACATGCCTTACCTGCTATAAACAAAAACATCGATGGATCTGTCCCCTTATAGATGGCACAAGGCTCTGAATATAAAAAGGGCTTTTCTGGTTGGCAATGTTCTGTCGATTTACCCACCCAACGAAAGAGAACAAAGAGTAAGCGTTGCACCTTGTCTCCTAGTCCTTCCCTCTGCTCCGCTTTACAGAACCCAGATGATGTGAATGGTCCCATTGTTTTTACTCAGTCACTTGACAAATATTCCTGGAGTTCCTGCTATGTGCCAGGCACTGTGCTAACCCCAAGGCCACAACCCTGAAGAAGCATGGATCCTGCCCCAATTCTCTCTCAGAGCTACATACCTAGAAGGAGAGATAAAAGGCAACTAAGTAATCACATATGATGGGAAAGGACAGGGCGCTGAGGCGGCCCATAAGGGACTCCTGCAAGCTGCATGTGCGTTTTAGTGATGGCTTCCCTGAAGAGCTGATGTGTAAGCCAAGTCCTAAAGGCAGCTCAGTCTAGCCAGTTTAATCCGAGATGAGGGCTGGAGGGAATCCAGGCAGAGGAAACCTGTCTTAGCTGAGAAGGGGACTGAGTTCCAGGCAAGCAGCTCACTCTGGTTCTCCCAAAGACAGAGTTCAGGGCCTTAGTCCCTTATAAGCTGCCTGGGGTCTTGAGCCATGTTGGCCTCCTCACCCACAAGAGCCTCCCTACCTCAGAAGAGAAAAGCAGGCAGCGAGGCCTGTGCAAGTAACTGCTGGGCTCACATGGGCCCTCTCTCTGGGAATTTTCCTTCAAATGGATCTCAAGTTAAGCCACTGAAGAGAAGATGTGTATCACTTGTTTTGAGTTACCAGGGGAGAGTGGACGGCTTGGTCAGGAGGAGCTGGGGTACTCAGAGGCTCGTGCACAGCAGATGGTCTCTCATTTGTGTTTTCTGTTTCCATTGTTGAGAGTCTAGAGTTTAACTCAACAGGGGTTTCCCAATAGAGGGTGGGCCCCCGAGTGCCTTCCACAGATCAGCTTCATCACCATGTTATTCCTCAGGAAACAAGCCAAAGTGAACACTAGAGAACTTGAAGAATAAAGAGGAAGAGAAGTCACCAAAAGGCAGCCTGGACAGAGGATAGGCAAAGGGAGGGACAGTCCTTGCTGCTTTGTACAAGGTGTGATGGATGGATGAGGGGTGATGTGGTTGATGAACATTCTGGTATTTTAACACCCGTGGATGGCTCTCCCACCTGCTTCTTCCTTTCCCTGTGCCCTGTGTCCCTTAATTATTGCCCCAAAGTGCTAAAGAATTTCCAGAAATATCAGCCTAGGCAACCACTATATCCCAGAGGAAGTGTGTTTCAGGGTTGGCGGGTAGCAGACACATCCCATAGGACAAGAATAATGGATTCTGGATAAGGAGTCTAGAGGAGTCGTGGGCTCTGGTTCCATCTTTGACACTAGGACTGACCTCAGGAAGTCACATCCTGTCTCTGAACCTTGGCCGCATTTTCCAGAAGATGAGTGGATGGATTATATCACCAAAGTTGCCAACACTATGAGGTTTTAAGTTGTCTTATTGATTGAAGAGGTCCTCAGGAAATAGGAAAATAGAGGAGGTCTGTGGCATGGGGCCTGAACAGAAAGGCAAGCTGAGAGAAGTGAGCAAATCTGAGCAAATTGAGAGATGTCAGCAGATCTGACATTTCAGGGCGGGGAGGGGGAGGGTGGGAAGGAGGGGAGAGGGAAGGATTCAGCCTGAGGCCCAACTAGGGCCATGCGGCTTACCCACAGCCCTGGCTCTTTAATGGGGCCAGCATGACCGCTAAGGGTCCTGGAAAGAATGCTGGCCTTCTAGGATTCTGTCTGGAAAGGCCCGCTTGGACTCCTTCCCTGTGGCTCCTTTGCTCAGCCTGAGATGTGCCAGGCTGAAGATGGACGGCTGGGCCCCCTGCTGTCCTGTAGACCCCCAAGCTTCCCTCCATGAGCATGACACGGCATTCTGCATTGATCCCTGGGGAGCTGAACATGAGGAAACATAAACACCTCCCACTGTCACAGAAAATTCAGCTGCGGGTCTCCAGACCCAGGGTGGGAAGCTCAGACTTTCTTCTGGGAACCAAAGGATGGCACTAAGAGGGTCAGGTTGATCCTGCCCCTTTGGGGAGGGAAGGGGGGCTGGAAATGAACAAATTCAGCTTCTCTGTGGAAGCTGAGAGTGGAGGAGCTTCAGACAGAGGTGGGATGCTCCTGGCTGCCAGCCTGGTGAATACTGCTTCCTCCCCCAAAGTCTGAGCCTGAAGTTCAGGGAGTGTTCAGGGGGCAGAGATTTGTTTGGGTGGACAGAGTTCTGTACCAGAGGGAAAAGAGCCAAAGAACCAGTTAAGCCACCACACCCCTCCCCTCTACTCAGAAACTGGTGAGCAGGTGCTCCCCACTGACCCTCCTCTCTGGGCTTGTCCTATATGCCCTCCCCACACAAAGGTCCGATTCTTTCACCAGGCGGACCGCTAGTCAGCTAGGAGCAAGGCTTCCTGAACTGGAGCTGGATCATGAGGAACTTCCTCACCAGCGTAAGGGCTGAGACTGAAGGGATTGACTGTTAGGGGGCTGAACTGATGGGCCGAGTTCCCTTTGCAGCCCTGAAGGTCTTTCTGTCCTGGGAGGCTCCCGGAGCATAAATTCAGACCCAAACCCTCAGGTTTCTATATGGTTTCACTACCCACTTCCCTCTGTTCTGCATCTGCTCAACAAGGTGGCCCGGAACAAGAGTTCCCTGAGGAGCCATGGGCCAAGGACATGGGAGACGAGCAAGGGTGGGAGAAGATGCAGGATATGTGGGTGAAAGTTTTCAGTGGTGGGAAGCACACCTCAAGGGCTCAAATGTCAGGGTAAAGTGGCAAGTCAGAGGCTGGGTTAGCTAAGCAGGCAGGGCCAGGAATAGCTGTCTGGACCCTGGCTCTGTCCCCAAGGAGCTTGAGGGAGTCTCTCCCCTCCTCCGGGCTTCATTTTTCTTGACTGTAACATAAAGAGTCTGGGTTAGATCTGGGATGGCAAATGGGTGCCATCCCACTTGCCATCTCGAATGGCTTGTTCCTGGCTGCCTGGAGCACCACATAGGATTCTGGGGAATCTGTCCTTGTTGGGGAAGTTCTGTGATTGATTAGCGATGCCTGCCTTGGATGACTAAGGCGGTCCAGTCTATTTTATTATTTAGCCGTTGTTCTTATTTTTATTACCAGTTAATAACTGAGCATTCACGATATGCCAGGCACTGTTTTAAGTGGTTCCATTTTCGCCGTTTCCCATGATGCTGTGAAGTCGATCCTATTACTGTGATCGGCATAAAGCACAGCTGGTAAGTAGGGAGAAGGAATTCCCACCTGGGCCTCCTGGTCCTGAACCTTATGCTTTTTGACGCTGTGGTTATACGACCTCTCACCGCTGAAGTTCCTACTTCTGTAGACACTACAACTTTGTCAAGGCAAAGTGGAAAGGAGCAGCAGACAGCTGGGGAATAGGCGAAGCACGAACCCTGGAGGGGCGGGCCAGCCTGAGACCAGGCACCTAAAGGGATTCAGGGCTTGGCCTCGACCTGGGAACTTTTATATGCTTCCTCCTGGTCAGCGAGCTCGGGACCAGCAGGTGGCAGCACCTGGCAGGGTGAGAGAAAAGGGCAGATTCTGGACTTGGCATTGATCCTTCAGGGATCCTTCAGGGATCTGCCAGCCCAGATGCTGAGGAAAGCAAGGACAAAGGAGGGTGTGCAGGAGGGCTAGTCAAGGGCCGGGAGGAAGGAGGCCCAAGCCTCAGACCTACAGGGAGCTCCCATGGCCAATGCTTTAGTTCCCCCCGCAGTGTGAGCCTCTCAGCTTGCATTTCATGGTGCCTGCTGTGGGCTTTTTTTTTCCTCCACTCTGGGAGAATGACTAACTTTAAGGACTAAAAAAAAAGTGTTTTGATTACACTGCCTTTTTACCAACTGGGAGCATTAGTCACCGTGGATTGCTGCAGATAACGGGGAAGGCAAGCAGCATCCCCCACCTCCCCCTCCTTCTCCCTGATTAGCTCGCAGAAGCCAAGGAGGAGACGAGAGTGAGAAAGAGCGCACCCAGGAGGGAAAACAATACCCCTGGACAGCATGGGTCCCGGGCATGTGCCCAAGGGCTGCTCCTCCAGGCTGGGCAGGCCCCTGATAGATTGACCCATAATAGGAGATGCCCGCTGGAAAGAGAACGGGCAGGAGGAGCACTGAGCCCATGCCCCAAGCCCCTGGGATCTGAGTTGGCTCCAAGTCGCCTGTTCCTCCAGGTGGGTCCAAGGTACACCTGGAAAGGGGAAGGCAAGGGTAAGTCACTGAAGATGCAGCCCCCGAAGTGGGGCATTAGTGGCCAAAGAGGATGACAGAGCCCACGATGGCGTGACAGGGGGCCGATGCCCAGGCTGTGGAGGGGCTAAGGAATTGCTGCCTTGGGCTGAGGCTGTCAGGGCTCTGCCTAGGGTTGGGCAGCTCCTGCAAATGGGGACGGGTCCCACTTTCCCTGCCCTATGCTCTGGCATGCTCTGGCAGTCCTCTGCATCCTCAAGGGGGCAGTATCTGGCACTTTGGGTGGCCTTTGCTCCTGCTTTGGTGCTGATGGGGCAAGAGAGCTAGGGTGCTCTCCTGGTCTGTCCTGTTGGCCTGGGTGCTGATGATGGGAACTCTCTATCTTCCTGGGGAAGGCTGGAGCTGGGCTGTATTGGGGACAGGCTGGCCCTGTGAATCCTCTTCTTTCAGGTCAGCCCTTTGGCCCACTCCCCCCACCCCACCCCTGCCCAACCCCCACCATGGTGCTCCACCCTGGGAAGAATGGCCCTTCCATTGGCTAGCCGCTCATGGATATGTAAAGAATCCCAAATATTAGGACAAATAACGTTTGGATTATGTCAGTAAAGAAAAAGAAACAATTTTATTTCTACATTTCCCAAGATCAAAGCTACTTCATCTAGATGTTGCTGCTTCTGATTCTTTTTAAAAAAGAAAATACCCACAACTGTCTAGTGTTCTCTAGACTATGAGGAGCTTATGTGACACCATCTTAGAGCAAACAGGGTTGCAAGAGGGAGAAATCCCGAGAGAAGTACCCCTTAGCCTCGGGTCTCTAGCCGCCACAGAGGATGTCCAGGCCCTGGGGTTGCCGTGCGGTTGTTCCCATCAGCTCTGGCGTGTCTCTTCAGCCTTTGCTCTTCTGAGTGTGGCACGGTTGGCTTCCTGAAGCTTCCCATGCCCATTCTTTGGTCTTTGCAGTTGTCCGTGATAACCTCCATCAGTGCTGAGTACTCCTGGTGCTCAGCAAAGCATCTGACATGCATTCAATCATGTATTCTCTTTAAAAAAAAAAAAGATTTTATTTTTAAGTGATCTCTACACCCAACATGGGGCTCGAACTCACAACCCTGAGGTGGAAAGAGACATATGCTCTACCAATTCAGTCCACCAGGCACCCCAAGACCATGTGTTCTTCACAGTAACTTGATAGGGCAGCTTCTCTGAGGACCCTTTTTATAAATGAGGAAACCAAGGCTGAACCAATTGCCCAAGCGTCATAGAGTTGGCCAAGTGTCAATGACAGGTGTTTAAAACCAGGTCTGTCTAAGCCACCTTGGAGTAGAAAAGAAAGTAGCCAAAGGGGAGGGAGCTAGTTTTTGTGAGATCTCACTCATGTGCTATCTCATTAACCCTTGCCACCTCTCCAAAGGAGGACAAGGAGGCTTGGTGGGCTTGGCTGCAGGAGAGCCTGGGATGGTCCAACAGAAGTCATTCTTGCAACAGAGCCAGTGACTTAGCTGTGGTGCTGCCTAGAGGCCAGCTTGCAGACAGAAGGGGTACCCACTAATTTCAGTGGCAGGACTGGGAAGATAGGCTTTGAGCTGATTGTGCATGTCTCAGGACTTTTGTTCCTTGGCTGGGATAGCCCTCCACTCTCCACTGAAGCCACAGAGTACCCCAGATGAGCGCAGCCCCCAGGAGGGCATGGCTTTCCTAGGGAATCCTCACAGGTCCCACACACACATGGGGAGAGCAGATCTAGGGCGTGGGGAGGACTGCCCTAGCCTGACCTCGCTGTGGGCCTGGCTGCCCAGTGTCCGCCCCCTGCCGCTGTGGCCGAGACAGCCCCTAGACACCGGCGGGGCAGGTGGCAATTATCCCGAGGCACTGATTACACTGCCGGGCCGGCCGAAGCCCCAAATAGCCCAGCAGCTCAGCCCCGGCACAGGGAGTGGGGGAGGAGAATCATCCCGTCCCATCCCGCTGGAGACGACGGGGCAGGACCAAAGGGGTGGGGGGCGGTTGATGTGTTTGGAAGGTCTGTGGGGGATCAGGATGGCATCATGTCAGGGTTTTGTCTTTGGGGGCAGTCAAGGACCCTCAAAGAAAGGAATGAGGTTTCCACCATGGCAGTCCAACCCAGAGAAGGGGGTCAGTGGATGGGGTAGACACCACTCCCCCACGGCTTTCCGAGGGCGAATCTGGGCAGCGAGCATGGAGCAGCATGTAGAAAGGAGCCCCTCTTTGAACCTTATGCAGCCCTTGCCTTGGATGGCATTGTCATTTCCTGTACCCCTGGGACCCTCGGTCGGGTGATCTTCAACCAGACACAAAGGCAGGCAGCTGTGAACTTGGGAGACTGGGATCCTGGACTGGGGTACCTTGCGGAAGGCGTCAGGGCGAGGAACGCTGGCTTCTCACCCCGCTGTCATTTCTAACCACTCTCGCCACTGCCTGAGGGTTTGAGACCTGAGGAGTCGAAGCCTCCACAGCATGGGCTGGGGGAGGTAGTGAGAACCCAGTTTCTCAGGCAAGTCACTGGAAGTGGGCTGGACCCGAAGGCCCTTAGAGGGAAGGGTGCGGCAGGTTGCTTTGGGGGTGTCTCGGATCCATCACCTCAGCCTGGATCTGACACCTTTAGAGGCTTGCTTCTTGGAGGACAGGCACAAAGGCCTAGAATGGCTGACCAGGAGGCGGCACTAGATGGAAACAAAATGGAAAGAGAGAAATACAGCCCCTGGTGTGCACCCCATGTTGCTTCTTATATATGGACAGATTCTCCTGTGTTGACCACCCCACCCCACCCCCTCGCTCTGAGAGTGTGCCACCATCATGGCTTCCCCTGTGGTCAGCCAAGGGAGGGGGCTGAGCTGCAGGCCCCTCCCCCACACCCAGAAGCTTCCCCTGAGGGGAAACCAGGGCAGGCCTGTTTCCAGGACTTGCCAACTTGGGGACAAGACAGGGCAGGAACCTGGTTTCCCAGAGGTCTCTGATTGAGGGGGTCATGGAGCTCCACGGTGCCCAGTGTCTGGGATCCTCTTCTTCCCACAGCAGGGGGAGGAGGGTGCCCCTCTGTCTGCACCTGCTTGAAAGCCACCTGTGAGTTCTCGGGACCCAGGTCCGAGAAGGAGGCTGCCAGGGGCTCCAAACCACCTCTCCCAGCAACTCTGCTAATCCAAATAAGATAGGGAAAAGGCAGTGGGAGGAAATGATAGTTTCATGGTTATTTTCAGAAAGGAAACAAAAAAAAAAAAATGCAAACAGGAGCACACCCTGCATTTTGGTGCAAAATCCTGGAGTCTCAGGGAAAAGAACCGACAGTGCTTCTTTCTTCTGGTCCCTTCACCCGTTGCTGGGGAGGGGCTGCCTGGGCTGCTGGGCAGGGGGCTCCGGTGGCTTTTCCTCCTGGGGAGAGGGGCAAGGGGCTTAGGGAGAGGATCGCAAAGACCCTTCCTACAGAGGCAGGCTAGGAAACTGTGGAGCTGAGGCTTGTAAGGCACAGTGGCTTGTGTAGGATTGGTGGGCCGGGAGGGTGTGTTCTAGGAGCACAGCACAGAAAGAGAACGAGAGGGGGAGGGAAAGCAGAGGAGCCTGGGCTGTGGGAGAGCAAAGTGGGGCTGCTGCGGCCTTGCTTGCTTGTGCGTGTGTGGGGCAGGCACCAAGATGGGGGTCATGGGAGCAGGGCCACACACAGAGGGGATGGCCTAGGGCACCACCAGGGCTGAAGGCTATGTAGGAAGACAGAGCCCACCTTCCTGTCCTGGGGGGGAAATGGGGCGGTGCTCCATCACCTCTAAGTTCCCTGGATAATGTGGGGAGAGCACGGAAGGAAGTGGGGACCCGAACCTTGGGAGGTTTGTCTGGAGGCCTGTTCTCAGGGCTTTGGTCGGACTTGTCTGGAGACTTTTATAGGCCAGCCCGCAGGGGCTAGAGTGTGTGGATGGGGGAGGGGCAGGAGCCAAGGCCAGCCGGTGCATGGGGAAGAGGAGTACAGTGAACTAGGAGCCCCTGTGGTGGCCAGCCAGGTGTTCTAGAGCACGGGTGAGAAAGAGCAGAGAACAAGCAGGCCTCGGGGAACTGGCAGAGGGCTTTGGGGAGGTAGCTGGACTGGTGTCCTGCCCAAGACAGGAGCACTGTTATTACCTCTGTCTTATAGAAGCATCTGCTGAGGCCTAGAGATGTTAGCTCCTGTGTCCAAGTTTCCATGACTAGCCAGAGAGGTGGTTGGAGTGGAGAGATGGGCAGGAAACAAACTCAGGCCCTCTGTTGGGTGGTCTAGTTGGTAATGGGGGGGGGTCTATAATGCTGGGGAGAGAGGAGTGCCCATGAGGCACTGTTCCAGGGAAGACAAAGTCCAGCCAAATAGCAGGAAAACCCCTGTCCCAAGAGGCCTGTGGGGCCTTGGAGTCTACCCACATGGAAGGGAAGGAGCCTTCCCTCCCAGCTTGCTAAACCAGACCAAGCCCTGGGACCTGGGAGGGTTGGGGAGGAGATGGAGGTAATGACTCAACCCATCCGACACAAGCTTGACCTAGGGGTGGTTGGTTGGGTAACCCAGCAGACACTCCAGTGCGGGGAGGGATGGAAGAAATGGGTGATGCTCCAGATAAGTGAGAAAAGGCAGGCCGGCAGGGAGGGGCTGATGGTTCCAGGCAGCCTGTTTGGGAAGAGGATGGGGAGAAGCGCACTTGGTCTTTGGGGATGGGGAGAAGGAAAGAAGCTCCAGGACCTCTTGGGTGGCCTCTCCTGAGATCATGCTCCTGTAGGGAGGCAGAGGCTCTTTGGGGCTCATATCCCCAGAGGATTCCTAGTAGTAGGAATTCTCAGGGCAGAGGCCCAAAGGCAGAGCTCTGAGCCCTCCACACGGCTCCCTTCTCCCCCCAATCCTAGGATAGTGGTTCTGCTCAGGAGCCAGCCACCCCCTGGTGCCTTTTAGTCCATGAGCCTGGGGCTGATCCATGCACCACAGGCCACTGCCGAGACCCCAAACTGGGGGACCTCTTGACCTATCTTCTTATACACATTTGGCTTGGGCCGGGGAATCAGAGGCCCCAGGGAGTCAAGACAGGTGGGAAAAGGCCAGCCCTTCTGAGCATCAGCAAGGAGGATCAGATTTGGGCCCAGGAGGACGAAAGCACAGGCCTTTTCCACTTCCTGCCCCTGCTGGGCCCCTGGTCAGCCCCTGGCTCAGAGAGGGAGGGGTGGGGCTTTGGTGCACAGGGTGGTGATACTGGGACCCTTTCACACCCAAGCTTCAAGTGTGGATCCACTAGTAGCACTGCCCACTTTCTTGATGGGGACTTTAAGACACAGAGGGGCTATGGCTTTGCAAACAGCATACATCTTTGTCCTCATGTCAAAGTCAAGGTCAGGAGCCAGGGCTTTCTAACTCCTGGGGTGGTACAGGAATGCTGTCTAGGTAGCCCAGACATGTACATGTTTGATGATATATATGTCCTTGCCGGTTGTAGATTTCAGCACCCTTAGGCCCAGAAGGGGAAGCAGGGGTCATTCCCGGATGGTTCACCTCTGAACCATCTGGATCCTGTGTGGTTTTCCCATCTGACCTACTAAGAAGAGTCACATGAGTTCAGACCCGGCTCCCAGTTCTGCCTAGAACATCTGCCTGGGATATCTACTTGTAGAAGGAGGATAGTGTTCCCCAACAGTCTTCTTCAGGCCCCTGGGACAGGGTGGCTCTCCTTCACAATTTTGCATTGCAGTGGACCTCTCAAAAGCCCTGTGGAGCAGGGGTTCATACCCTCTACCGATGGGTGATACCGAAGGGTTCATGCCCCCTACCGCTTGGCCAAGGTATGAGGTGGACTGGGTCTGTCTCACATCATTTGGTCTGGTCTGGTCTGACACAGAGAGAAGAGCAAGACTGGGGCCAAAGATGCAGCTTGGGCCTTTTTGGTCAAGAGGCCTGAGCTCTTCAACCAGGAGAAAAGGAGAAGTAGGTGGGTAGGTAGAGGGGAGGAAGGCAGATGCTGGTCTCTGTTTGGAATTGTGGAAGCAGAACTCCAAGTGCCCCAGGAGAAGAGGAGATGGGGAGGCTTTCCCTTCCAGCTCACCATCTCAGGGCCTGGACTGAGAAACAGGCAGGGAGGCCAGCCTGAGGGATGCTCCGTGAGGACCAAGGAGAATCCGAAGATGGATCCCCTGACAGAACCCCTCCTCCGCCCTGGAGAAGTCTGCCCTGTAGCAAGAAAAAGCAACCAGAATGCAGCACAGAGAAGTGTCATCTGGGTTGGATAACCTCCACCAAGCCAGCTGGGTGTGCTTCAGAGATGCCAAGCTAATGTGTTGTTTCCTGGGGCCCAGGGGCCACTGGGGACTTTCTTTTCCTCCTTGAGGAGAAGGACAAGAGAGCAAGCAGCCCCAAGGGGCTCCAGAGGGCACCCTGGGTGGATCCCCTCTACCTAGAGTCCCATGGGATCATTTACACAGAGACCTTAGCTTAGCACTTGGCATGTAGTGAGTTCTCAGTACCTTGGTTTCATTATTATGGAGAGACATGGAAGAGGACTTTCTGAGATCCTCCAGGAAGTTTCCCTCCCCTTGACCCTTGACTCCCCACCTCCCACTGGACTCTGATTTAGGTATTTTTCTATCAGGGACCACCATTTCATGACACCGGGCCCAATATGTTGAAATCACCCGTTTATGGGTCTGCCTCTCCCCCAACAGAATGGAAGACCCTCCAGGGCAGGAATGGTGTCCTGGTGGTGTTCCTCTTTGTACCACCAGCCACTCCCTGTGCCCCCCCAGACAGGCACTATACCTGACTTTGTACAGGTTTGCTGAATTAATGGATGAATGAATGAAATGGGAAGAAGCTCTCATGATGATGTCAAGTTGCCAGGGAAAGACAGAGATGGGGGGAAGCGGGGGAAGGGGAGGCTTTTGGAAAGACATGATATGGGAGGCCAAAGAAAGGCAGAGGGAAGAAATTTCTCTTTTCCAGATGCAATTGCTTAGAGAAATCTATAGACATAATGCCACAGCACCAACATTTGCAACAATCCTGGGGCACCGAGCTCACAGCGAGGGCTATAGTAGATCAAGTGATTTCAGGAATGTCCCTTCGGGCACATTCAGGGCTCGGGGTCCGTGTGAGAATATAACTGTATTGGAGGAACCTGGCCACCCACCAGCTCTTTGCCAAGGCAGGAAACATGGCCAATCCGGCCACAGTTGAAGGAGGAAGCTGGCTTGCAAGGAGCGATTTCTGCGACAGGACGCCAAGGGAGATTCCCATTGTGAGACAGTAGGGCATTAGGAAGAGTCATTCATCTGATGAGGGATTTGGCACCAAGGCAAGTGTCCACAGGAAGGGAAAGGGTTCTTGGGCTGTGGTTCTTGAAGGAGGCAGTTCTTTCTGTCCTTGGCCAAGCTGGGGTTTAGGAATTATCAGTGGCCTCTGAGAAGTCATGAGAACAAGGTTATGAAGACTGCAGCTGGGCAGGGGGGTGGTTAGGAAGCCAAGTGGGGAAGGGGAATCATTGGGGGCAGAGAAGAGAGGAAGACTGGGAAGAGGGAGATGGACTAGCAGCCCAGCATGAGTCCAGCTCTCTCCCCTTCTTTCTGGTCCCCTTCCAAGCTTGTCCCTGGCCACTCTGGCTTCATGTGGCTTCTTGAATAGTTCCAGAAAGCCACCAGCAGGGCCTTAAACTTGCTGTTCCTTCTTGCCCAGATGTCCACAGGACTGCCTCCAGCACTTCCTGCATCTGTATGAAGGCCCCTCTCCAGTGAGGCCACGGGACTGCTCCCTATGCTACCCCCCATGTGATTGTAACGCCCACCCAGCACCTCTCAGGGTGACTGGAATAGTCACCCTGCTGTATTTTTCTGTAACACATATCACAATCCAACATACGTATTTGTTACCTGCTTCTGCCCTGGACAAGGGAAGCTTTATGAATGGAAGGATGCTGTGTCCCTCAGCACATAGTACTGAGGAAATGAAGTAACCAGCACTTTCCACGGGGCCCTCCACTGAGAGTCTGGATCTGAAGTCCTAGCTCTTCCTTTATTGGATGTGATCTTGGAAAAGTCACGGAACCTCTGGGAGCCTCTTTTTTTTTTTTTTTTTTTCTAACCTAGAAAAGAGGGTGTTGGACAGTTAGGGTCACTTATGGCACCTCAAATGCAGGGGAACCTCTCAAGGCGATGGGATGAGCTAAGGGCCCGGGCTATCCATGATTCTCTCCTAGATCACCATGGCCAGGACAGCCCTGGATGGTGCTTCTGCTCCCAGACTAGGCTTGGGCCGGGACAGTTCCATCAGCCCTGAGGCTGGAAGCTGAGAACTGGCCAGAAGGCAGAGGTCAAGGATGGATGACTAAGAACAAGCCTCAGATCCAGGGAGAGGGACAGACGGGGAGGAACTGGGGCTGCTGCGTTTTATTGAAATCCCTGATAAGAATCAGGAAGCAGGCAACAGCCCAATGACACATTAATTAACTTTGCAGATGATACTGCATCGGGAAGGTGTCATATCCACCCAGCAAAGTGAGAGAGAAGAGAGGACCTGGGATGGGGTCAGGAGCCAGCCAGGAAACGGCAACAATGAACAGCAGCTGCAGCCGGGAGTGGACGGGACGGACTGTGTCCTCTGGGTGGACTTGGGGGGGCGAGCGGTGGAGAGGATCCATTTTCAGAATACAGATGTCCCTCGGAGGGCTGGAGCTGGGGGCGGGTGGTGAGGACCGGAGGTTGCCGCCGCTCCGTTTGAACTGGTGTGCAGATCTCTGGCAGACACAGAGCTTGCTTTCTTGCCTCTGTGTTTGGAGGGTGCGGAAAAGGGGACAGGGCAAGGGACGAAGAAAGGAAGTAACATGTACAGAGCATCCACTGTGAATCAGGTACCATATCCTTTGTGTAGTCGGAACTCCATGATGGCGGGTTATGACCAGAGGAGGAAATTCAGGTTGGGAGAGACTAAGAAATCTGTCAGCGGTCACACCATAAGCAAGTGGCGGAGCTGAGATGCCGACGGAGATGGAGATGGTGACTCCAGAGCGGGCTAAGGGCCCCAAGGGAAAAGCCAAGGAGCTGGCTTATCAAACCACCTCCCAGGTTTTAAGTCGGAGGCTTGAGCAATGAACCAGTGCCCCAAAGGAGACTTTCCTTAGGACCCTGGGGTCACACAGGCACTAGAGATTTTCTGCCTTCCTGCTTGGAGGGCCTGACTTTCCTAAGCAGGGAGGAAAAGGGGACAAGGAAGAATGGAAAGCAAACCGCAAAGGACTAGAAAGTGCTACAGCTCTTGCAGCCTGTGCTTGAGAAGAAGCCAACGTGCCTGGAGGCCCCAGTCTGTTCTGGTCACTAATGTCTCTCTCTCTGTGCTGGAGACAGGGACCTGATTCTTGGTGGGGGTGGCAGCTACCCCAAACAAGAGAGGTGTAGAGACAAAGTTAACTTTCCCTCTGGAGGGCTGGGGTGTCCCCAGCCTCAGTGGCGTCTGACATCTCTTTTCTCCCAGGGAACCAAGAGGTGGAAGCATTCCTAAGACTATAACTAGGAACTCAGTGGGGAACTCAAACAGGGACTCAAGTCAGCTGTCAGCCAGTTCAGAACAGAGCAGTCTGTTTCTGTGTGGGCCATCATGCCGCTGTGAAGTCCTGAGGTAAAGATGGCTGCCGGCCCTGGGCAGGCCTCACTGGGAGAGCCAGACCGAAGGACTTGCATTTGTGTTCCAAGCAAAATGAGCAGGGCCCAGAGAACACAGCTGGGCAGTGAGAGGATGGGAGGGTTGTGGAATCACAGAGGCTCCCAGGAATGGGTGAAGGAGAGGCCGTAGGTGCTGGGTGGGCTTCCTGAGGTCCAGGAGAGCACCTTTTTTGTCCCCTGTCCTGGGACCTTGAGAGGAGAGGAAGATATCAGTAACCCGGCAAAACCCCACATCTTCTTCCTAAGAGAACATACAACGGCCTTCCTAGAGACGAGGCCAAGAAGCAGGCGAGGCAACATTAAAGAAACCACACGGCGGCCAACTCCCACCCAGCCTCAACATGAGAGCCTTCCTAGTGAGCAGCCAGTACCATCTAGAAGCTTGGGTTCTCTCATTCTTGTTTGCAGCTTTTGGCCATGTTCTGTGTGCTTCAGCTCCTTTGTAAGATTCTTCAGAAACCTTTCTTCCAGCCATTTGCGTGTTTGCCAGAAGGGAAGAAATACTGTTCTCACGCCCAGGTCAGAGGGCTGAGGAGCACTGGGCTCCTGGTGGCTAGCAGAGGTAGAGGCAGGGACTGTCCCAATTTCAAACGCCAGACAAGGCAACCATGACGAGAATGGGGAATGAAGATCCTAGGCAAGTGAGTCAGGGTCTAGTCCCTTCCTTCCCCCGTCATGGACAAGTCAGTGACTTATGAACAGTGACCTCTGTTCCTTGAAAATGACCAATTGTTGAAAATATGAGAGATGGGATAGAAAGGAACCTTCAAGCAAAAAGAGGGGTGAAGTTTCCAGAGCTGGGATGTTGAGAGAGGCTGACCAGGCCAGACATGTCCCTGGCCACTGTGGATGACTGACAGGGGCCTGACTGCTTGCAGCCTTGTCCTGGGGACTGGGGTGGCCAAGGGGCTCCAAGAGTCCCTTAGATCTTTTTTCTTCCTCTGGAAACCTCATTCCCATTCCTATAAAGAGTGGGTTTTCTAAAAAGAACCACTTGGGATAGATTAAGGATTATGACCTCTTTTGAAAACCGCATGGCACCTTTTAGAAAGCCATTTCCCCCCAGTTGTTAAAACTTTGCCAGTATGACTTCTGGTCACTGGGACACGCAGAGGCCTCTACTTTCCTCAGGCTTATTATTCCATGGCACCAGGAGGGCCAACCAACTGAGGCCAGAAAAAGGTAGCTCACAACCCCTCGTCTATGGCAGGCAAGTTCTGGATTAGTAAAAGGGGATCAGTAGGCACTGGCCATTAGCCATTACCTTGCTATCGTCGGGATCTACCTCGCTATTCCTTTTTATATAGTTGAGAAGAATATGTAGACCCACATTTACATCACTACTACCCCCACCATTAGAAAATAAGCCATTCCTTGCCTCCGCTTCTTATGAAGTATGTCCTCCTTTGTACCCAGCCCTAGTTCATGGAGTCCAATTTTGCAAAGAGTCATCACCTCCGGTAAAGCCACTCCCAAGACGAGAGAGAGAGAGAGAGAGGAAGATAGAGAGAAATCCTTTCATTTACCCTGAACACC
Organism: Mustela nivalis; assembly: GCF_964662115.1. Taxonomy (NCBI): domain Eukaryota; kingdom Metazoa; phylum Chordata; class Mammalia; order Carnivora; family Mustelidae; genus Mustela; species Mustela nivalis. The sequence continues at coordinate 161,141,824 of NC_139023.1, read as the reverse complement.
TTACAGCTTGCTTTGGACATATTTAAGCCCCTTCCATATTTCTATGCCTGATTTTCCTCCCGGCCAAGCTTCCATTGCTTCCTTCTCCTGATAGCTCTATCCAGCCCTTTCCTCTACCATCTCTCCACTTCATCCCTAAGTGTGAGGGTTGAGTTTCCTCTCCCCATACTTACAAAACCCAGGCAGGTTGGGTTGCTGGTATGATGCTATCTGGGACAGCCTTATCTAGCTACAAAGTATGAATCAGAGATTACACCACACAGGGCTGGTGCCAGCCAGGCGGGCTGCCATATTGTCAAGTAACCCAGTGGTTGAACCAGGTTGGGTTGAGTAATATGCACCAATGGGAAGTGAGTTTATTAATCATGCAGCATAGTACACTGTTGACGAAAGTGTAACTCTGAGGGCCTGATTTGATTGGAGAAGGTGCAGGTGGGGCCGGATGCTAACTATGAAGACACCCAGTGACGCTATCATTCTCTGATAAATATGCCCTTGAAAAACACATGGAAATCTGCAAGCAAATATCTAGTTTAGCAAAGAGGTGGGTTATATGCTCAATCTTTAGGGCTTTTCAGCCATCTTGGATTCCCTTCACTGAAAAAAAGGATACTTCCTTGTGGCTATAGTTGCAGTTAGGAATTTCGAAAGTTTCATGAGGTGAGAGAAGGGAATTCAAGATGGCAGCCCGTGACCTAGAATTGTGTGGGTGAGAAAATGTAAGATTCCATACAGCATTCTCTTTATTGATCTCACACTTCAAAAAACATTCTTTTCTAGGGCCACGGCCCACCACCTACACCCGGGTCTGCCCTCAACTTCTCGGTAACTGAAGCCAACTGAAATACCACCCACATTTTTGGGGGCGATGGGCCTGACAGGGGCAGCAAGAGCAGTTTCTGAGCCAGGATGCTGTACTCCATTTCTGTCACTGGATGGTTGCTTCAGGAGGCAAGACATGGTCCCCCAGTTGCTGTGTCTACGTCTATGTCTATGCAGCATGCAGACACCAAGCCCCTGCCCCCAAGCTTCAGTGAGGCAGATGACACACAAAATACATAACAGAAAAGCCCAACTGAGTGTTTTAGAGGACAGGCAGGAAGAAAGGAAGAGAAAGGACTGATCTGTCCAAGGATCATTCTAGAATAAGCTGCAGGAAGATAAAGGATTGTAAATAAGGTGAAGGGAGCAGAGTGGAGCTAGGGACACACAAAGAAAGTGCTGGGGAGGAGGGTGGTATGTATCTCTTTAAGAGAACCGGGAGAAAGCTCTAGGGCTGGCCAATGAACTCAGTTAAGAAAGGGCAAGGTTCTCAGGGAAGAAAGCTCAAAGAGTGGGGGTGGCATCACCTCTAGGGGAGATAGAAGTCATAAGATGTGAGGGGTTAATGCTGTATAAAATATTCCTTGTATGTCCTCCAAGTCTCAGAAGCATTGGATCCCGGGGAGTTCGTAAAAGCTGCTTTTTTTCAGCCAAAACCCTCTTTCCCAGGCAGCTACAAATAGTGAGGCCTGGAGAGTCCTGCCCAAGTGGGGCCGAAGTTGCATAATTTTTAAATCTGATTTTTCCCAATTATCTGACCACAATAGAGCTTCCAATCTCTCTGGTTATCTTGCCAACCTTGAAGAACCCTCTCTCAAGTCTCCACCTGTTTTTCAGGCTTCAAAAGCTGTAGCAAGAGCACTACTCGGTGTGGCTCTAGGGATTCCACAGGGTCCTGCTTTGGTGCTCCCAGAGCTATAGTTCAGCCACTAGAAGATCCCAGCCTCTGTACCCTCAATAGCTATTAGAAACAAAGGAGAAGGCTTCTAGAAGCTTCCAGTCACCAGTTCCAGTTCCCACGGGTTGATCTCATCTGCCTGCCTCATCTCTCTGGCAGTCTGAGACTCCCAGCAGCGTGGAGGAAGAATCCTTTTCTCTCAGAACCACTGTGAACCCTCGACACTGGGTTTGAAACAGCAGAGCCCACGTCAAACTCTGACCAGCTTTACTCATGATGCCAAATTCCAGGTCTCACATTGAGTTTTCAGAGCAAGAACAACAAAGCCTTGCACAAGAACCTATCAAATCAACCTTCAGCCAAAAACAAAACAAGACAAAAAAACAGGCCAAACCAAAACTTTATACTATGAAAACAAGAAATAAAATAAGGAGATTAATAGGCCGGCTGATTGTCAGCAAACACAATATCTTTACTGTATTAGCATTTGCTCACAGTGCAAATGGTACAACATTACACCATTTCAATATTTCGGTTTTTAAAAATGCTGTTTTCATTAACTATATTATATTGGCATAACAATGTGACAAAGGAGCAAATGAAATGTTGGTGAAGAATTTCACCTTTTCACAATATCAAGCATATTTTTTTAACCTTAGTATAAGGTACTATAAATCCAAGAAATAAAAACATCCACAAAATATATTACATCTGGTTTGTCTTTTTCTAAGTACTCAACTTTATACAAAAGTCTTTCAAAAAATATCATTCCCCATAGGTTTTCCTGTTTAAAACCTGATTTTTTTTCTCTCAGTTCACATAAGTTAGAGTGCATTTTCTTTTGTTGTTGTTTTTTTAAAACATGCAGACATATAAAAAAATCTGGATAGCACAACCTTTTGGCAACAAAGTTATTTTTCTCTTAGTTTAAGCTTAAATGTCTGAGAACAGTTTTATTAAAACAAAGGAAAACTCAGATTATCATGCAGTGACATGCATAAACCAGAAGGAGCAAGGAAAAAATATTAAAGGATATTTGATTCCTCCTTCCAGCTCTGAAGTGACCAAAATTTTTGTTTTTAATAATCATCACATTATAAAAAGTATTCAGCAAAATACTGTCTCTGCAAAGAAAGATTTTACCCTTCAGCTGAAAAAATATGGGCCCTCCTGGCAAACTTCATCTTCTTCTCTCTCCTTCTACAAAAAAGTCCAAGTACCTGGAAATTCACAATCCCCCTGCTCTTTCATTTTTTTTCCCTTTCACTAGACTCTTTTTAGTATTATTTATCCACCACCAAAGGAAACAAAAACAAACCCAAAGAACAAACAAACAAACAAAAACCTCCGATGCTTTTTTTTCTTTAAAAAAAAAAAAAAGTGGGAAACGCATAAAGTGACTTTAAAAACAGACATTCTGTAAACTCCAGACCTTTGTTCCTTCTCTCTGGGCAGCTTAGTGACCGCAGGAGAAATAACGCTAAGAGGGAACAGTACATTCAGTCAAGACTGCTGGAAGCTGTGTCAGAGAGCAACCTTCCCTACTACTCCATTTCAAAAGAGTCACCCCTGTGTGTGGGGGGAGGAAATGCTAGGGAGGGGGGGTTGCCTGAGAAGAGGTGAGGTAGGGCAGGGAGAAAGTGAGAGCTGGGTGCGGAAAAGATAATGCCTCATTTCAGCAACAGGGATGAATGCAAAAATACCCATATTTTTAGGGAAAATTTGGACAGAGATGTGTGTATGTGTAAATGCACGTGCACGTACACGTACATACATAT